>NC_053023.1:726190997-726507394 GCF_003073215.2 Triticum urartu
TATCTAGAAGATGCCACGCTTGTTTAGCTAACAACGCTAGGTTGAAACAGTGTATATCTCTGAAGCCCATACCTCCCTGATTTTTTTGGACACACATCTTCCACCAGGCCATCCAATGCATCCTCTTCTGATTGGCCTCGTCACCCCACCAGAAATACGCCATCGCGTCAATGATTCCTTTGCAAAAAAATTAGGAACTTTAAAGACGGACATTGCATAGGTGGGGATAGCTTGTACTACAAATTTGAGGAGAATTTCCTTCCCTCCTGCGGATAATAATTTTTCTTTCCAACCACAAATTCTCATAATAATACGATCTATCAGGAATTGGAAACAATCGCTTTTGTCCATACCCACATTGGCAGGCAAACCCAAAAATTTGTCATTGAGGGCTTCAGTTAAAATATTCAGAGTTGTACAAATTTGCTCCTTGTCTTCAGCTTTTGTATTGGGACTAAAACAGATGCTTGATTTTTCAACACTCACCCTCTGCCTTGAAGCGGCACAATAAGAATCCAAATTGATTTCAAAACCTCAGCATTCATGGCATTATCTCGCATGAGAATCAAAGAATCATCTGTAAAGAGGGGATTGGAAATCGGTGCTGCATCTCTGGTAACCTTAACTCCAGAAATACTTCCATTTTCCTCCACGTTCGCCGAGAGGGCAGTCAAACCCTCTGTACATAACAAGAATAAATAGGGAGATAGGGGATCTCCCTGCCTTAGTCCTCTACTAGGCTTAAAGCTCTCGGTTTGTTCTGTATTGAAGAGAACCCGGTACTCCACAGTGGATACACATTGCATAATTAAGTTCACTCACTCCTTTTGAAATTCGAGTTTCAACATGATTTCCTTTAAGAACTCGGTCATATGCTTTGTGCATGTCCAGATTAATAGCACACAGACCCTCCTTGCCTGCTTTTTTTCCTTAATAGTGTGAAAACACTCATATGCCTAAAATATTGTCTGTAATCATTCTTTCAGGCACAAAAGCACTCTGAGTGGGGCTGATAATATCTGGTAAGATTGTTTTCAGTCGAGCAGCAATCATTTTTTATATAACCTTGTAGACCACATTACACAAACTCATCGGTCTGGAGTGAGTTACCTTTTCCGGGGAATTAACCTTTGGGATCATTACAATTGCAGTATCATTCCATCCGGGGGAATAGAACAAGTATTTACCGCTTGTAGGACCTCTTTAGTCAAGTCATCCCCCAGCATAGACCAAAACCTTTTATAAAAAATAGCATGGAGGCCATCAGGCCCCGGTGCCTTTAAATCACCAATCTCAAAGAGAGCTTTCCGAACGTCCTCGACCGTATAGGGGCCAAGAAGAGCATTATTCATCTCATCAGTGAATTTCCTTCGAACAAGAGAAAGAACCTCCGAGCTCGGTTGGGTAACTTCAGATGAAAATAAGTTTGAAAAATACCCCTTGATGTGATCCTTTAATTCTGTATGTTGCAACCAAACACCTGTATCATCCAGAAGCTTTTTTATCTGATTTATTTTCTTTCTGGCACTAGCCACGTTGTGGAAGAAGGAGCTGTTACAGTCCCCATGCAATAGCCAATTGGCCCGACCGCGTTGTGACCAGTAAATCTCCTCTAGTTCTAGAAGATTTTCTTTAAGGATAAGAATCTCCTTTTGACGTGTCTGAGAGTTCTCACTCATCGGTCCTCTCTGCAGTTTTTCCATTTATTTTAATTTGTTGATACGCCTTTTCGGGCCCTTAAGAGTATCCCGATCCCAGATATGTAAATCAGCCTACATTGCCCGAGTTCGTTCAGCGAGGGATGGCCCAATACCCATCATTTTTGCTTTGTCCCAAGCAGTACGTACAGTTTCCACAACTGTCTTTTCCTGGAGCCATCGAACTTCAAATTGTTTTACTCGGTTCGTCGGTCGGTTAAACATATTACCATCAAAATATTCTGTGTCCCAAAATTCTTGTCTTAGATTTGTCTAGATACGGGTGTATCTAATACTAAAACGTGACTTGATATATCCATATCTAGACAAATCTAAGACAAAAAAATTCGGACGGAGGGAGTATCATCTTATTGCGAAGGGACAGTGATAACCTCACCAAGTTGCTCACCGAAAGTCTGCCCCATAGCCTCCGTTTTTAGCTCGAACGGCAGGCCACGGACCTGAGCCCAAATGGGCATGATGCCGAGGTCGACGTCCGCCGGGTTCCCCTTTTCATCGAAGGAGGCGAAGATGACAACGTCCCTCTTGTAGTGCCATGGTTGTGCTCTGAGCACCAACAGCTTGTCGCCATCAATGGAGAAGTTCAGAATGAACCTCCCGTCGATGATGTCCACCTCCTGGGTGGTGACAGAGCCTTGCAGCCATCATGCCGCTGTACGGAGATCCTCCACGATGGTCCTAGGATTGACCTGGAATGGCGACAGGAGTCGTCCCAACACCAGGCAGCCAGAAATGGCTTTGTGTGCAGCGTCCATATCGATGATGAGGGGTTGGACTTCCCCCCAGGGCTGACGAGGAGTGGACACTAGTAGAAAAAGGGTCAAACGTGAAGCACATTAGTGCCGGCACTAATGTGTACATTAGTGCCGGTTCGTGGCGGCGATCAATAGTACCGGTTCGTGGCGAACCTTTAGTACCGGTTCATGCCACGAACCGGTACTAAAGAGGCTGTGTCAGCCTGCGGTCAGGCTATGGCCCCACCATCACCATTTAGTGCCGGTTCGTACCACGAACCGGTACTAATGAGGTTATGGCAAGCTGTTTTGAGTCCCACCTCGCCAAGAGAGAGGCAGTATGAGCGGTTTATAAGCCGTGAGTGCACAGACAATGACGAAGAGTTGCAATGCTCATCTACATGTTGATTAGCTTCAAGCCTTGCGGAATAGCATAGATTTCACTGAGCTATGTGCAGTGCAGTCTACACTATTCCGAAAGGCTTGAAGCAAATTAACCAGCATTGCACCTCTTTTTTATTTTTAATAACTTATTTAAACTCCGGACTTCTTTTGTGTTCAGTATGCAGCATTTAATGCGACGTCATCAATTTCCAACATGTTCTGACATCATTTGTTGTTTTTTAGTCATTTACCTAATTGTTCAGTATGCACCATTCAATTTCCAGAAGAAAATAAATATAAGAAAATAAATAATGCAGAAAAGAAAAAACTATATAAAAAACTACTCAAAAATAAATAAAAGAAAATAAGTAATGCAGAAAAGAAAAAACTATATAAAAAATTTGTTGGCACGCTGCCTAGTGGGCCTGCCAGACCTAGGGTGTGCAAATGCAGGCCCAAACGGGCCAGCAGGCTCACAGGGCAGCGTGCCCTAATTAATTAGGCCGAGAAGCCTGCTATATAGAGGAGTTCGAAGAGGTAGCCGCGGCTGGGTTTATAAACCAGTGCGGCTGCCCTGCGCCGGGCGAGGTGGGACTAAACTTTGGGGTGGCAGCGCAAGGCCTTTAGTACCGGTTGGTGGCTCCAACCGGTACTAAAGGCCCCCCTTTAGTACCAGTTGGTGAATCCAACCGGTACTAAAGGCCTTCGTTTCCCGCCGCTTGGCCTGGCGAAAATAGGCCTTTAGTACCGGTTGGATCCACGAACCGGTACTAAAGGCCCATCCTATATATATAGCACTTACGAAAATAGGCCTTTGTGTATTATATTTACTATGCACAATCTTTCTGCACAGAGATACCAAAAATTATAAACTTTCTGTTAGTGATTCTAGTTTTCAAATTAGAATAGTTATAATTTGAATTCTTTGAAATTTGTGTGAATCTCAAGTTTGTGATTAAAATTACTAGTGCCATTAGTTTTCATATTAGAATAGTTAAATTTTGAATTCTTTGAAATTTGTGTGAATCTCAAGTTTGTGATTAACTTTACTAGTGCCATTAGTTTTTCATTTCTACTTAGAACTAAATACTTATAGTTTTTTAGTGATTTCTTTTTTCTTTTAGGTCACAAAAATTATAAACTTTCTGTTAGTGCCATTAGCTTTAAAATTTGAATAGTTTAAATTTGAATTTTTTAATATTTGTGTGAATCACTAGTTTACTAAATTTGTGTGAAAACACTTTGTGTATTATATTTACTATGTACAATCTTTCTGCACAGAGATACCAAAAATTATAAACTTTCTGTTAGTGATTCTAGTTTTCAAATTAGAATAGTTAAATTTTGAATTCTTTCAAATTTGTGTGAATCTCAAGTTTGTGATTAAAATTACTAAAAAAATGAACATAGATGCGCCTATAGAGAAAATTCAACCTAAATTCATAATCAATTTCCATGAATTTCAGATAAATTGATTATGAATTTAGGTCAAATTTCCTGTATAGGGGCATCTATTTTCATTTTGAGAGGAGCTCAACAATGCATAGAGGGACGGGCTTATAAACCAGTGTGGGCGCCCTTCGGTTGGCGAGGTGGGACTAAACTGTGAATCGCAACGAGGACCGACCATTTAGTCCCGGTTCGTGGCATAAGCCAGGACTAAAGGGGGCCCTTTGGTCCCGGTTCAGGCCATCAACCGGGACCAATGGTGGTGGGCCAGGAGCCAGGCCCATTGGTCCCGGTTCGTGGCACCAACCGGGACCAAAAGGCCCTGATGAACCGGGACCAATGGCCCACGTGGCCCGGCCGGCCCCCTGGGCTCACGAACCGGGACCAGTGCCCCCATTGGTCCCGGTTCTAGACTGAACGGGGACTAATGGGCCGTCCCGGCCTGGACCATAGCCCCCTTTTCTACTAGTGCATGGAGATACCCTGGTAAGTTTTTTTACTATTACGACATCCGTGCATCTTTTTGCATACTTCTAAAACTAGTACATCATTGCTAACTACGAAGTTGTTACTATGTTTTTCAACAGAGAATCCCAATGGATTGTGTGCCTCATTTGATGTATCAGAATGGCGGCAGCCTTCGTGTTTTGAACATATATCCAGGTCATCCTACGAATCTCAACTGTCCATACCGGGTTTCTAAAAGAAGTGGAGACATGACAATCAAAGGATGGAAAAAATGTATGGACAGTCGTAAGGAGCTTCTTGGAAGCAAAAGGAAGCGAGGCGCAAGAATTGGAGACAGGATGATCTCCATTCTTCATAATGGAGAGTCAGGGTCTATATTGTTTTATGCTATTTTACCTTAAGTGTGTTTAGGTCCTACCTGATACTGATGATCATGTGCTAAGAACAATTATGTAGGGTTGGGTTCGATGACTATGAGGATGATGATCGTATGACTTATTATTATTAACGAGTAGAAGTTGTATGATGATGCTTGATTAATTAGTAGGACTTGTTATTATATATGATGATGTATGATGCGAGCATGCATGAGTTATTATATATATATATATATCTGCGGGTGAAATGAACATAGCAGTAGCGTAGGTAAACCAAGGACTACATATAAGAGAGGACACTTCTCTCTATTAGCTAGCTAATAACAACCTAAAAATAACCCCCTAAACCCCTAATACAGCCACTTTTTTTAAAAAAGAAAAACCTCCTGCTGACGCGTGGAAGCCTTTTGGTCCCGGTTTATGTCATGAACCGGGACCAAAGGCCCCCCTGCCTGGGCTGCCGGCAGCGGCCACGTGGAGGCCCATCTGTCCCGGTTCTGGTTTGAACCGGGACTAAAGGGTGAGGGTATTAGTAACGACCCTTTAGTCCCGGTTCAGGAACCGGGACTAAAGGCCCTTATGAACCGGGACAAAAGGCCGGTTTTCTACTAGTGCTAGCAATATATGTCCTCATAAACTTGCACTATAGGAATCTGTTAATTTGCCGTCTGTGGATTACAGACGGCAAAGACCTAAAAACGGACGGCAAACATTTTGCCGTCAGCAGCTGACGGCAAAGTCAGACGGCAAAGTCAAAGTCGGCAAAGAGTTCTTTGCCGTCAGCATTTAGTCGGGCAGACAGCAAAACTCCATATTTGCCGCCAACCGGAATAATAGCATACGGCAAAGAAAAACAACTTTGCCGTCAGCCATACTCTGTATTTGTCGTCTGCCTCATACACCCAAGACGGCAAACAAAATTATTTTGTTTAAAAAATAGGAACAAAAAGAATTTCACAGCGATTTCACCATCAACAAGAATGGATGACGACCGAATGGATTTTACAAGACACAAATACTCTATTTGCACAGTATATCCATCATCACAATATTGACATAGAAATACCCTCTTTACATATGAAGTTCTCCATTTACATGACGAACAAATGAACGAATATGCACACAAAAAAACTATAATATTTCACAAAAAAACTAGACGAATTGGCCCTTGCCAGTGGCAAGATCCGAGCGTGGACGTTGAGCTCGAGGCGGCAGATGGTGGTCTTGGAGGAGGATGCCGCGGCGGGAAGGAGGAGGATCCCGCTACGCCCCCTGCTCAGGCGGTGGCGAGCTCTTGCGGCTTCTCTAGATCGAAGGGCGGCAGCGGTTGACGAGCTGAGGAGCTCGGGATCGGGAGCAGGGGCGGGGTTGCGGGCAGGGAAGAGGAGGACCCCATGGCAAGGAGGAGGAGGATGCCGCGGTGGCCTCCTGCTTAGGAGGCAGCGAGCTCTTGCGGGCCGGCCAGATCGAAGGGTGGCGGCGGTTGACGAGCAGGGGCTCGGGATCGGGAGGAAGCGCGGGGGTCGCAGGAAGGGAGGAGAAGGTGGATCCCGCGGCGAGGAGAAGGAGGAGGATCCCGCGGTGGCCTTCTGCTCAGGCGGCGGCGAGGCTGGGTCGACCAGAGTGCGGGGAGGCAAAGGAGGGGGTCGGGTTGGGAGGAGATGGTGGGGATAAGGGAGAGATGGACGGGTTGGGAGAGAGAGTGGTGGGGTCGGCGTGAGACAGAGTGGTGTGTGGAGCAGATGAGCAGATCGTGGTGTGTGTAGCAGATGATGCCATGTCATCGATCCGTGGGTTCGATCCACGTGATGTGTTTTCTTGTTTGCTGTCATAAATTTCTTTTACAGACGGCAAAGTATGTCTTTGCCGTCTATAAAAAAACTGTAAAAAAAAGGCAGACGACAGAGTATGTTTATGCCGTCAGTCATTCTTTGCCGTTAGCAGCTAACGGCAGAAGTGATACTTGTCGTCTACCCCGATGAAATGCTGACGGCAAAGAGCAGTACTGACGGCAAATCTCCTGTTTTCCTGTAGTGTTCATGGTTTTACTCACAAGACATAATAATGAACATGATCAACGGGTTCGGACATGATAAATAATCTAAACATATAAATCCTTCACTAACAACACAGAGATGACAAATTACCAGATAGCACTTAACACCATGAAGTGACACAGTAATTGATCTATTATAATTATTCATATATGGGATGGAGGTAGAGATGGGGGTAGGCGTCATTTATGTAGATGTAGATGGTGATGATGGAGTGGGCCAAGATGCTTTTTTTGAAAAAATAACCACCTTTATTAATTAGAACTAACAGTTACATCATCTATTAGAGGTTGTACAATTTCGACCAAAGGCTCCTCAAACCAACCCCTCGTCTCAAAAAATCTAGCTAATCTGGCAAGTTCATGAGCTACGATATTCGCTTCCCAATTACAATGCTCAAAACTAATGAGAGGAAAATCACAGGCTAAAAATTAACAATGATCAAAAACTGCTCGCGCCGCTCCTGCTAAACGTCCTCCATTCTTCATGGTATCAATGACTTCCATATTGTCAGAATTAATGACAAGGCGATTGAACCCGCCTTATGTGCGAGAGATAATCCGAACCTTAGAGCCAAGGCCTCTGTTGTTAGGACATCAACAAACCAATCAATCTTCCAGTTTCCGCCAACAATGAATTTTCCTTTATCATCTCTGAGAACAGCACCAGCCGTGCCCGTTAACAAATCATGATAAAAAGATGCATCCACATTAAGCTTCAGAAAACCCATTGGAGGTCTAGTCCATGCTCCTGTTTTAATGACTCCATTTGGTGAGAAAGCATTAACAAAGTTTGCCGCTATAGCATGAATTCCCATAGAAGATTGTTGAGCATCTTGAAACTTTCCTTCATGGACCAGCCTACGTCTCTCCCACCATAAGTACCAAGCGGTAATAACAATTAGTTCACGGGCGTTTTGGAAACCCAATATAGCTAGCTCATGTTCTCGCATAAGAAGTAAAAATTCAAGGACTGCCTCTCCTGCACGATCTGTAACACAAGTTTTGTTTATCACCTCATCCAATCCCAACTTACGCCAAACCTCCTTAGCTTTCTGACAAATAAACAACATATGCTTTGTATCCTCTGGCGCACTAGAACAGGAAGGGCAGATGGGCGTGACTTTCAGGTGTCTATTTACAAGCGTAACCCGACAAGGTAGACTGCCATGCAAAGTGCGCCAGATGAAAATTTTGACCTTTGTTGGACAAGATAATTTCCAAATCTTACCCCAAATAGGATTAACGTTGACTCTCCCCATACCGTTAGAATATTGCAGTTTCCTCCCATGTTGTTGATTCCATTCTCACAAATAAGCTAACCGAATAGAGAACAAACCATTCTTTGTGTAGCTCCAAGCAATGAAATCCGACATATTATGCAGCGGAAGCGGAATGGCGAGGACTCTTTGAGCATCAATTGGCCACAATGTTTGTCTCACCAAATCCTCATCCCAAGAACTTGTGACTGGATCAATAAGATCTGAAACCCTAGACATGAGATACCCTCCTCTGGGAGTAATAATTTTCCTATTTGCACAATTTGTAATCCAAGCATCTTCCCAAATATCAATATTTTGTCCATTCCCAAATCGCCATATATAACCGTGTTTAGAGAGTTAACTCCTGCCATAATACTTTGCCAAGTGAAGGAGGAGCCTTTTTTAATGTTGCATTCACCAAATCACCATCAGGGGAATACTTAGCTCTCAATATAGTAGCACATAAATAATCGGGATTATCTAGAAGATGCCACGCTTGTTTAGCTAACAACGCTAGGTTGAAACAGTGTATATCTCTGAAGCCCATACCTCCCTGATTTTTTTGGACACACATCTTCCACCAGGCCATCCAATGCATCCTCTTCTGATTGGCCTCGTCACCCCACCAGAAATACGCCATCGCGTCAATGATTCCTTTGCAAAAAAATTAGGAACTTTAAAGACGGACATTGCATAGGTGGGGATAGCTTGTACTACAAATTTGAGGAGAATTTCCTTCCCTCCTGCGGATAATAATTTTTCTTTCCAACCACAAATTCTCATAATAATACGATCTATCAGGAATTGGAAACAATCGCTTTTGTCCATACCCACATTGGCAGGCAAACCCAAAAATTTGTCATTGAGGGCTTCAGTTAAAATATTCAGAGTTGTACAAATTTGCTCCTTGTCTTCAGCTTTTGTATTGGGACTAAAAAAAGATGCTTGATTTTTCAAATCTCACCCTCTGCCTTGAAGCGGCACAATAAGAATCCAAATTGATTTCAAAACCTCAGCATTCATGGCATTATCTCGCATGAGAATGAAAGAATCATCTGTAAAGAGGAGATTGGAAGATGGTGGTGCATCTCTGGTAACCTTAACTCCAGAAATACTTCCATTTTCCTCCACGTTCGCCGAGAGGGCAGTCAAACTCTCTGTACATAACAAGAATAAATAGGGAGATAGGGGATCTCCCTGCCTTAGTCCTCTAGTAGGCTTAAAGCTCTCGGTTTGTTCTGTATTGAAGAGAAACCGGTACTCCACAGTGGATACACATTGCATAATTAAGTTCACTTACTCCTTTTGAAATTCGAGTTTCAACATGATTTCCTTTAAGAAAGACCATTCAACTCGGTCATATGCTTTGTGCATGTCCAGATTAATAGCACACAGACCCTCCTTGCCTGCTTTTTTTCCTTAATAGTGTGAAAACACTCATATGCCTAAAATATTGTCTGTAATCATTCTTTCAGGCACAAAAGCACTCTGAGTGGGGCTGATAATATCTGGTAAGATTGTTTTCAGTCGAGCAGCAATCATTTTTTATATAACCTTGTAGACCACATTACACAAACTCATCGGTCTGGAGTGAGTTACCTTTTCCGGGGAATTAACCTTTGGGATCATTACAATTGCAGTATCATTCCATCCGGGGGAATAGAACAAGTATTTACCGCTTGTAGGACCTCTTTAGTCAAGTCATCCCCCAGCATAGACCAAAACCTTTTATAAAAAATAGCATGGAGGCCATCAGGCCCCGGTGCCTTTAAATCACCAATCTCAAAGAGAGCTTTCCGAACGTCCTCGACCGTATAGGGGCCAAGAAGAGCATTATTCATCTCATCAGTGAATTTCCTTCGAACAAGAGAAAGAACCTCCGAGCTCGGTTGGGTAACTTCAGATGAAAATAAGTTTGAAAAATACCCCTTGATGTGATCCTTTAATTTTGTATCTTGCAACAAACACATGTATCATCCAGAAGCTTTTTTATCTGATTTATTTTCTTTCTGGCACTAGCCACGTTGTGGAAGAAGGAGCTGTTACAGTCCCCATGCAATAGCCAATTGGCCCGACCGCGTTGTGACCAGTAAATCTCCTCTTGTTCTAGAAGATTTTCTTTAAGGATAAGAATCTCCTTTTGACGTGTCTGAGAGTTCTCACTCATCGGTCCTCTCTGCAGTTTTTCCATTTATTTTAATTTGTTGATACGCCTTTTCGGGCCCTTAAGAGTATCCCGATCCCAGATATGTAAATCAGCCTACATTGCCCGAGTTCGTTCAGCGAGGGATGGCCCAATACCCATCATTTTTGCTTTGTCCCAAGCAGTACGTACAGTTTCCACAACTGTCTTTTCCTGGAGCCATCGAACTTCAAATTGTTTTACTCGGTTCGTCGGTCGGTTAAACATATTACCATCAAAATATTCTGTGTCCCAAAATTCTTGTCTTAGATTTGTCTAGATACGGGTGTATCTAATACTAAAACGTGACTTGATATATCCATATCTAGACAAATCTAAGACAAAAAATTTCGGATGGAGGGCGTATCATCTTATTGCGATGGGACAGTGATAACCTCACCAAGTTGCTCACCGAAAGTCCGCCCCATAGCCTCCGTTTTTAGCTCGAACGGCAGGCCACGAACCTGAGCCCAAATGGGCATGATGCCGAGGTCGACGTCCGCCGGGTTCCCCTTTTCATCAAAGGAGGCGAAGATGACAACGTCCCTCTTGTAGTGCCATGGTTGTGCTCTGAGCACCAACAGCTTGTCGCCATCAATGGAGAAGTTCAGAATGAACCTCCCGTCGATGATGTCCACCTCCTGGGTGATGACAGAGCCTTGCAGCCATCATGCCGCTGTACGGAGATCCTCCACGATGGTCCTAGGATTGACCTGGAATGGCGACAGGAGTCGTCCCAACACCAGGCAGCCAGAAATGGCTTTGTGTGCAGCGTCCATATCGATGATGAGGGGCTGGACTTCCCCCCAGGGCTGACGAGGAGTGGACACTAGTAGAAAAAGGGTCAAACGTGAAGCACATTAGTGCCGGTTTGAATTAGAGCCGGCACTAATGTGTACATTAGTGCCGGTTCGTGGCGGCGATCAATAGTAGCGGTTCGTGGCGAACCTTTAGTACCGGTTCATGCCACGAACCGGTACTAAAGAGGCCGTGTCAGCCTGCGGTCAGGGTATGGCCCCACCATCACCATTTAGTGCCGGTTCGTACCACGAACCGGTACTAATGAGGTTATGGCAAGCTGTTTTTAGTCCCACCTCGCCAAGAGAGAGGCAGTATGAGCGGTTTATAAGCCGTGAGTGCACAGACAATGACGAAGAGTTGCAATGCTCATCTACATGTTGATTAGCTTCAAGCCTTGTGGAATAGCATAGATTTCACTGAGCTATGTGAAGTGCAGTCTACACTATTCCGAAAGGCTTGAAGCAAATTAACCAGCATTGCACCTCTTTTTTATTTTTAATAACTTATTTAAACTCCGGACTTCTTTTGTGTTTAGTATGCAGCATTTAAAGCGACGTCATCAATTTCCAACATGTTCTGACATCATTTGTTGTTTTCGGTCATTTACCTAATTGTTTAGAGAGCTAAATGACCGTGAAATTGAAAATCACTACAAAATGAATCCTGAAAATGTTGAAACTTGGCATGGTATTATCATATCACCCGCATAGCATGCGCGAAAGAGTAGAGAGGGTCACGGCAAAAATTGGACGCACTTCGTGTACAAACTGGACATACTCTTTCCGAGTATCAGGGTTTCGGACGAGAACTCATCTGTTACATGGCCACTTCAATGTTTTTTAAACTTATTTGAACTCCGAACTTCTTTTGTGTTTAGTATGCAGCATTTAAAGCGACGTCATCAATTTCCAACATGTTCTGACATCATTTGTTGTTTTTCGGTCATTTACCTAATTGTTTAGAGAGCTAAATGACCGTGAAATTGAAAATCACTACAAAATGAACCTGAAAATGTTGAAACTTGGCATGGTATCATCATATCACCCGCATAGCATGCGCGAAAGAGTAGAGAGGGTCACGGCAAAAACTGGACGCACTTCGTGTACAAACTGGACAAACTCTTTCCGGGTATCAGGGTTTCGGAGTACGGAGTGGGTACTAATGTGCATCCCACCAATCAGGAAGAATCACACGGATCGTGTGTTTCTTTCTAGCTCTTGCGAGTCGTTGGATCAAGGGTGTGTTTCTTCCTAGCTCATGTGAGTCGTTGGATCGAAACTACCACAATCACTTTGTGAGCCAGACGACCCTATATATAGCCCACCTCTCGCCTTCCCTGCATAAGTCTTTCAGTTCATCGACTACATACATCTACCAGTTCATCGACTGCATACATCTACCAGTTCATCGACTGAATACAAATCATTCAGATTCGCCATCATACGTCCAACCGTGCATTCGATATGCATATATATGCATCACGAGCCACGGTTGGGCTGTATGATGGCGATACCGATTGGTTTGTTCTAGATCCGACATAAAAGGTTTGATACAACTTCTTTTTTGTGACATAAGAGCTATCGATCTCTCCTCCTACCTATTTTAGTTACACAACTACCTATTTGTGCCAAATTTTCACTTTTGCTATTGCTCTTGCATCATAAGCATCCATGTTAACTGGACTTACAAGTAATGCAATTTAACCAAACTATCTTGTGATCCATGTTGATTAGCTTCAAGCCTTGCGGAATAGCATAGATTGCACTGAGCTATGTGCAGTGCAGTCTACACTATTCCGAAAGGCTTGAAGCAAATTAACCAGCATTGCACCTCTTTTTTATTTTTAATAACTTATTTAAACTCCGGACTTCTTTTGTGTTCAGTATGCAGCATTTAATGCGACGTCATCAATTTCCAAGATGTTCTGACATCATTTGTTGTTTTTTAGTCATTTACCTAATTGTTCAGTATGCAGCATTCAATTTCCAGAAGAAAATAAATAGAAGAAAATAAATAATGCAAAAAAGAAAAAACTATATAAAAAACTACTCAAAAATAAATAAAAGAAAATAAGTAATGCAGAAAAGAAAAAACTATATAAAAAATTTGTTGGCACGCTGCCCAGTGGGCCTGCCAGACCTAGGGTGTGCAAATGCAGGCCCAGACGGGCCAGTAGGCTCACAGGGCAGCGTGCCCTAATTAATTAGGCCGAGAAGCCTGCTATATAGAGGAGTTCGAAGAGGTAGCCGCGGCTGGGTTTATAAACCAGTGCGGCTGCCCTGCGCCGGGCGAGGTGGGACTAAACTTTGGGGTGGCAGCGCAAGGCCTTTAGTACCGGTTGGTGGCTCCAACCGGTACTAAAGGCCCCCCTTTAGTACCAGTTGGTGACTCCAACCGGTACTAAAGGCCTTCGTTTCCCGCCGCTTGGCCTGGCGAAAATAGGCCTTTAGTACCGGTTGGAGCCACGAACCGGTACTAAAGGCCCATCCTATATATATAGCACTTACGAAAATTTCAGTTTCATCTCCCCACTTCGTCTCCAACCTCCGCCGCGCGCGCCGCTCGATCCCGTCGTCGCCGCCCGTCGCCCGTACCGTCGTCCGTCGTCATCGTCGCTGTCCCCGCCGCCGCCCGTCGTCGTCGTCGTCTCGCGCTGCCGCCCCGGACGCCGCCACCGTCCGTCGTCATCACCGCGGCCGTACGTCTCTCTCTCGCTCCCGCACACACATACACACACATACATACACACACATACACACACACACACCGGCGCCCCCGCCCCGTATGCCGGCGCCCCCGCTCGTACGTACGGGGCGGTGGCGTACGGGGCCGCACACACACACATATACCACACACACACGCATACACACACACATACACACATACGTACACACATATACGTATATATACACACACATGCATACACACACACATACACACACACACATTTTTTTTACTTATTTTCTGTTTTTTAGAAAAGTTAATTAGATGATCGAATGTTAGATTAATGTCGAATGTTAGATGAATTAGCTAGCTAGATAGAAAAATTGTCGAACTAGAGATTAGAACTAGTTGAAAAATTAATATAACTAGTTTATTTTTAGTAAGAAAATTTAGGTATATGAGATTAGAACTAGTTGAATAATTAATATAACTAGTTTATTTTTAGTAAGAAAATTTAGGTATATGAGATTAGAACTAGTTGAATAATTAATATAACTAGTTTATTTTTAGTAAGAAAATTTAGGTATATGAGATTTGATGATCTAATTAAAATATTATTTGTTAATGAGTTTTTCTGTTTATTTAATTTTTTATATATTTTGAGTTTATATAAATGTTAGATTAATGTCGAATGTTAGATGAATTAGATAGAAAAGTTAAATATATAGTAATGTCAATTGAATATATAGTTAGATATATTAATGTCAATGTTAGATGAATATATAGTTAGATATATTAATGTCAAATGTTAGATGAATATATATTTGGCTAGATATAGGTGTTTAATGTTTCACCTATATGAACATAGGAAATGTCATCTGACGACGAAAAAGAATTTATTATGTGCGAACACTGTGAAGACCAGCGCGGCCTGTGCGACCAAAATTTCCTTGTTGATGGTAGGCGCTTCAGCATCAAGCTGGATGAGACATTCGAAGTTGATACAGTAAGTCACTTTGTCAATTATTATTTGAATGCAAAACTTATGCTTCATTTGCTTCAACTTATAATTTTAAATTTTCACTATTCTACTAGCGCATCCCCTGCCATGCAAGAATTTTTGTCTTGGATAAGATAGGTTTTAGTGCTATAGATGATATGGAGGTAAAGAGAGTTTACTTGAAGACGGAGCATGGGTATACTTTCAACGTCAAATTATATAATGGAGACACATACACCCATTTTGAATGCAAAACTTGGCAAGCACTATGCAAGGCTTATGCATTTGAGCCTGATATGGTTATCACCTTTGATATTCGTCCGGAAGATGATATTGAAGGTAATATAGACATCTGGGTCGATGTGCAAACGCCTCCAGTTCTACCATTTGGTGAGTTTTTCTCAACCATGCATGCATATGTTTATGTCTTTCATACAGTTTATTCAAAAATAGTTGACAACTAATTTGTATTGTCAGCTTATTTCGGTTCAAGCAAACATGTCCGGCGCTTGGTAGACAGGACCTACTACTGCCCCGGGGCTCAACTAAACTGCGAGGAGATAAGTCATTATGTTTCATGGCTTGAGGATCTTAATACTGTCAAGACAAATTTTTTTCCTAAACTTAGAAATGTTAGTACTCAAAACGTGCGACCAATGGTGATCGTATTGAACTACGGTCACATCTATAATCAAAAGATGGTAAGATTTTAAATATTTGTCCTTAATTAGTGCATCTTTTGCATACATTATTTTTGAAGCTAAACTTTCATTGCTTAGTATATTAATTACTATACGATGTTGTTCAACAGGGACTTCCGATGACAGTTGTGCCTCAGTGGATCGAGACAAAAGGTCGCATGTCAATGGTTAGCTTACGACCAAGATTTCCTACATTGCACATGAGTGCATTCAGGATTTCTGAAAGCGAAGAATGCTTAATAGTGAAAGATTGGAGCAAAATTGTTAACGATCGCAGAGAAGTACTAGGGGGCAGTAAGGAGAAGCGCAACCCAAGATTAGGAGACAGATTCATCTGCATGCTCCAGTATGATGAATCAGGAGAGCTATACATGTTCTATGCTATTCTACCTGAGAGGGAGCAGCAGGATCAGTAGCTACTAGTTCATGCTCTTAATTAGTACTTGTCTCAATGTCCGTGTCCTGAACTTCGATGTTGGTGATGATTATGTTGAACTTGATGATATCTTTGCTTCTGTTACAAAGTGAATGTTTCCTCTTTAAGCTAGCCAGCGTTGATGATGATTAGATAGCTAGCGGTAATGACTATGATGATTAAATAGTGGTAATTAGACGACTACGATGATTTTTAGCTAGCTAGAGTTTATTTATTTATTAATATGCGATGATGATGATGATGATGATGATGATGATGATGACGACGACTACAACTCATTATAACGTAAAACAATCCTAAATTAAATTGATAACACAAAATTAATTGAAAAATACAAAATAAAACAAAAACCCACAACCATTTAGTACCGGTTGGTGTTACCAACCGGTACTAAAGGGCTCCCGGCCCCCGGAGCTGGCTCGTGCCACGTGGTTCCCCTTTAGCACCGGTTCGTGCTGAACCGGTACTAAAGGGGGGGGGGCCTTTAGTGCCGAAACTTTAGTGCCGGTTCCTGAACCGGCACTAAAGGGCCTTACGAACCGGTGCTATTGCCCGGTTCTGCACTAGTGGGACCTTCCTTTCCCCATCGTAGGTGGGCGAGCTGAGGACAGAGTGCCGCCACCCCCAAGCAACGCTACCGGCGACCGCAACCCCGCCAACCGAGAGGTGCTCCCCCCTCCATTGACCCCTTCTCCTTCTCCCCCTCCGCTCTCTTCCCTAAAGCCACCTCCTAGAGCTTGGTTGGACTGGCCATGGTGGAAAGCACCGACGACCAGAGGACACGATGGGAAGAATAGGATTGAAAGATGGAAGAAACTACTCCCTCCTTTCCGGTTTATAGGGCTCAATTCAAAAATCTCACCAACGGTAGATGGTGAGTGGTGGAATATTTTTTGTAATTTGTAAAAGCACACAATTAATGCTCTTGTTTTCCTCCAAAAATTATGTCTATTAATGTATTAATTGCAATGCATGCATGCATAAAATATATTAATTGGTCAATTTTCTCTTAATACTTGCATGCAATGATTTGATGCACCCATGCAATTTGTGATGGGGAACAACCAAATTGAGCTTTATAAAATGGAAAAACTAAGATTTTGAGATAAGCCCTATAAACCGGAAAGGAGGGAGTATAGCCTAAGAGAAGAAATAGACAGACATCCCCCTGATTCCTCCACTAAATCCTCAACCACCAAATGCGAAATCAATACATCATCAATAGAATTAAAAACCAGATCGAAACGCTTCCCCCCTCCTATGCCTAAAATCTCGTTCGGTTCCCCCTTTCTTTAACTGCAGGAACATGACCCTGAGATCCCTCCTTTCCTTGAGGATTAACTAAATCCCTCTCACCCGATGGGATCTCCCCTGAAAACTCGCCCAGTCCACTACTCCTTTGCCCCGAAAATCTCTCTAGGAACTCACCTGCTCTCTTCTTCATCTGCATCAAACTACGATTTTGATCCCGCAAAGAACGAACTATCTTCAGCGCTCTCTCTCTCTCAAAAAGCTCCTCTCTTGGCCTCCAAAGAGACTCACTCCCGTCTTCCCCTCCAGCCCCGGCCGGAGATCCACCACGGTCAGCGCCTCCGCCGCCATCTCACTGGCTCACTTCCGCCGCCTAGGGCCACGCGGGTCCTTTTTTTCTGCAACCGTTTTGGTCCGACTTTGGGGTGTGCGGGTGTCCTGGTTGGACGAAGATGCTTCCCACGAGGCCTTGGTGTTGAGAGCGATAATGGCTTCGAATTCCCCCGGTCGGAGGAGGCAGATCCCCAATGGAATGAGCCCTCATGAAGAGGTGGATTTCTTTGTTCCTCCGCGGCGGCAAAAAATTATGATAAAACCACTATAGAAGTTTTTAGTGTAATATAACATCAGGGGTACCGAAGAGACCGTCAGAAGAGCCGTGTGCCGCCATCCACATGCCCCCTCCGCACGCCTAGATCTTGGGGTGTGCGGGCCAGGTGTGTGGGTGCCACAAACAACACCTAGGCTCCTTCTCCTGACACAGGGCTTCTATTTATTCCTAAAAATACTTCCATATTTCCTTTATTTTTCTCGCTCCCGAGAATTTCTTTCTTCGTGTGACTTTATTCTCGAGTGTTGATGGTTTATTGGGCCCCTTTTCAGTGAAGACTTACAAATTGAATGAGTATATGTAGCAAAATAGTGCAATGCCATGTAAATAAGGGTTATTAATAAGCATTTTTATCTAAAGAAATAGTGATGCAAAATGCACGCATTTGCCTTACGTGTTACAAACTTAATACTACCACATCCATAATCAAAAAATTATCCCATGTACTTGGGGGTAATCAAGCTCTTTCGTAGTACCATTGTGAGGCAGCAGAATGTAGGCTGAATATTCTTGTCTGCACATTTTTGCTTTACTATTAATGCCTAATTTTATGAGTAAAAATGCCAAATAAATGTACTTTCCTGATAATACATTGATGACATGCTTTAATGATGATGGCGATAATACTTGTGATATCTCCTTTCATAATACCAACATTTGAATGACAGAAAGATTGCTTAGGAGAGTAAAAGCAAAGAAAGAATGGAGTAGCTACCCATGCCTTCCTTCCAATGATGATCATTACCCCTTATCCAAAATAATGTTCTCATTGTTGACCATGTATCTTGATCTAGTCATGAATCTTTAATTGAAAACTCTCTGTTACATGGAAGTACGATACTAAAATTATTGAGTAGATAAAGATAAATTATAAACACAAGATGATCACATTATACTTGGTTGCCCTCCATGTGGTCATTTATTACTAGCCTATGAGAGGATGAAGATATTAATGAAATACAAATCTTATGGATGAAAAGTCCTTTTAAGATGACTAAGATAAATATTAGGATCAATCTTGTGATGATCATATAGAAAACATCTCTGAAGATTATAATGCCTACAATAGATAGTCGTGTACTCTAGAAGTCTCAAGTATTAATTTGACTCTACTCTTATAAAGATATTTAAAAATTGAAGGTGCCCATAAAACAAATAAATACAGTATAATCAATCAAAGTGGAAAAAATAATCCATGTTTGATTGTGATATTGTGCATTCTTTATTCTTAATTATGGAGTATGCAAGCAAACAAAAGGTTTTATTAAGATTGCTAAATTTTAATTAGAAAAGATAACAAATGTTTTCTACAAAACACATTTTAATAAAGCACAAGTGCATTGTAATGATAGAGTATATACTTGTATAGAAAATAATACTATATACCATATAAATATATTTAAGTGATAACTTTGGATGAGGTAAATCATATTGTATGCTAAGTATAACAAAAAGTTTATACCTCAAATACTTTGTTACTTATTTAGAAGTAAAAATGCTCAGTATAAATAATTCAGAACATTAGTTTCTTAACTCATCACGACCGACCAATTTTTCAAGCTTAAACATGTTTAATAAATGGCATACATTGGAATGCACTATCGTCACACTGTAAACATACCAACCTTAACATGGTTAACAAATGTTATATCGCAAAGTCACAAACATAATAATACACAATTGCTCTGGAAAAACAAATTGGGTTCATTTTGTAAACCGGAGGCTAGATAATATTTTTGCTATTAGGTCTACAATTAGTTTTTTTACTAGAATCAAATATGAACATTTTAAAAAAAATTGTGTGGGGTCCACTAAGTCTTTGGTGTAAACAACTCCCTGGTATGACCATTATAATGTTTAAACAATAAACATACAACACGACCACCTCAACGAAACCCTAGCCCCCTCTAACGACCACTCCTTCCACTCATGATGTCGCATTCTGATATGCCATCTTCTCCAGCTCTTGTAGACTCCCGCTCTATACCCCATGTTGACTGTGGTAGTCCATGCGACAATCCCAATGGGTTTGTACTTCAGTTGGTCCTACCTAAGGAGGTAAACAAAAGTTTACCTCTCCACGATGCACCCAACCATGGAATCAGGTCACTTTATCATAGTGGTTTTATTGGTAATCCCGGTTGAAGAGATGCTGAAACATAACCCCCCCCCCCCAACCCCACACATACACCTCCAACGACACAAAGCTTCACCTTCTTCTCCGTGATTCAAAAAACAAAGACTAAGCTCAACCACTAGTGGTTTCCTTTGGGTTGGCCTTCAAACTTCATGAATGTAACTCTGGAAAATTAATTTTTTTTATCTTGATTAGTTAGCAAAGTTTGTGCTAATTCGCAAAGCCCTGATGACAAACGGCGCGTGTGCTTGGACATCCCTGGCCTTAATAATGGGTGCGCCAAAGATCCGTACCATTTGCCCTGGATTGATGAGATCATTAACTCCACATCAAGATTTGACTAGCTTCACCTTGTTGACACGGATGCTTATACTTTTTAGAAACCCTTTGAACTACCTTTCAAATAAAATTTTCCACCCACTCAAACCTCTTGGAAATAATCATTTTTCTCTGGTTCAATTAAATAAACTTCAATTCAAATAGAAATCTATAGGATTGAAACAACTGTGATATTACATTACTTTATTTTTCATATCCCCAAGTTTTTCTTGTAAATATATATTTCCTTATTTTCTAGCCTTGGAACCAAAGAGATTTTTAACTAAAATAAAAATTGTGAGGTTCTTTTCCCTCATGGCAACTATTGGGAAGAGGAATATGAGTTAAGAGGAGGGAGTTATATTGAGTGGAGAAATGCTACCAAGGGACTCCGACAGCAATGGTAGCGGTGAGCTTGCTGCTGCTAGTGGGGGAGCCAGTAGTGAGCTCTCTGTTGCGTTTGAAAGGCAAGGTACCGGCAAGCCATGTGGGTACCCCTTAACTACTAAATTGGCCACATGGCAGTCCAGGCAACACTTATTGACGAGGAGGGCTTCAGTGTGCCGACCACTGGTAAGTTTGACATGGTTGTTTCACTAGTGATAGGCGTAAAACAAAACCATCATTGATATTGATTTATTAGTGAGGAGGCACTAGTTATTTTTCTAGTTTTCTGTGCTCGTCACTGGTAAGGTGGTGGCTATAGTTGCTTATGCATTAGTGGTTCTTTTATTTCCACTCCTTTTTGGCATCTAAAGGAGATTATGTGTGAAAATTTGACATAGAAGTTCATTCCCTTGTTTGACTAGTGGGAATTGGCAAGATAATGTGTTAAATGTACTAACCACTAAAACTAATTCCTTCACAATTCCCATTTCCCACCCTTCCCTTGCTAATATAATGGTGAGGGTTGGACTCTCAACTCTCATGCCTAACCCCTCATCAATTTTTATGCCTCCAAATGATGGGATGGATTTAAAATTTGCATACCCCTTTAATTCTCATTTCCTACCTCTAATTAATACCGATAAAATTATGCTGCGGACACCGGACAGGAGGCTACGCTCCCATTTTTCGTTCAATCTGCTCAGTGGTACTCCCTCTGTCCGGGTTTATTAGGCCTAAAGACAACTTCTCTTAGACCAAGACACATAGTAATTTGCTCATATTAATGTATCCATTCCATTCCCTATGCACTCTCTCACATGCATGCAGCCAAAGAAAAAGCACGCATGAAGTGTATTAATTTCCAGCCATGGCATCAACAACAATGGCTTTCAATGCAACCAATGAAATGGTTTCATGCATGCACCTTTCCAAAGCGGGGCCTTATAAAATGGGACATGCTTGTGATGCTGAGAGGCCTAATAAACCCAGACGGAGGGAGAACATTTTTCCGGGAGCAGCCTTAAGCAAACCCATTTCGCATGTATGCAACGGTACGTCCTACTGAATACTCATGAGTTACTGAAAGATTCAACGGAAGCTACATCAGGTGGCGCTGCGCATACAAATAGTAAACTGGTTCCTTATGAGTCTATAGGTGACTAGTTCGCTAATCTATAGGTGGTCTGATATAGAAAGGATGATTAAATATTTAAATTCATTCCAAGATCGATGAGTAGGGCATGTTCCACTTCGACATAATGGTCGATTGATGAGACAACAAGCTAAGGAATCAGTTCAGCAAACGGTAAATACTGAGAAAACAAACTTATAGTAGTAACATTTCCGCATCTCCGGGCTTCAGGTCGACGCCATGGCCTGGCCGCCGAGGAAACACTGCTACTTCTTTGAAGGCAGAAGCACGCTGCTGAGTGCTTTGCTTGTCCCAAATGCAGCTCCCACAAGCTTCAGAACCTGTAGGGGTAAAATAGGAAAACCCAATGAGAACATAGAAAACGGTGGCATGTTCTGATGATGTTGTTTATTTATTCCCCCACAAAAGGGTGTTGTTTATTTAATGGAAATTATACCTGGGTTTTGTTGAGCGTGAGTTCTTTCTCCACAAGCTTGCCCTTCGGAACCTTGGATGCACGAAGGAACTCAAGGGTGTTGATCAAGCAGAATGGACGGATATGGAGGTCATCAGTCACCATGAAGTTCATGGGGCCACCCTTGATATAGGGGCCTTGAAAGGATTTTGGATTGGACTCATAACACCGAGTAGGCCCGATCATAAGGCATCGAGGAGATAATTCCTCTACTCGCAGCACATTATTACTGCTGCTGCAGCTAAAGTAAGGCGCAAGCCTTGGGGATAGAAGTAAGCTTTGACAACGACCCTCTTTTACACTTGCAGCTATACTCTTGTATATATTTTCAATACATCCGGTTTGAGGTAACTCGCTGAAAGTCTTCAGTATGGCTCCGACTGGAGTGGTAAGAAGTCGAAAGACAAGATCAACAAAGTCTTGCCCAACTTCAGCATATAGCAATGAATCATCCTTTGCATGAACAAGCCTTACCTTAATTGCTTTGAACTTGGGATCGGTGTCAAGTGCCTGTTTTGACAACATATTGTCAGGGAGCACACACATGTCTGTAGCATTCGGCGGGATAGCAACATTGAAATAAAGTCCTGTTAGGGCTTGCTTCGTCAGCAATGCTCTCCTAAGCAAACCAATCATCTGAAAGAAGTGCAATAAAACTACTTATTACCATCAACAAAACGTAGCAGCTTTCTTGTGAAAAAATTATTTAGCGGCGTCATGTTCACAGGTAGAGAGAGTGAGAGACAGACCTTGGCACAATTGAGTTGGAGCACCTTCTCCTGAATATTCTCCTTTTCCGGTATATACCGTATTTTTCAATCAGCGAAAACATGACCCTTGTGGAAGCAGGAGCAACTTGGAGATCATCAGTTATGATGAACTTCGGGATACTGACGGCATAAACTCCACCCTCCTTGCTGTTTCCATTGACAGGAGGACATTCCCCGATGTACTGAACAATAGTTCCACAACCGCAAATAGCATCAGGGACGGAGCTAAATGATGAGTCGCCGCAACTAGCATTTTTGCAGCGATACATTGGGTTTTTGTCACCAATTTTCACTTTAAGCCGATTGCAACGGATTGCTGCAGCATTGAGGGGGTTAAAAAGCATCCCCTTGCATGCCTTGGTTTGGAAGTGATCAGGGCCGAGACTCTCCACGCTCTTGTACAGCTCGTCAAGGCATCCTACCTCAGACTGCTTGTCGAAGAGACGAACGATAGTGCCGAGAGGCGGGGTGAGGAAGCTGAAGAGGACGTCGACGAAGTCCTTGTCGGATTCTGCAAACAGCACCTTTCTCTTCTCCTTGTCGATGAACAGCTTCACAGCGACGGTTGGTCCGCCATCGCTCGACATGGCCGATGAGGACATGCTTGTAGGGGACCAGGATTGAGGTGGAACTTGTAACTTCTGAGGAACTGTGGTCAGCAGGAAGACGAGTTGAGGTGTTGGATACACGATCCTTTAAATATGGGAACCACTAGCCATCAGACTACAGATATTATGCATCCATCAGACTAGTCCTATGCCGTTGGATAAGAAGCAAGATGGTGTCCGATTTGGCGCGGGATTAGCTATTCCGTTCCTTAATTGAGTGTTTCCTTGTATAAATTAATACGCTGTTAACTGCTCACTAATTCAGTCCCAGTTTTTTAGGAAACAAATTTCGGATTTAAGGAAGGTAATAACAACTCTAGGAAAATGAGATTCCATGCCATGTAGTGTGCTTCCTTATAGGAGTATTAAGTAATAAAGTGTTTCCAAAACTACCAATTTTGCTTCCATAGAAGAAAATTTTGTTATCGATTGTGGCGAACTTTAATCCTGTGCAACTTATTTTTGCTTCCTACCAATAATATTTCGCCTGTGAAGTTGTGATGAAGGAGAGTGCTTCAAACATGATCGAACATTGCTTCCATTTGGTATTTCGTTTTCAAACTAGAAAAGATGTGCTTCAAACAAACAAGGAATTGTTTTGTAGGGCGTTAAATTGCTTCCAAGTGACAAATATGTATTTCTACCAATATTGCTTCCAAAATATAATAGGGTTAGCTTCCAATGAAACAAATATTTTTCTCTATCATTGTTTCCAATATTGACTGGAATTGCTTCTAAAGGAAAATAATATTTGTTTCTAATGATGATCAGAATTTGGTTCCATATACAACACAAATAGGTTACATAGGCTGTCCCGATAATGCCATTGTGGTCCACCACATTAGGGAGACACATGCACGGGGACACACCAGCGAGACCATATAAGCGCACTTGCTGGTTTATGCATGCTTGAACATGGGCACTGTCGTGTGGTTGGATGTTTCCAAGCGAGCAACGACGATGGCGTCCACAAGGAATTACGGGGGCTTGTTGATGACCTCAGCACCACATTCCGCTTGTTGATGACCATATAAGCGCACTTGCTGGTTTGATGCATGCTTGAACATGGGCACTGGCGTGTGATTGGATGTTTCCAAGCGAGCAACGACGATGGCGTCCACGAGGAATTACGGGGGCTTGTTGATGACCTCAGCACCACGTTCCGCTTGTTGATGACCATATAAGCACACTTGCTGGTTTGCTGCATGCTTGAACATGGGCACTGTCGTGTGGTTGGATGTTTCCAAGCGAGCAACGACGATGGCGTCCACGAGGAACTACGAGGGCTTGTTGATGACCTCAGCACCACGTTCTGCTTGTAGCGCAATTAACATGTGGTGGTAAATCTCCTGGAAGTAAATGAAAGAAAACAAATATCTTTCAAGCCTGTATTAAGGTTGCAGTGGAAAAACAAAGTTACTACCATTTGTGCAGAATGTATATGAAAAAGTAATGAAGTATATAAAACTAGGATGGAAGCATACCAGGGCATAAGTTGAAGCGTTTACTGAGTAGTAATGAAGCATTAAAATTTAAGCAATGAAAAAGCTAAGATACATAGAGGTTAAGTAGTTGAAGCATCATGTGAGATTCTATGAAACAACACAACCGATTATTCGCACGTAAATGTTTATTGCTCATAATTTTGAGGTAGAGCAGCGGTGAAACATTACATATTTGGCATTGAAGCATACAAATAGATGCTATAGTTGAATCTCCAACTGAATAGGATATGGGCGCATGAAGTTTTGATCTATAATCAAAATTCATGTAAAGACACATATATATATGCACATCAGTAAACAATAATAAAATAGATTGGAAGCATGGAATTATAAGGAATAGATAATGGCTTGGCATCATGCATGCACTAGTTCGTTGGGAAATCATGGAAGCATATTGCTACATAAATTAAGAAGTATAGTTGTACTGCGGCACTCTAGGTATTATAGATAAGAAGCACCTATAGGAAACCTATGAAGCATGGATTCTGAAGCAAAACTCTGTCGCTATTGCAGCATAGATGTTATACATATGAAGCACACATAGGAGACCTACGAAGCATGGATTATGAAACTGGATGCAACAAAGGGAAATTGACACCTAAATTAATTTGAAGATGCAAGTAGTGGGTGGTGGAGCCGTCCACACCTAGTGCCTCCAAGATGAACTGGTTGATCTGCGCAACCTCTTGAGGAAAATAATGTGGTGGATCTATAGTTCTATACTAATCAGGACCAAATCTGAATGCATGATACTGGGTGTATCTATACTAAGATTAATCCTCTGTTTTTTTCCTGCAGCTCCAACTAAGCAGGATCAAATCTTATGCGTCGAAATTCGTCACGTAATCACAAAGCAAGCCCGGATCGTTCATTGGAGTGTAAACAAAAGAACAACAGAGAAGCATGGGGCAGAGAACTAGGAGGCGGAATCAACCATCAGACCTGAACGATGCCGGAGGCGTTCCACGACGTCTCGCTGTGCAGGACCACCACCACATCTGCGAACCATTTGCCGTCATCGCCGTGCTGCAGCATGGTTGGTGACAGTCATGGGCTCATGGCCGCCTAATGCCGAGCCGGCGGACCTGCGACATCGCACAAGGTCGCGTCGAGGGAAACGGATCTTGGCGTTGGTCGGCTCCGAAATGAGGTTAGTTCGAAGCACGGTGCTTAGGGAATAGCGTTCTAGCGGCGCTACTCAGGAGAGCCACAGTGGATGACGAGCTCGGGGGTGAGGTCCGCCGATCCGACGGGAGGAAGAGAGATGAACGGGGAATTTGGGAGAGATGGATCGGGTGAGGAATTAGGGGGGTAGTTACAGAAACGTGAAAACTGGGTGGTTAGTGTTGAGTATAATGTTTATTAGGAAAGACGAGATAGATTAGGATTTGTTCTGGCTTGTCTTGTACTCAAAGTAGATGATTGTTCTCCTATAGGCTCAAGCAATACATAAAATTATTCCACCAAATCCCTCTCTCCCTTTTAACATGGTATCTATCGCAAGTCGATCCTAAACCCTAGCCGCCGCCGCTTCCGCACCGGCGCGCCGCCTCCGGGGCGGTCGGCCCCATGACCGCCGCCGGGGGCCGCGCCACCCGTACCTAGGGTTCGTCCGCCGGTCGTGTTGACCGGCTGCCCTAGAGAGTCTTTTTCCCGATCCTTTGATCCGGGTTTTCTCTCTCTCGTCGGTCGCTTTGATCGGCGTCTACTTTTTGGTTTTCCGGTCTATGTGATCCGGTTTGCGTCGCCCACCGCTGCCGTCGACCCCGTGCGCCTCTACTCCAACACCTGCGCGATCGGCCGACTTCTTCACCGACCCGGCGGCCTCGCGCGTCGTCTGCGCGTCTGCCCGTCGGTCGCCCCGACCCGGCGGCCTCGCACGTCGTCCGCGCGTCGGCCCGCCGGTCGCCCCGACCCGGCAGCCTCACGTCATGCGGCGGCCCTTCGCCGCCGCCGTTCGCGCACCGGCCCGCCCGTCAATCTATGCCGGCCGTCACCGCCTTGCTCCGACCGGGACTCCTGCATCACCCCGACCCCGCGGCCTCGCGTCATGTAGCGGCCAATCATAGCCGCCCTGCTGACCGCCGCCGCCGGCTTCATCTCGGACTCCGTCGCCACCACACCTCCACCAAGCGGCGTCCCCGACCTCGTGCGCGATCGGCTTGATCACCCGCTCGCCGCCGCGATCCGACTCATCTACGCCGCGCGACCGACCTGGCCCGTCGGTTACGCGCGCCTCTGCAGGTCCCGTGAAGATCGTCCCCGAGTTCAGCACGCCTCTCCACCGATCGAGCATCGGGCTGCCGCTGCGTCGCCCCGTCGGGCCGCAGCGCCGCTGCCCCGTGGTTCTTCTCCCGGGTGCACCGACCCGCGTCACCGTTGCGTCGCCCCTTCGGGCCGTAGTGCCACGGCCCGTGGTCCCCCGCCGCCCCGAGGGCGTCCGCTCTAGGCCGTCCCGTGGCTGCATCGCCCCTCGCGCCGCCGCTGCGTCGCCCCGTCGGGCCGTAGCGAGCGTGGCACGCGGTCCACGCCGCCGTCTCGAGGCCGTCCCCGCGGATGCACCGACTCGCGAGCCGCCGTTGCGTCGCCCCTTCGGGCCGCAGCGGCGCGGCCCGCGGTCCCCGCCGTCGCCCCGAGGTCTTCCCGCTGTCGCCCCGACCCGCCTGCCGCCGCTGCATCGCCCCTTCGGGCCTTAGCGCGGCGGCCCACGGTTCACTTCGTCGTCCACGCGCGTTGACTTCTCGTGGTATGCGTCGCGCCGTCTCCCTTGGCGCGGGAACGCCACTGTCCGCACCGGTCTTCGTCACGCTGTCAGGGTTCTTCGCCTACTTCGAGCATCGCCGCCGCGTTTCTAACCTAGCCGCCACCGCCGTCAGGCCGCCGCCGCTACCCACGTAGCCGCCGCCGCCGCCCGTCCACCTTCTTCGTCTTCGTCCAGCATCAGCCCGTCGCCAGCGTCGCCGTCATCTACCACGACCACTTCGTCTACTCTGACAACCACGGGCTACACCAGCCCCGCGCCGATTGGCGCCGCAACCGTCGTCGAGTCCTTCTCTGCTGGCCTCTTCGACTTCTTCGACATGGCGTACAGCTCGTGCAGGTCCCAGTCCACGCATGCCCGGTACTGGCAACACCGCCGCGTGCCTTCATCCACGACGTGTCCCCGGGCCTGGCAAGCCTGGTGCGGCGCTTCGTCAACTTCGTCTTCGTCCGTCTACGCATGCCCGGTGCTGGCAACACCGACGCGTGCCTTCGTCTACAATGTGTCCCCGGGTTTGGCAACCCCGCCGCGACGCGTCATCAACAACATCTTCTTCCCGGCGCACCACTACTTTGACACCACTGCACCCATGCTAACTCGGTGTCTCCTTGCGCCCGCGGCTCCACGGCGACTTCATCGACACCGGCTACCCCGACACGACATCGACCACGACATTTTTCGCACGGCTACCTCGACCACGGCTCCACCACCATACGCTCTCGGCTACCTCGACAAACGGCACAAAGGGCTACCGCCTTGCTTGAGCAACCTCGTCGGTTGCCACTCCAGCCACGACTCCGCGATGCGTCGACCGTTACGACTGTGGGGGGTGTCCGTCGGCTTGCCTTCGAATTCTTCTCCAGTCTCACCATCTGCGTCGCTACCGTTGTGACTGCGGGGGATGTTGAGTATAATGTTTATTAGGAAAGACGAGATAGACTAGGATTTGTTCTGGCTTAACTTGTACTCCAAGTAGATGATTGTACTCCTATATATATGTCCATGAGGCTCAAGCAATACATAAAACTATTCCATCAAATCCCTCTCTCCCTTTTAACAGTTAGCAGCCGGACGAGGATTATGCGCAGCCGTGGGATTAAACAAACATCGACGGACCATGAGTGGTCTGAGGATTGCTTCCTATCAGACATATGGTACTAAGTGTTTCCCTTTAAATATCCTCCATAGCCCAGTATTGGTAACGGCAGCGTTTAATGGTTGCGTGGAATCTGAAGGGGCTAATTAAAATGCTCCACGGGAAGTCTCATATTGGAGTACGTGTAGAGCTTTACATTTCCCGACCTGAAGATGTTGAACCTCCGTGAGTTATTTCTCATCGAAAGTTGTTGCAGGCGTCATGCCACGGATGGAGATGCTGCGTATGAGAGCAAGTACAATAAGGCCTAGTCAGCAGGCTATAAGGTCTGCCATGTCACTAAAATCTTATGTGGAGGAGAGAGAAAGGAAGAGAGAGAGTGAAGCGGGCGCTTCGTGAGCAGCCCGGCTACAGCACAAGCCCCGAGAATTTACAGCCCGCATGCAGCTATGCATGCTAGCGCTAGGACGACGCTTGGATGTTTCCTCCAATCCCGTGTATCCGCTGCATGCATGATTCGTAATTAAATTTGTAATGAATCCAACCTAGCAGCCAGTGTATAGCTAGCTTATTGTATGCCTTGCCTGTAAGATCAGCTTTTGGTGACATGGATTTGCTTTAGAGCCGGCAGCGGGCGGTGCTATTAACCATGCTCTCACCAATTCACTAATTTCTCACACGATCTGATGTGAGAGGAAGAATCCCCTGACCTTCGAAGGAAAAAGACCGAGCATCTCTAGCAGATCCCGTATAAGTGGTCAAACCCGTAAAAATTTTGCGTTTTACAGTTTTAGTCGAAAAAAGTGTCAAAAACAAAAACCGTAAAAGTGGTCCAACTCGTAAAATTTTAAGGGCCACCGAAAATGCACACCCAAAACCCTTATCTTTGGAGATTGGAAGGCCGAATCTAGGGGGCCCCGTATAGCTATCAAACCTCGTCGGAGCAAACACGCCATCGCGGAGTTTGTCGGAATCCGCCCTAAACTCGCCGGAATTCATCACCGCACACCGGAAAAGGCCGCTAGACGCCGCAATCGATCGCCGCCGGTTCGAATTGGATGAGCTCGACATCGCCGTGGCCTCCCATTACCTCAGCATGGCCGCCGGAATCCTCCCGGCGCGGCTGGCAATAGAGCAAGGCACGGACGGCGGAGGCGACGGGGCGGGGCCGGCGAGGCCGGGCGCGCTCGACGGGGTGGGGCGCGGCCGGCTGGGGGAAGGGGCGGCAGCGGCCGGACTAGAGGAAGGAGCTTTTTATCCTTGTTTTACAGTGTTTATTTGGCCGTAGCTAAAATGAACTATTAAAACGCATTTTTTTGACTCGTATCTCAGTTTTACAGTTTGCGATTTTAAGGGGTTTGCTAGAGATGCTCTTAGGCGAATATTCATTTATGAGCTCAGGTTTATCTCCTTTTGGTGAACAGTAAAATAAAAAATAAAAAAAATCTGAATGTATTTGAAATGGAAGATGCTCGAGTGCATGATGTCTGTGTCAAATTTCATCGTGTTCGGATATCTAAGAAGCTCCAAACAGTACGTGAACAGCAAACTTTCTCACATACCACACTTTTTTTCTCTAAGAGCCATTCAGATGCTCAAACACCTTTTTTTGCTAAGAACTACACAGATGCCCAAACACCACCTAATTTGGCACGGACATTACGGACCCGAGCATCATCCATCCCAAAAAAAATTCAGATATTTTTTGAATTTCTCTAGTATTTTCCTAATTTTACTATTCACTCAAGGGAGCAGATGAGCTCAGGAGCTGAATTGATGTGTCTCGACATTGGCGTTTAATTTTGGATCCCAATATCTACCGAACGTCAGATTTCAGCCTAGCCCGAGCGAGTGAAACGTCATAGAAGAAATTTCACAAAATTGTTGGTGGCAATGTTGCTGCGATCACTAAAGAAATGCAAACAAAAAAAATAGCTTGTTGGATGCATTTAGGAAAAAAAAGTTTTCAAATACACACAAATGTCATAGAAGAAATTTCACAAAATGACATGCATTAGAACTAAATCTGCCATATCATGAAACAAAACTAGAAAATTTAACAAATTATTGTGCGAAAGCATCAGCTAAGGATTGAAATTTTTTGTTGGTACCTTACTAAGGTGACTGATATTGATGTTTTTGTACAATAATTGTTTTCAGTTGTGCAACCCATAGTTGCATGTTGCGCAACCCAATTTCTTAAGTTGTGCAACCAATTGTATGTTACCATGGCAATTATCGGGCCAACTACCCATGGGATGTTCAAAATAAATTTTCCCCCATGATGTACAAAAAGGAATTTACCATGGTTTATGATATAAAAAAATTGTACATATAAAGGAATTTATCATGGTGTTACAACAACAATTGCTATGTCCGAAAAAAATTGATAAAAGTTGCCATGGTAATAACGGAAATAATTTGCTACCCATGGTGGTATCTACACATGGCCCCAGTTTTTATCTCCAATTATTTTGGTAAATTATTTTGTACCATGAGAAATAACTTTATAACAAGTATATCGTGACTTTGGACCAGTCAGGGAAGCAAAAATGCACTTGTGCCGAAAAAGGCAAGCAAAAAGACCGAGAGAAGTAAGAAAACGCCATTTCTACACACGAAAAGGAACTTGTGTCAAAAAGATAATAAAAAAAGACAAAGAGAAGTGAGAAAAAGTCATTTCTATACAACAAAAATGCACTAGTGCCAGTGCCATAAGAAACCCGACACCTCATATGTAAAAAAGGCATTTATGCCAATGGGTGTGTAGTTGCCACCATGCTTACGTAGCTACTACTTATGCCAAAGGGTAATAATTGACATGGTTTTTAAATTAAAATTTGAATTGGTCCAAAATATGTAAATTTCCCTTGTAAATATAAAATTACCATCTTTCTGAAAATTTGCCCAGTCCATAAACTATTTTTTCCATGGTGCATAAACTAAATTTGCTATGGTCCACTAGCTAAATTTTCCTTGATCACATATAAAAGAAACTTTGCTATGTTACAAAAAAGAAAGAAATTTACCATGGTCTGTAAAGTAAAATAGCCATGATGCATAAAATTGCCATGGTCCCATAAAAAGTAATATTTTGGCCATATAGCAAAGAAGGAAATTTGCCATGATCTAAAATAAAAACATAATTGTCGATTGCCACGTAGAATTAAAATGGCACATTGCATAAGAAACCATGTGGCTTTGTGCTAGAAGAACACATTAATGGATAAAAAATGTGTGCAAGTTTGAGATGATGGCAAAAAATAGTGTAAATCTGCCATGATGCACATAAGATGCCATGATACAAAACCAATTACCATGATGCTAAAATGAAAAGGCATCAACTAAATTTTCATGTTCCAAATATAAAAGTTTTCATGGTAAGAATAGAAATTGCCATGCTCGCAGTAAATTTCCATCAACTATACACTAAATTTACCATGGTCCACTAGAGTAAATTTTGTCTTGATCAATAAGTAAAGTTTCCATGGTTTATAAAAGCAAAATTGTCATGTTCACATATAAGATATTTTTTCTCATATTGCAAAAGACAGAGAAATTTGGCATGGTCCATAATGTAAAATTGTCGTGATCCATAAACTATATTTGCCAAGATACATAAACAAAAATTGCCCATGGTCACATAAAAAGTAAAAAAAATCATATTGCTAAGAAGGAAATTTTCCAAGATCTATGATAAAAAAATAATTGCAGAATTTTCTTTTGGACCTTTAAAGAAGTTTGGCTTACGAATATCTTACAACTTCAATTATTTTGGAACGAATGAAGTACATTTAGTTGACCGATTCAACAAACATAGCTCCTCGATCGGTGTTGCGCATACAGCTTTGTGACTAGTTAATCTAATCTTAGTCGGCTAGTTATTTGATCTGTACGAGTAGAAACTAGAAAGGGTAATAAAGTTCATTTCAGAATCAAATTGAGTAAGCGATATACGTCTACAACTGACGTTTGAAGAGATAATAAAGTAACAACTAACAAGAAGCTAGCAAGATTGCAAACATTAAACATTGAGAAAATAAAACTTCTAGTAACATCTTCTCATATTTTTAGGGCTCCAGATCAGTGGAGGGCTGGAGGAGGCTCAAGGCTAGCTTAGCAAACGTCGCTACTGCAATAAATTCCCATCAACTGTACACTAAATTTACCATGGTCCACTAGAGTAAATTTTGTCTTGATCAATAAAATAAAGTTTCCATGGTTTATAAAAGCAAAATTGTCATGTTCACATATAAAATATTTTTTCTCATATTGCAAAAGCGAGAGAAATTTGGCATGGTCCATAATGTAAAATTGTCGTGATCCATAAACTATATTTGCCAAGATACATAAACAAAAATTGCCATGGTCACATAAAAAGTAAGAAAAAAATCATATTGCTAAGAAGGAAATTTTCCATGATCTATGATAAAAAAATAATTGTTGATTGCCATGTAGAATGAAAATGCCACGTTGCGACGGAACCACTTGGCTTAGTGCTGGAAGAAAACATTAATGGACAAAAAAAATGTGTGCAAGTGTGACATGATGGCACACACAAGATGCCTGCCATGATGGTTAGAAGAAGGCATTAATGATGAAAATTCTTTGAAAATTTGCCATGATGAAAGTGTAAAATTACCTCATCAAATCAGTAAAAAGAAATCTGCCATTGCCTATAGAAGTTAATTTGCTATGGTTCCATAAAAGTGAATTTGCCATGGTTCATAAAGTGAATTTGCCATGCTCCATGAAATGAATTTGTCATGGTAAAACACTTGTATAATCCAATGAGGCTATGATGACACAACTTGCCAACCCCAATCTGATTGATTTGGTAAGCTACTGTCAAACATACAGAACACATAAATATATAAAGTTGACCATGACAACACATACAAATTTTTTTATTGAAAAAGAAAAAAAATCCCAGAGACATCATGGTAAAATTGCCATGAGAACAAAATATGTTAAGTTGCAGTAAAGGAAAAACATACTTTGCCATGGCCAGCAGAAAGTTGGAGACGTGTCAAATTATAAAGCATAAGGGAATCTTCAACGACAACCCGTAAATTTCCTCCTGCATCCATCCGCGGACAAGGGACCAGTCCGTGGACACGGATCTGGGAGGCCGCCATTCAATGCTATCTTTTATATGTCCGCTTGTAAAGGGCAATTTCATATTCAAATTTACTCCGACCCACCCAGCACGCTGGGTCACACCGCCGCTAGACCGCATGCCCGATCACAACAAAAAAAGAGGCAAGTGTGCTTAGTGTTTACATGCCCGAAATCAAAAGAACATCAATCTGACAGTCCGTGCAATTTTTTGCCCTACCGGAGTGACAATCCCAGCCATCTGCTCCTCGATGAAGATGTTGTCGCCGTCGCGTAGGCAGCCTCCACCTCGGCATCCGCCTCTGCCTCGTCCTCATTCTCCACCTCCGTCAACTGATCTTTCTGCCGTTGCAACATCTGGCAGCGAACGGATTGCAAGATTATTCTTGCGTCGGCATCCAAAGAGTCCACATTCAAGGTCAACATCTTGGTGTCCTCCGCATTGGTGGTATCTTTAAGTTATTTTCCTAGAGCGCGATCTTTGCAGATTTTCATATTATTTGATGTCATAGAGCTTTGCAGAATTTTCTTTTGGACCTTTAAAGAAGTTTGCCTTACGAATATCTTACAACTTCAATTATTTTGGAACAAATTAAGTACATTTAGTTGACCGATTCAACGAACATAGCTCCTCGATCGGTGTTGCGCATACAGCTTTGTGACTAGTTAATCTAATCTTAGTCGGCTAGTTATTTGATCTGTACGAGTAGAAACTAGAAAGGGTAATAAAGTTCATTTCAGAATCAAATTGAGTAGGCGATGTACGTCTACAACTGACGTTCGAAGAGACAATAAAGTAACAACTAACAAGAAGCTAGCAAGATTGCAAACATTAAACATTGAGAAAATAAAACTTCTAGTAATATCTTCTCATATTTTTAGGGCTCCAGATCAATGGAGGGCTGGAGGAGGCTCAAGGCTAGCTTAGCAAACGCCGTTACTGCAATAAATTTCCATCAACTGTACACTAAATTTACCATGGTCCACTAGAGTAAATTTTGTCTTGATCAATAAAGTAAAGTTTCCATGGTTTATAAAAGCAAAATTGTCATGTTCACATATAAAATATTTTTTCTCATATTGCAAAAGAGAGAGAAATTTGGCATGGTCCATAATGTAAAATTGTCGTGATCCATAAACTATATTTGCCAAGATGCATAAACAAAAATTGCCCATGGTCACATAAAAAGTAAAAAAAACCATATTGCTAAGAAGGAAATTTTCCATGATCTATGATAAAAAAATAATTGCAGATTTTTCTTTTGGACCTTTAAGGAAGTTTGGCTTACAAATATCTTACAACTTCAATTATTTTGGAACAAATGAAGTACATTTAGTTGACCGATTCAACGAACATAGCTCCTCGACCGGTGTTGTGCATACAGCTTTGTGACTAGTTAATCTAATCTTAGTCGGCTAGTTATTTGATCTGTACGAGTAGAAACTAGAAAGGGTAATAAAGTTCATTTCAGAATCAAATTGAGTAGGCGATATACGTCTACAACTGACGCTCGGAGAGACAATAAAGTAACAACTAACAAGAAGCTAGCAAGATTGCAAACATTAAACATTGAGAAAATAAAACTTCTAGTAACATCTTCTCATATTTTTAGGGCTCCAGATCAGTGGAGGGCTGGAGGAGGCTCAAGGCTAGCTTAGCAAACACCGTTACTGCAATAAATTTCCATCAACTGTACACTAAATTTACCATGGTCCACTAGAGTAAATTTTGTCTTGATCAATAAAGTAAAGTTTCCATGGTTTATAAAAGCAAAATTGTCATGTTCACATATAAAATATTTTTTCTCATATTGCAAAAGCGAGAGAAATTTGGCATGGTCCATAATGTAAAATTGTCGTGATCCATAAACTATATTTGCCAAGATACATAAACAAAAATTGCCCATGGTCACATAAAAAGTAAGAAAATAATCATATTGCTAAGAAGGAAATTTTCCATGATCTATGATAAAAAAATAATTGTTGATTGCCATGTAGAATGAAAATGCCACGTTGCGACGGAACCACTTGGCTTAGTGCTGGAAGAAAACATTAATGGACAAAAAAAATGTGTGCAAGTGTGACATGATGGCACACACAAGATGCCTGCCATGATGTTTAGAAGAAGGCATTAATGATGAAAAATCTTTAAAAATTTGCCATGATGAAAGTGTAAAATTACCTCATCAAATCAGTAAAAAGAAATCTGCCATTGCCTATAGAAGTTAATTTGCTATGGTTCCATAAAAGTGAATTTGCCATGGTTCATAAAGTGAATTTGCCATGCTCCATGAAATGAATTTGTCATGGTAAAACACTTGTATATTCCAATGAGGCTATGACGACACAATTTGCCAACCCCAATCTGATTGATTTGGTAAGCTACTGTCAAACATACAAACACATATCTCTACTCCTAAGGGAGCAGTTGGTAGTCTCGCTTCCAGGTTTTTTTTAGTCCCACCTCCCACGGTTTTTTTCGTCCTAAAAATATCTACGAAATTTCGTAGGTTAACCAGGGACAACTCCCACCTCCCAGGTTTTTTTTAGTTCCACCTCCCATGGTTTTTTTTGGTACCTCGTCCCACCTCACACTAAGCCGCCACGAACCGCAAAAATCGCCTACCTTAGCCAAATCAACAAATCTCTCTCATTAATGCAATTTTCTTTAGGAAACAAATAATAGATTCTTTCCTACCTTAGCCAAATCAACGGATCTCTTCTATTAATGCAATTTGCTTTAGCAAACAAATAATAGATTCTTTCCTACCTTAGCCAAATCAACAGATCTCTCCCATTAATGCAATCTGCTTTAGTAAACAAATAATAGATTCTTTCCTACCTTAGCCAAATCTACGAAATCTCTCTCATTAATGCAATTTGCTTTAGGAAACAAATAATAGATTTTCAGGAAACAAATAATCTCTAATCTCTAATAATTTCTACTCCTAATGAAGCAGTTGGTAGTCTCCTCCCACCTTCCATGGTTTTTTTGGTACCTCCTCCCATCTTCGCTGGTTTTTTTTCGTAGATTTTTTTCGTCCCCTCTCCTCACTTCATCGGTTTATTTTCACGTCACCCTCTCACACAACGAAAGAAATCTAAACAGATCAGAACTTTTCATACTGGCGCAAGTTATTTAGTAATGTAGAATCAATCACGAACAATCTCTAAAGATCAAATCTAAATTAATTAACCTTACCTTAAATCACTCAATTACATTAATTAGAAAACAAATAATTGATTTTCAAAAAATCGCTCAATCACGTAAACCTTACCTTAACTCACGGATGGTAATCAATCTCCAAACAAAGGAAACAATACATCAAGGGAGCAGTAAATAAACTCCCTTTCTTATGACATGTATATGACCTTTCCTTCCCTCTACGTTGTCGAGCGTTCTTGATTCTCGAGGCCGATGCTTGGGCTGCGTCACTGGGTCGCGACGGTGCTGGAGGACGAGGACGGCGAAGCCGGGTGCCGCGGCACCGCGTTGGCCGCGGCCGGTGAAGGGGGCAAAGAAGGGCGGCTTCCCTGGCCCTGGCCATGGCTGTGACCCTGGGAGTTGGTGCGGTGGAAGTGGCACTTGAAGGACACGGCGTGGGTGGCCGACGCGCAGACGCGCTTGGAAGCGGGCCCGTGGCCCGTGCCGGACGGCGCCGACGCCGACCCGGGCCACCTCCTCCGCGTATTCTTGGAGCTGTGGCTGGCCGATTTACATGAAATTAATTCCCTCAGTTGTGGTGGCAAATATAATACACATAATCCATATTGTTATGTACTAGCGTGTGTGTGTGAAATAGATGGATTATGGTCCCGTACCTAATAAGATGGATGTGTGTGTGTGTTAGAGAGAGAGAGAGGGAGAGGGGGAGAGAGTGAGGAAGAGGGAGGCAGAGAGTGTGTGTGAGGAATTGATGGTAAAAAAAGGTCGCCAATGTCACTTGATATATATGAGAATATTAATATTGAACTTTTAAAGTTAATGTGGCCCCGTTGCAACGCACGGGTGTTCTTCTAGTAAATATAAAAAGTTGACCATGACAACACATACAAATTTTTTTATTGAAAAAGGAAAAAAATCCCAGAGACATCATGGTAAAATTGCCATGAGAACAAAATATGTTATGTTGCAGTAAGGGAAAAATATACTTTGGCATGGCCAGCAGAAAGTTGGAGACATGTCAAATTATAAAGCATAAGGGCATCTCCAACAACAACCCATAAATTTCCTCCTGCATCCATCCGCGGACAAGGGACCAGTCCGTGGACACGGATGTGGGAGGCCGCCATTCAATGCTATCTTTTATATGTCCGCTTGTAAAGGGCAATTTCATATTCAAATTTACTCCGACCCACCCAGCACGCTGGGTCACACCGCCGCTAGACCGCATGCCCGATCACAACAAAAAAAGAGGCAAGTGTGCTTAGTGTTTACATGCCCGAGTTCAAAAGAATATCAATCTGACAGTCCGTGCAATTTTTTGCCCTACCGGAGTGACAATTCCAGCCATCTGCTCCCCGATGAAGATGTTGTCGCCGTCGCGTAGGCAGCCTCCACCTCGGCGTCCGCCTCTGCCGCGTCCTCATTCTCCGCCTTCGTCAACTGATCTTTCTGCCGTTGCAACATCTGGCAGCGAACGGATTGCAAGGTTATTCTTGCGTCGGCATCCAAAGAGTCCACATTCAAGGTCAACATCTTGGTGTCCTCCGCATTGGTGGTATCTTTAACTTCTTTTCCTTGAGCACGATCTTTGCGGATTTTCATATTATTTGATGTCATAGACCTTTGCAGATTTTCCTTTGGACCTTTAAAGAAGTTTGGCTTACGAATATCTTACAACTTCAATTATTTTGGAATGAATGAAGTACATTTAGTTGACCGATTCAACGAACATAGCTCCTCGATCGGTGTTGCGCATACAGCTTTGTGACTAGTTAATCTAATCTTAGTCGGCTAGTTATTTGATCTGTATGAGTAGAAACTAGAAAGGGTAATAAAGTTCATTTCAGAATCAAATTGAGTAGGCGATATACGTCTACAACTGACGTTCGAAGAGACAATAAAGTAACAACTAACAAGAAGCTAGCAAGATTGCAAACATTAAACATTGAGAAAATAAAACTTCTAGTAACATCTTCTCATATTTTTAGGGCTCCAGATCAGTGGAGGGCTGGAGGAGGCTCAAGGCTAGCTTAGCAAACGCGGTTACTGCTTTAAGGGAGAAGCGTGCTGCTCAGTGCTTCACGTGTCTCGAATGCAGCTCTGACGATCTTCAGAACCTGTTGAGACAGCACAAGAAAACCAGTGAGAACTTCAGAACTTCTAATATATGCTCAACTCCCTCCGTAGCATCCATGCATTGTTTACCGGCAATGGAAAAAGATAATACCTGGGTTTTGTTGAGCGTGAGTTCTTTCTCCACAAGCTTATTCTTCGGAATGTTGGATGCGTGCAGGAGCTGGATGGTGTTGGTCAAGGATAACGGCATAATCTGGAGATCGTTGGTCACCATGAAGTTTATTGGGGTACCTTTGATGTAGCCTCTAACACCAGTATCATCATGGGATCTGGGATTCATCTCCAAATAACGACGTGCAAAGATTCGTCTACCAGCCAATTCTTCTACCTGCAGTACATTGCTGCTGCACCCAAAGAAAGGCGCTACCTTTGGGGTCAGCAGTACGCCTTGACATTCTTCTTTCACACTTCCAGCTACACTCCTGTAAAGATTACCCATGCATCCCTTCTGGGGCAAGTGACTAAAAGTCTTCATGATAGTTCCAACGGGAATGCAGAGGAGTCCAAAGGCAAGATCGACGAAATCTTGCCCAACCTCAGCGTACAGCACTGATGAGTTATCCTTGGTCTGCACAAGCCTCGCCTTGATGGCTTTGAAGTTGGGATCAGTGGCCTCAGCTGCCTGTTCTGCTAACAGATTCTCAGGAAGCTTACAAAGATATGTACCATTCGGCGCAATAGCAACATTGAAATACAGTCCAGTTAAAGGCTGCTTTGTCAGCATTGCTCTCCGGAGCAACCTAGTCATCTGGAAGAAATTCAATACAACTAGGTATATATTAGTAGTACTAACTTACAGCAGTACAAATAATTTCTCCAATGTGATGATGTGCACGGGTACGTAGAGAGACATACCATGGCAGAATTGAGTTGGAGCACCTTCTCCTCGATGTTCCCATTTCCTGGGATCCCAAATTGGTCCATCAGAGAAAACATAACCCTTGTGGATGCAAGAGAAACTTGGAGATCATCTGTTATGATGAACTTGGAGTCACTGATGACAAAACCCCCATCCACATTACTGTCTCCAAGAGCAGCACGGCGATTTATGTCTTCCCATTCCCCGGCGTACTCGACAACATTTCTACATCTGCAAACAGCATAAGAGGCGGAGCTATACCAGGGATCGTGGCACTCTGCATTTTTGCAGTGATACACGGGGTTACTGTCGTCAACTTTCACTTGAAGCCGGTGGCAGTAGGCTGCTGCTGCATTGACCGGCGCAAGAAGCATCGCCTTGCACGGCTTGGCTTGGAAGTGGCCTTCACCGAGACACTCCACGCTCTTGTACAGCTTGTCGAGGCATCCTACATGAGACTGCTTGTCGAAGAGACGGACGATGGTGCCGAGAGGCAGGGTGAGGAAGCTGAAGAGGACGTCGACGAACTCCTTGTCGGACTCCGCAAACAGCACCCTTCTCTTCGCCTTGTCGATGAACAGCTTCACGGCGACGGTAGGTCCGCCGTCGCTCGACATGCTCGACGAGGACATGTTCGTGGGTGTGGTGTGGTGACCTCTAGTTGCTGAGGAAGAGGAACTGTGGTGAGGAAGAAGACGAGTTGAGGTGCTGCATATACCAATGGCTTCGCCGCGGTGCCCAGTATTGATAACGGCAGCGTCAGTCAATTAATGGTTGGGGTGGAATATGAAGGGGCTAGGCTTTACATTTCCCAGAAGGAAGATGTTAAAAGCCTCATTGAATTACTGCTCATCGGAAGTTGCAGCGGCATGGCACGGATGGTGAGGACTGTGACCAATTGGCACGCGCGCATGGCTTGCTGCATGCGCCTGCGAGGTCCCCAACCTTGGAGGTCATGGCTAGCTTGTACAGAATAGCTGGCGTTGGCGTTTGACGCTTTTTTTTTTACCTCCACGCCTCCCACATTTCAATGTCTTCTAGAGAATCTACAACCACAACTCGCAAAATCCGTCTCCAAACGCGTCCGGACGCGTCAGTGGATAGTGACCGATCAACAACAAAAAACATTTTCATGACCGGATACCTCATTTGCAAACCATCAAATCCATTCAACGTAAAACTACTATAAATTCTCGCCGGACCATCTTTGTTCTGTCCGTGCCCATGTTCGACGGCCGGCTATGCCTCTCAGAGCGTTGGTACGGTCACCGGCAAGGTAGAGTAGGACATGGCACACACACCGGCTTACGGACTACAGGCGCCGCCGTCTCCCATATGCCCTACTCTTCCTCGTCGGAGACCATGTCTTGCACGTCGTCGGTGGATGTGAGGTCAACGATGGATCCATTGAGGTTGGAGCCGGCCACGTCCACCACGACGCGATTGCGGCGCCAAGGGTTGCCCGACACCATACGAGGCGCCGGAGAGTGCTACTCAGCCTCGTCGGGTTCTGCCGCGCTCGCTGCCTCGCACGCCAGGCATGTCGTGCCATATTTGCCTTCGACTTGAAGTGGTTGTGCATCTCCAACTCAGAGCGCCAATGAAGGGGTTGCGCATCCGCCACAACTTTCGGACACCAGACGGATTGCACCGCCTCCGGCGAGCAGCCGCGACTACCCCTGGTTTCCGACTGACACAATGGATTCCCGTTGGATGGAGTCCGAGCATTTGTCTATTGGGTGGACTCCTCCCGGGAGCGGCAGAGTGCAAGACGGACGCCATCTCCTCCTCGGGGCCACGTGGGATGAGGTCCGGGTCAACAGATCATGATGTGTAGGACTCGGATCCGCTGCCCGCCATGCGGGAGAAGGTCGGAGATCGCTGGACGGGAGCACACTAGTAGAAAACGGCCCATTTGTCCCAGTTCGTAAGGACCCTTTGTCCCGGTTCCTGAATCGGGACTAAAGGGTCGTTACTAATGCCCTGTCCCTTTAGTCTCGGTTCAGTCCAGAACCGGGACAGATGGGCCTCCACGTGGCCTGTGCGGCGAGCCCAGGCAGGAGGGCTTTTAGTCCCGGTTGGTGGCACCAACCGGAAGCAATAGGCATCCACGCGTCAGCATTTCTGTGGCTGGGGGTTTTGTTTTTTTTTGAAGGGGGGGGGTTGGGGGTTTTGGGGGGTTAATTTAGGTGTTTCATATATTGTGTTACCTAGCTAATTAATAGAGAGAAGTGTCCTCTCTTATGTCCGTCCTTGGTCGATGCTACGTACTATACATACGTATATGGAGAGGACTAGACACGCTAACTAGCTAGTAAGCAAACGAAGGAAACAGAAGATCATCATGAACATGTATGCATACAGAGAGAAGTGATATCGACCACCTCTCCTTCTCCGAGAGATTGGTCGAACAACAAGTTCTCGTATATCTATCCGACACTACCGGCTACATATATACAATAATTATCTCTTACAAATATAATCTCCTATCATACGGACGCATGGTCCACATAGTATTCTCCGTCTTCAGCGATCACGTGGTCAAGAAAGAATGCCGCCAATTCCTCTTGAATTGCTCGCATGCGATCTGGTGCTAGGAGTTCATCCCGCATCCGAAACATCTAATTTGAAGAAGGGGGTCAATACATATATATATGAATGAATGAAACTCAACACAAATGATGGTAATAAAATAAAATTGTGAATATTATTATTTACGCACTTCATATTGTTCGTCAGAGTAGCCCCGCTCACACGTCGTGTGGCGGATGGACTCGCAAACGTAGTATCCACATAAATCATTCCCTTGTTACTGCCACAACCACTCTACAAGAAATAGAGGTCAATCAAACTGATAAGCAAGAATGCCAAATGGTATTGATGAAACTAGCGCTTGAATCACTAGGATATGCGCGGAACATGCTACTATAGTACTTACTTTCGGGTGTCTAAATTCCAGCTTCTTCGGCAGTCCCGGAGCTTTTTTGGTGATTTTTCTCCAAACCCTGCCAGACAAAGAAAACAATTACTTGATATCAGAAATGAACAAAGTTGCTGATATGGTGGATAATGATCGATTTAACTTACTTCTCGAGCATTTGAGTCATGTCTGCATACTCCTGGGGATCTTTTCGTTTAGAGTCCAAGACAGTTACTACTCCCTGCTCAAGCTTAATCTCTAGGAGAATATAGTGGAACCTGCGCACGCATGCATAACTCATCAATTACATTACTATAACCTTGACTAATATATAAGGGAAACCGAATATGCACAAGACAGTAACACTCACTTGAAGTTGTAAGGAAAGAGTATTATATCTTTGTTTTCATTTATTACCAAGGACCGTAGCAAGTTGGCCTCGGTATCTGCGGCATGAAATTTAACCTCGGTTGCATCTATGAGATTTGTGTTAATGAACCCAATATCACCGACTTGTCTTTTCTTCAATTCGACGATCTTCAATCTGCATAATATAGTGAGGATAATTAAATATAAATACATGCAATGAAAGAGCTGAGCTATATAGAGAGACTTAATGACAGAAGTATTACTACTTACAGACAGTAGCAGGTGACCGTTGCTTTATCGAGGGCCAATTGATTGAAAAACTGAAAGAACTCCTCAAATGGAACAGGCAACAGTTCAATTCCAACGAGGTCATGCTCCTTTTTAACTCTCACATACAAATTATTCCTCCCCCCAGACTCTCTGCAGATTTTCATGTACCAATCATGCAATCTTCACATCATCGTTGTTAGAGATCTTTCATCTTTGACGAGAGGCTTCCCGTGCTCGTATCTATCTATCCGCACCTCTAAGAAATCATAATGTACATCGTCGGGCAGGTAATCTCCAAGATTTCTATAACCGGGCACCATCCTCGGATCATTAGAGACGATGTCGCTAGGCACCTTGAGCGGGGGGCACGATTGCTTCGCTTGTTCGCCGAGCTGGGCAATTTGTTTCCCAGCTCGTCGTTCTTTCATCCTTTGATCACTGACAGTACTTCCCGACCGGTCCGCTTCGGCAAATGTCTTTCCAATAATGCGCTCATAGTTGCCTTTCGGCGGAGACTTGGGTGGTTTTATCAGGGCAGCCAGAGTGCGCTTCGCTTTCACCGGATCTACCTTCTCCTCCGGAGGTGGATGTCTCTGTGCTTTCAACCCTTGAAACCAGTCCTTCACTTTGGTTCGCGCGATCTTCGCGTTCCCCACCGGGGTCATCTCGTATGGTAACTTCTCTGGAGTCTTCAGAGAAGGACCGAATCTGTATGTCCTCCCGCCTCTGGCTGTACTGCTAGACGCCGGCAGAGCAGACGGAGCGGCTGTCTTCTTACGAGGCGAAGGAGAAGGACTACGACGCGCCGGAGCAGCCGGAGCGGCTGCGGGTCTCTTCCGCCCTTGTCGACGAGGCGGAGAAGGAGGAGGCTGGCTGCTCGGGTGCGCTGGCGCAGGCGGAGAAGGAGGCGGAGTGCCGCCACGCGCCGGAGAAGGAGCCTGAGTGCCCTAATCGTCACTCGCCGGAGGAGGAGGCGGTGGAGGAGGCGGAGTGCCCTGACTCGCCGGAGGAGGAGGAGGAGGCGGAGGCGTCCAGTTCGGAAGGTTGATGAGCTCCTTCCGCCATAGGCATGGAGTCTTCAGAGCAGAACCCAGCCGGGTCTCCCCTTCACCGGTAGGGTGGTCAAGCTGGAGGTCCTCAAATCCCTCCGTTATTTCATCCACCATCACCCTAGCATATCCTTCTGGAATCGGTCGGCAGTGAAAAGTTGTGCCGGGTTTAGTAGGAAAAACAGAGCCAACAGCCGCCTTGACCTTCATATTAATCCATTGCGTCATAAGGTGGCAATTTTGAGACTCCGTGATAGCATCCATGGGATAGCTGGCAGGAGCCGTCAAGACATGCTCCGGCTGAAGCAGCTCGGTGGAAGCCATGCTGCTTCTCCGCTGAGATGGCGGGGTAGCTTCGGGGGAAGCTTCGGCAGTTCGTTTGCTGCGATTTGCTTCTCATTCCTCTATCGCTTGTACCCTTGCGTGCAGCGCCTGCAGTTGGGTCTGCTCCACTTTCTTCCTCCTCTTGTGGCATTTGTAACCGCCTGCGTCCGAAAACCCAGCCTTCCATGGAACGGAGCCTGGCATGCCTCGTGTCCGTCCAGCCAAAACACTGTTTTATATACTGGTACTGCAGTGGAGACTGTTAAGTTGAACTTCCACCTAGAACTCTATGCTACACTAGTAAGCAACTTGAACAGTGGACTGTGTCGTGGTTCTAACTCTGACAGTGATGTAGGGGGGTGAGTATGGAGAGGCTAGATCCTAGCTATTGGGAAGTTGTTACACGCGAGGTTTACGAGTTCAGGCCCTTCTCGGAGGAAGTAATAGCCCTACATCTCGGAGCCTGGAGGCGGTCGACTGGATTATGCGTGTATGGATTACAGGGGTGCGAACCCTCCTTACTGAGGAGGGGGGTGGCTTATATAGAGTTCGCCGGCTCGCTCCTGCCCCCAGTAATGCAGGGTTTAAGGTACATTTAAGGTCGGGCGTTACTGGTAACGCCCCTAATAAAGAGCTATAATGACCATAAAGACTACTTAACAGCTGACCATTTGCCTGCGGAGTGACTATAGATCTCCCGGCGGTCGAGTGGTTGGCTTCATGGTCGAGTGATAGCTTCTTGGTCGAGTGTCTTGAACCTGTCGAGTGGGATGCCTTCAAGTCGATTGAAAGGTGATTTCTCCTAGGGGTGTCCTAGAGTAGGACTCTTCGGTCAGGTCCGTGTCCCTACCCTAGGTACATGTCTTCATCATTAGCCCCCGAATGGATCGAGGTTAGAGTGGGGAAAGAGTTGGAGATCTTTCCGACTGGTTCTTCGGGCTATGTGAGCGCCTCATTTTGGGACAATCGTCACGGATGACGTTGCCAACCTTTTCCAGTCGCCTTGATCCATTCCAGGCCTTCCGTCGAGTGAATTTCTTTGTTTGTGCCATACCGAGTGCCGGCGCGATCGGGGTCTTCTGTTTTTTAGCAAGTTGTTCTGCGGCCCGCGGATGTCGCGGGATTTGGATTTTGGGAAGCGCGCGGGACGGGAGCAGCCGCAGTAATCGGAAGCGATAAAGCGGAAGTTCCTCGATCTCCGCGTCGCCTTTTTCGCCACGTACTGCGCGCGCGTCTGTTGCGGGATTTGACTGGATGGCCTAGGCCTACCGGTCAGCCACTCGGGAGCGGCCCCTTATAAGTTGCCGGCTCGGGGTTTCCAAGCCGTGCGCTCTCTTCTCCTTCCTTCTTCCTCTCTCCCTTTGCCAGTCTCTCTGCTACCTCTGCTCTCACCCTAGCACCGCGAGCCCGTGCGAGATCTCTCCGGCGACGATGGTGAAGGGCAAGACCACCGCTTTGGAGCGCGCGAAGAAGGCGGCGGCGGCGGGGAAAGGGAAGAGATCTGCTCGGGGCGGATCCTCCTCCAGGACCGCTCTGCCCAAAGGTTGGATCCAGGGTGACTGGATGCCCTCGGTGCTCCGGCAAGAGGATCTTGACGACATGGTCGAGGGGGGAGCCATTCCCCACGAAGCTGCGTGTCTTCCGAAGGGAGAGATCGAACCTCAACCCTGTGACGGTGAGTGCGTGCTCCTAGCCACCCACATCGACCGAGGGTTTTCTCTGCCGCCCCATCCTTTCTTCCGGAGTTTCTTGAATTTCTTCGGAGCGCGGCTCCATCACTTTACCCCCAACTCCATAGTCTATCTTGCCGCGTTCATTTCCATGTGCGAGGCCTTCCTGGGTTGCCGTCCGCATTGGGGGCTTTTCAAGCATATTTTTACTTGCCGCTCTCAGTCGGTTAAAAAGGCCAAGTCGAGTGATGAAAAGACGCAAGTGATCCATCTGTGCGGGGGCCTGGCGATCTAGACGAGGGGGAAGAGCTGTTTTCCCTCTATCACCTTCCCAGAGTCGGTTCGCGGCTGGCAGTCGACCTGGTTCTACTGCCAGGACCAGGCGACCCCCGGACAGTCGACTGGTCTTCTTCCTTTTTCCCTCGACCGAGCCGAGAAGCCTGTCTCTCTGAAAGTCACGCCGGAGGAAAGGGCCCATGTCAAGGTGTTGGCGGGTCGAGTGGTTGAGCTTGTCCGTGAGGGCGTGACTGGGATGGACCTGTTAGAGCTCTTTCTCCAGAGGCGCATTCAACCGCTCCAGGCGTGAGACCACCCGATGTGGCTGTATTCTGGCCTTGACGACACCACTCGGATCCACCCGGAGGAGGTCACCGATGAGATGCTGGAGGGGTGGCTGTCAAGTATCACGGGGAACAAAGACAACCCCCGAGGAGCCAGAAGGGTAATTCCACTCGACAACTCATATGAAGTGGACCAGGTATGTCTTTGTGTCGGATATTTGGCCTTCTGTATTGGTCTTCTTTGGATAAGTCGATTGACTTTTGTCCTGTCTGTTGTCTTCCAGGCGACCATTGAGATGTACTCGACACCCAACGGGGCACAAGGGTCGACTGAGGAAGGTGAGGGGAGCGGAGGCGAGAGCGGGGACGACCAGGGCGAGTGGGAGTCCAACGGTGAGGGAGACGAAGGCGACGACATCTTCTCCAGCGAAGAGGAGGAGGAGGCTGAGCCCTCCCGCCCGGAGGGGCGGTCCAAGCTCACCCACGATCCAGCGCGGGAACGTGACAAGGCGACTGCTCCTGTTGGGCAGTCGTCGAAACGCCCTCGGACTTCTTCTCCTCCGCCGACCGGGAAGGCTCCTAAGCACCCACGAGTGACGCCATCCAAGCCGCCCAAGGCCTTGCCCAAGATGAAGATAGCTGTTCCCACCATTTCTGGGTAACAACACTTGCTTTCCTTTGTCGACTGTGGACGGATCCTTGGTCGATTCACTGAGCCAATTGACCAACTTTTGAGATTTGCAGTGGTGCAACTTCTGAGGTCTCCGCCAGGAATGACGACCACGAGATGGAGGACGCTGTCACCTCCAACCCTGGTACGATCACTGACGTTCCTGCTTTTGAGTCGACTGAAACTTTATCGCGATTGAATGTTTTCCTTGCAGCTCCTCCTCATGTTATTGACCTCCCGGACGACGACGACGATGGACCACTGAGGGTGAAGAGGAAGAAGAAGGCGTTGGCTGGCAAGACTCCGCAATCCACTCCGGCGCCTGAGGCCGCAGTTCGAGACGATGGCGAACCCACTCGGGCTTCCGTGACTTTCGCTGTTCCTCTGACGAGTGTGCGGCCTTCAGCCTTGACTGCGGATCCGTCTTCGCTTTTTGCTGCGTACCCCGTCCCTGAGGACCAAGCGGCTGCTGCGAAGGAGGCTGTACGCTAGGCTGGAGTCATGATGGAACAGGTGAAAGTGGCTCGGGAGGCTTGCCAGGCGGCATATGACGCGAGCTCGGCTCTTCAAAGTAATGTCCAGGTCAGTCGACTTCAACACTTGGTCTGTTTCGATATGTCCTTTGAAGATTCTCTTTTCCGAAGGTCTTTAAGTTTGTACACCCACTGGGTGTGTTTGCCAATTCTTGGACGAGTGGGGGCACGCTAAGTGCACCCACTGGGTGTAGTCCCCGAGACTACGGTGGACTGCTGGCGGTCGACTGTAGTCTTTAAATTGAGTCGTTGTAGTTGAATTTCTTCGCTCTGTCTGATCGGGTCATGTCGAATGGAACGGAATCCTGTCGACTGCGGGCAGTCGACGTCTTTCTCTCTTTTTTTTACTGTGGGGGCACGCTGAGTGCACCCACTGGGTGTAGCCCCCGAGGCTACTGTCGAATGTTTTGCTTCGGCTGTAGTCTTAGAAACTCTGTTATTGTCTCTTAACTGCTCGGAAGCAGCTTGTCTTGGACTCGACTTCAGGGATCGGTCGAGTGGGATAGGAACCGGTGGGGGCACGCTGAGTGCACCTACTGGGTGTAGTCCCCGAGACTATGGTAGACTGCTGGCAGTCGACCGTAGTCTTAGTATTTACTGCCTTTGTTGCTTTTTCCTTTTTACTGAAATTGTAACTCCTCCTCTTTGACTTCAGAAATCTTGTGATCTTGGAACCCGCTTGGCTGACTTGGAGAAGCAGCAAATTCAAATGAACCTTGATCTGGAGCTGGCCAGGACAGAACTGCAGACGGTCAGAGACGGCGCCGCAGGTAAGACGCCTTTGTCGACTGGTTAGTTTTTAGGCTTGAGTATCTTTTCGCTTTCTCCGACTCAATCATCATTTTTTGCAGAAAAACTGAAAGAAGCTCTGGCGAAGAAGGATCAGCACTTGGCTGCTGCCCGTAAGGAGGCTAATGACAAGACCGCTCTGGCCGCACAGAAGCTAGCTTCGGTCGACCACTTAGAACAAGAGAATACCAAGCTCAAGACCGCTCTGAATGAAGTCAACAGGGAGTGTTCACGTTGGAAGAAGGAGAACCTCACCCTAAGCGAGAAGCTGGAAGGCCTCGCTCGCGGGAGAAACGACCTGGAGAGCTACTTGGGGAGCCTCGCCAAGAAGTTGTACCTTAAGCTTGAAGGTGCGCATTCAGTTCCGACTGGTTTTTGAGTCGACTCATTCTGTGAAAATTGTCTTATCCTTGAATCTTGTATGCAGAGCTTTGCCAGAATTTTGAAGAGGAGACCAGTCGAGTGGAGCCGAGCTTGGACCCTGTTAACTCTCTTGTGAAGGACGAGGCCGCAATGAACGTGCTCCGTCTGGAGTCTCGTGTTGACGGTGTCGTGGATTACTTGGCTCGACTGAAGGTTGCCATGACGCGGATCGACCCGACACTTTGGTCGGAATCTACGCTCCAGAATGATCTCGAGTCTCTGATGACTCGACTCAATGGAATCTCTGACCGAGTGCAGGAGTGGAAGAAGTCTTCAGCTCGGTGTGGCGCTGACGTGGCTCTGTCCCTGGTCCACGTCCATTGTAAGGAGGTGCGGGAGGAGAAGCTGGCCGCCATCCAAGTCGCCAACACGAGGAAGCACAACTTCCAGGACTTCATGGAGACATTTATTGCTGCTGCTACCCGCATCGCAGATGGGATCGACTTGGATGAGTTCGTGGCCCCTGCCAGTCCTCCTCCTCCTGAGGAATGAAAAAACTTGCCTCGGAATGCCGAGTGTATTTTGTAAACCGTTAAACTCTGCCTTAAATTTGCCTCGGAATGCCGAGTGGAAGTGTAACAGTTAAACTCTGCCGAGCCGGGGGCTCGAGTACTTTGACCTGAGGTTTCTAGGACCTTTTAGGCTTTATCCGTAATTGATTTGTCGTTGAATCTCTTTGTGGACGACCCGTCGAGTGGGATTTGATCTTCACTCAAAATAACTTTGTGTCTGTGGTGCAGCTCCGAAGGAGAAGGTGGCAGTCGACCTACCTCTCGTCGTCCTTGGGACATGAGAAGTGTTTCATACTTAGGCGAGCGCTGGGCTGCAGCTAAGCCTCCGAGCAGGAGGTTTGCTCTCGCTCGGTAGGATTTTAAACTTAGGCGAGTGCTGACTGCAGCTAAGTCTCTTCGTAGGAGAGCTTAGGCGAGTACTGGACTGCAGCTAAGCCCCCGAGTGGGAGGTTTGCTCTCCACTCGGTAGGATTTTTCAAACTTAGGCGAGTGCTGACCGCAGCTAAGTCTCTTCGTAGGAGAGCTTAGGCGAGTACTCGACTGCAGCTAAGCCCCCGAGTGGGAGGTTTGCTCTCCATTTGGTAGGATTTTTCAAACTTAGGTGAGTGCTGACCGCAGCTAAGTCTCTTCGTAGGAGACCTTAGGCGAGTGCTGGACTGCAGCTAAGCCCCCGAGTGGGACGTTTGCTCTCCACTCGGTAGGATTTTTCAAACTTAGGCGAGTGCTGACCGCAGCTAAGTCCCTTCGTAGGAGACCTTAGGCGAGTGCTGGACTGCAGCTAAGCCCCCGAGTGGGAGGTTTGCTCTCCACTCGGTAGGATTTTTCAAACTTAGGCGAGTGCTGACCGCAGCTAAGTCTCTTCGTAGGAGACCTTAGGCGAGTGCTGGACTGCAGCTAAGCCCCCGAGTGGGAGGTTTGCTCTCCACTTGGTAGTATTTTTTTAAAATTTGGCGAGCGCCGGACTGCAGCTAAGTCTCTAAATGAGAGAACTTAGGAGAGTGTTGGACTGCAGCTAAGCCCCCGAGTGGGAGGATCGCTCTCCACTCAGTAGGATTTTTCAAACTTAGGCGAGTGCTGACCGCAGCTAAGTCTCTTCGTAGGAGAGCTTAGGCGAGTACTGGACTGCAGCTAAGCCCCCGAGTGGGAGGTTTGCTCTCCACTCGGTAGGATTTTTCAAACTTAGGCGAGTGCTGACCGCAGCTAAGTCTCTTCGTAGGAGAGCTTAGGCGAGTACTGGACTGCAGCTAAGCCCCCGAGTGGGAGGTTTGCTCTCCACTCGGTAGGATTTTTCAAACTTAGGCGAGTGCTGACCGCAGCTAAGTCTCTTCGTAGGAGACCTTAGGCGGGTGCTGGACTGTAGCTAAGCCCCCGAGTGGGAGGTTTTCTCTCCACTCGGTAGGATTTTTCAAAATTAGGCGAGTGCCGGACTGCAGCTAAGTCTCTAAATGAGAGAACTTAGGCGAGTGCTGGACTGCAGCTAAGCCCCCGAGTGGGAGGATCGCTCTCCACTCGGTAGGATTTTTTCAAACTTAGGCGAGACGGATTCGCAGCTAAGTCACCCACTAGGGGATTTCGTATGTAAACAAAAGTGACAACAATTAATGGAACACTCTTGCCTTTGATAAAAACGAACTGCGGGAATTTTTCTTATTACATCTCGTCCAAGGTTGAGCTCAAGTGTAAAAGGGGCGGAGTAGTTCCGCATTCCAAGCTCGAGCTCGTCGAATCTGGCGATCAACATTGAGAGGTGATACGTCCGTTGTGGAGACTCTGTGATGATGAAGGGCCTTCCCAAGTGGGAGCAAGGCTTGTGTGGTTTCTGTTGATCCACTCGGAGGACCAAAAATCTTCCTTCTTGGAAGGCTCGACTCTTCACATTCGGGCGGGATCGACGCAAGTTTTGCTGATTAAATGTCGATCTGATCATGCCATCTCCCTCTTTCTTCGAGGAGGTCGACTGCGTCTTGCCCGGGCTGTTCTGCTTCATCTTCGGTGTTAAGCTCGACTTGGGCGCGTTGTGAAGAATCACTTGGCAGAACCGCTTCGGCTCCATAAACCAGAAAGAATGGAGTTCTTCCAGTCGACCGGTTGGGGGTGGTCCTCAATCCCCACAGAACTGACGGAAGCTCGTCAACCCAAGCACCTGCCGCGTGCTTGAGATCACGCATCAGCCGAGGTTTCAGTCCTTTAAGAATCAGACCATTGCTCTCTCAGCTTGCCCATTCGACTAGGATGCGCGACGACGCGTAGTCGACTCGTGTGCCTTGAGCGGCGCAAAAAGCTCTGAACTGGTCCGAATCGAAGTTTGACCCATTGTCGGTGATGATGCTATGAGGGACTCCATATCTGAATGTTAGTCCTTTGACGAAACTGATAGCAGTGCCAGCATCGAGGTCGGTCGGGTGAATGTGGCTGTCTTGTTTCACCGTCGACTGAAAAGCTGACTCTGAAGCAGGCTTCTTGGCCCGTAGCAATTCACTCGGATCGGCAGTCTTTTGGTACTCTTGCAGCTCGACCACTGCCATCTGAGCATCTGCAATCTTTGAGCCTTTCTGAAAGCACTCTTCTGCCTTCTTCCGATTGCCTGTAACAGTGATTACCCCTTTAGGGCCCGGCATCTTCAGTTTGAGGTACACGTAACATGGTCGAGCCATGAAGCGCGCGTAAGCTGGCCTGCCCAAAATGGCATGATAAGCACTTTGGAAGTCCACAACCTCGAATGTCAACTTTTCCTTGTGGTAATTCTTTGAATCACCGAAAACCACATCAAGAGCGATCTGGCCGAGCGATTCGGCTTTCTTCCCAGGAATGACTCCGTGGAAACTCATACTACTGGTGCTGAGCCTGGACATCGGAATGCCCATTCCTTTCAATGTTTCAGCATACAGTATGTTCAGGCCACTGCCGCCATCCATCAGGACTTTAGTCAGTCGAGTGCCTTCAACAATTGGGTCGACCACCAAAGCTTGCCTCCCAGGGGTGGCAATGTGCGTTGGGTGATCAGACTGGTCGAATGTGATGGCAGTCTGAGACCACTTCAGGTAACTGGGTGTTGCCGGGGCAACCATGTTCACCTCTCGGTTAGTGACTTTCAGTCGACTTTTGCTTTCGACATCGGCAAAAACCATCAGGGTGGAATTGACTTGGGGGTATCCATCGTCACTGTCTTCCTTGTCTCGACCCTGTCCGACTCTTTTTCCTTATCCTTGGACTGCTTTCCTTGGAACTGCTGGATCAGGAGTCGGCACTGTCGAGTGGTATGCTTTGGGTAAATAAAATTACCCTCTTCATCCTTCTTGGTGTGGATGTGACATGGCAGATCCAAAACATCATTTCCGTCTTGATCCTTGACTTTTTTGGGCTTCCAGGTGCCCTTCGGTTTTCCCTTGAAGTTTCCCTGGGCTACGGCCAGGGCCTCCCCAGGAGCGGCTGGCTCGGCCTTCCGCTTCTGCTTCCGACTGGAATTGCCTCCAGTTTCCTGGGCGACTGCTTTCTGCTTGCCACTCCGGAGTCGATCTTCGTCTTCTCCGTTAGCATACTTGGTGGCAATCTCCATCATCCGATTCAGAGACATCTCTCCAGTTCGACCGAACTTCAGATTCAACTCTCTGTATTTAACACCTTCCTTGAAGGCACAAACTGCTTGATGGTCCGGCACGTTCTCAACCGAGTGATGCAGCGTGATCCACCTCTGGATGTATTCCCTCAGAGTTTCATTCGGCTTCTGCACGCAAGACCGTAACTCTGTTAGGCCTGCAGGTCGCTTGCATGTTCCTTCAAAGGTTGTGATAAACACTCGGGAGAGGTCCTCCCAAGTGTAAATGCTGCTGGGTGCCAACTGATTTAGCCATGCTCTGGCCGAGCCCTCTAACATGAGAGGCAAATGCTTCATGGCCACCTCGTCATTGCCACCGCCAATCTGTACAGCCACCCGGTAATCTTCGAGCCAGGTGTCAGGCTTAGATTCACCGGTGAACTTGCCAATTCCAGTCGCCAACCTGAAATTGGGAGGTATCACTGCGGCTCTGATGGCTCGACTGAAGCACTCTGGCCCTGAAGCGCGTACTCTGCTGCTGGCAGGCGCATCTCTGTTGTGGCCTTCTCGATGAGCTCTGTTCCTGTCAACCAAACCTTGAACGAGGATGGATCTCGCATCAAAGCCTGGGTCCCTGGGGTCGACTGGAATCCTCTGCCCAACACTATGAGGGTGTCTATCATCTTGCCGTCGAGGCGCATATGACCCACTCCTCGGGGGAGGGGTTGGCACTCGATGTCGATCATCACGGTCGAACCGGCGATCGTACTACTCATTCCTCCTGTACTGATCATGCTGGTCGCCACGTCCCTCACGCCTCGTGGCGATCTCGGGCTGTGAGCCGACTCGACTGTATCCGTCGCAATGGATCGACTGTGGATCCTGTTCCGCGACTGAGAGACAGCAGAATTCTGGTTTCCCGCCGCCCGGAGCAGCGCTCTGATCTGCAACAATCCCCTGCCCGCCTCCGATTGGGAGGGCTGAATTGATTCTGCTATATGGGCTGCAACGGCCAAATTCTGAACTGGGGTTCGGTATACCTGCGTCGGCGGGAAGAGCTGGCGTCGACTAGACTCGGGAGCCCGCTGACGCGCTTGCTCGTCGAGTGCTCGCTGGAGATTCTCCAGTCGAGTGCGCTCGGCCAAGTTGGCCAAACGCGCGTCCTCCAAGGCCCGGGCCTCGGGGGTCTCTCCGACGATAGGAGTGCGGAGCGCGTCCATGTTCCGGCGGCGAAGCTCCTCTCGCTGCAATGACGTGAGAGGTTCGGGGAGATACTCGTCGTGGGGATGCGACGGATCGCCCCCACCCGCGCCTCCATCAGTGCGAGGGAAACCAGGGGGACTGTGTGTTCCATCGACCGCCAGAACCTCAGCCGCTGGATCGCTGCTGTCGCACTCGGATGCGGTCTCCACGGAGCCAGTCGACAGGTCGAACAGGCCGTAGAGGGATTCGACGGGCTCGATGGCCGCGACTTGCGGGGCTGCCGATTGGCGGGCCACGGCGTGCCTCACCCACCGCTGAAGTCTTGACCGACCGGAGCGCTTGCGCTGGTGGGAGACAGGGCGGGGAGACGATACGGGGGCCGACCCATATTGGGTCGACGGTTGCCGCAGGAGGACGCCACGAACGCATGCGCGGAAATGCGTCGCGCCGCGGACGGGGAGCGCGTCGATGTCAAGTGGTGCCTCCTGAAGCCAGGCGGAGTCGTCGATGATGAAGGTGAGCGCGCGAGACGGATCTCGCGGTCCTCCACCAAAACTCCGCAAGAAACATGATCAAAGGGATCGGGAAAGATCACAACTTCTCCAACTAAGCGCTAAGATTCCGGCCCCACGGTGGGCGCCAACTGTCGTGGTTCTAACTCTGACAGTGATGTAGGGGGGTGAGTATGGAGAGGCTAGATCCTAGCTATTGGGAAGTTGTTACACGCGAGGTTTACGAGTTCAGGCCCTTCTCGGAGGAAGTAATAGCCCTACGTCTCGGAGCCCGGAGGCGGTCGACTGGATTATGCGTGTATGGATTACAGGGGTGCGAACCCTCCTTACTGAGGAGGGGGGTGGCTTATATAGAGTTCGCCGGCTCCCTCCTACCCCCAGTAATGCAGGGTTTAAGGTACATTTAAGGTCGGGCATTATTGGTAACGCCCCTAATAAAGAGCTATAATGACCATAAAGACTACTTAACAGCTGACCGTTTGCCTGCGGAGTGACTATAGATCTCCCGGTGGTCGAGTGGTTGGCTTCATGGTCGAGTGATAGCTTCTTGGTCGAGTGTCTTGAACCTGTCGAGTGGGATGCCTTCAAGTCGATTGAAAGGTGATTTCTCCCAGGGGTGTCCTAGAGTAGGACTCTTCGGTCAGGTCCGTGTCCCTACCCTAGGTACATGTCTTCATCACAGGGTGCTCAGGATTCCCGAGGGCCACTGTGAGCTCGTCATTTTCTCTGTCTGGAACGAACATCCCTTGCTGCGCTGCATCGATATATTGCTGAAGCCTCTTGACTGGTATTTCCAATTGATCGTCCGTCCAAATGCACTTCCCTGATACAGGGTCCAAGGTTCCGCCAGCCCCGAAGAACCAAGTCCGGCAACGGTCTGGCAGTTCATTGTCTCTGGTTCGATCCCTTTATCAAGCAGATCATTCTCAGCCTTGGCCCACTTAGGCCTGGGCTACGAGGTAGCCACCTGACCCCGTGCGATGGTGATGCTTCTTCTTGCAGCAATTTTCTTGTTTGTCGCCGACATCTTCTTACTCTTTTTCTGATGTCTTGTTGGGCCACAAATGTGGGCCAGTCATCTCTAATTCTCATATTTCCCTTGAATTCTGGTGTCTCTTTTTTATCGACAAACCTATTCAGGTCTTTCTTCCACCTCCTGAATAGGTCTGCCATCTTCTTAAGAGCAAAAGACTTGATTAATTGCTCTTTAACTTGGCTTCTCCAGATCATCCTCTGGCGGTAGGGAAATTTGACTTCAGCTTCAGTCCAAAGATCATTTTTCTGCATATCATTGACATAAGACACCTCAGGGTCTTATTTAGCGGCTTTAACCATTGCTTGGATGCTGATCGGGATCTTGTACCTAACCAGAACCCCGCACTGAGCCAACAAATGCGTTCTTTGTCCGGATGGGTTCAATTGGTTGGACGTCGCGCGCGATTTCTATGATCTCAAACTTTTCATCCGAGCTCAACTTTTTCTTCAGGCCTTGTCTCTTTACCGAAGTTGTGCTCGATCCGGAGGGCTAGAAAAAAGAACAAGACGAGAGTTAATTAATATGTGTACATACCAAAACAATGAATGCATCAATTAGCTAGTCAGCAAAGCTTAACTAATATATATATATACCTGGCGGACTCGGTTCGGTCACCGGAGCCGTCATTACGGTCTCCTTCTTGCACCATCATTGGGTCACCGGAGCCATCATAATCATAGCCAGCTGCTTCTTCACCCTCTCCTTCCAGACCATCGGTGTCATTGAGAAACAACGAGCAGACGGCATCACTTCCTTGTGCGATTATGTCCCCCAACAACGCTTCTTGTGCTTCGTCTTGGGGGGTGTCCATAGTTTCTACAAATATTTACAACATGGCAATTATTATTCAAACATGACACATGGATATATTAGTGGCAAACGTATAACTAGCTAGCTAATCACAGTAAGTAATCATATTAATTAGTGGCCTCGACACTGCTTCTCTAGGGTTTCGGGTGGCCTCGACAACGCTTCAAGGGTTTGGGGTGGCCTCAAGAACACTTCAAGGAGGGGGTAATATCGACAACGACGAGATACATACACGGGAAAATAATGTTATCGGGGAGGGGGTATATCGACCCCCCCCACGTGTTGAAGTTATCGGGGAGGGGGGTATATCGACCCCCCCCCACGTGTTGAAGTTATCGGGGAGGGGGTATATCGACCCCCCACATGTTGAAGTTATCGGGAGGGGGTATATCGACCCCCCTCGTGTTGAAGTTATCGGGAGGGGGTATATCGACCCCCCCCACGTGTTGAAGCTATCGGGAGTTTATATCGACACGACATACGTACATGGGAAAATAATATTATTGTGGAGGGGGTATATCGACCCCCCCCCCTTCATGTTGAAGTTATCGGGAGGGGTATATCGACGACGGCAGACCCGATAAAACATAAGAAAACGAAGAAGAAATAAAAAGAGGAGAAGAAGAAAAGAATAGCTAGAGGAGAAGATCGAAGAAAAAAAAGAAGAAAAAAAAGATGAGAAGAAGAAAGGAATAGAGGAGAAGAAGAAATTCTATTTTCTCTTCTTCTCCTCTATTCCTTTCTTCTTCTCCTCTTCTTTTTCTTATTTTTTCTTCTTCTTATTTATTTCTCCTCTTCTTCCTCTCCTCTTCTTCTTTCTTTCCTCTCCTTATTTTCTTCTTTCCTATCCTTCTTTTCCTTCCTTCTTAATATCACTTAGCAAATTTTGCAACGATAGGGAGGGGGTGCTCCCGTGGTCTAAAATCCGTCTATGCACGATAGAAAATTCTGAAAAAATACATCTATGATCCCTCAACGTCCCTGCCTCTCTCATGAACAAAAAAATCTGTGAATAAAAAAACACCATGTTCTATGAACAAAAAACATCATATTTCATCCACATCCATGCATACATCATATATGTGATCATCTATGAAAAAAACATCATATTCTATAAAAAAATCATTACATATATATATGAACAAAATCAATTATGATAACAAGTATATATATCATCATATATATAAAAACAAGCATATATATGAAAAAATTGCAATGATAGGGAGGGCACCAGCGGCCGGACCAAGGTGAGGAGGACCACGGGGTCGGCGGCGAGGATGGCGACGGGGCAGTGGGCGCGCGCTCGGGGTAGGGGGCGACGGCGACGAATGGCAAGGCAGGGGCGACGACGCGGCGACGACGGGGGCGGGCTGGGGCGGCGCGCGTCGGGGCAGGGGCACGGGCGATGGCGAGGGCGGGCCGGGGCGGCGCGTTTTGGGGCAGGGGCGCGGGCGACGGCGACGGGGGCGGGCCGGGGCGGCGTGCGTTGGGGCAGGGGCGGGCCGAGGCGGCGCGCGTCGGGACAGGGGCGCGGGCGACGGCGAGGGCGTGGGCAACGGCGGGTGATGGCGAGGGCGCGGGCGACGGCGACGACGGGCACGGGCGAGGCGACGGCGGGGGCGGCGGGCGGCGTCGGGGTAGCCTGGCGGCGTCGGCATCGGGACGGCAACTGCGAGATGAGAGTGAAAATTTCCTAAGTGTGAACTTATATAGCAAAGCCTTTAGTCCCGGTTCGTGGCACCAACTGGGACTAAAGGTGGGCATTAGTCCCGGTTGGTGCCACCAACCGGGACCAAAGGCCTTGTGCTGCCCCGCGCCAAAACTTTAGTCCCACCTCGCTAGCTGAGAGAACTAGAGAGTGGTTTATAAGCGTTGTTGCGCCTTCCCTCTCGAGCTCCTCTCAAATGCAGGCTTTCGGGCCTAACCCTGCGATGTGTGCCTGTGGGCCTACTGGGCCTCCTGCGGGCCTGAATCCTGGCCCATGGCAGGGTTTCTAGTCGTATTCAGGCCGTGGGGGCCCAGTAGGTGGCATTTTTTTGTTTTTTTCTTTGTTGCTTTATTTATTTTATTTTGTTTCTATTTACAACAAAATACTTATTGTTGCTATTTTTTCCATTTTTTTGTTTTGTTTTCTACATTATTTATTTTCTTTTTTTTTGCTTTTTTTAATTATTTTTGCTTTTAGTTTTAGAAAAATTATAAACTTTCTGTTAGTGCCATTAGTTTTCAAATTTGAAAACACTTTTTTATTTTTTTTTGTTTACTTTGTTGCTTTATTTATTTTATTTTGTTTCTACTTACAACAAAATACTTATTGATGCTATTTTTATTTTTTTTTCCAGTTTTTTTGTTTTGTTTTCTGCATTATTTATTTTCTTTTGTTTTTTGCTTTATTTTTAATTCTTTTGCTTTTAGGTCAGCAAAATTATAAACTTTCTGTTAGTGCCATTAGTTTTAGAAAAATTATAAACTTTCTGTTAGTGCCATTAGTTTTCAAATTTGAATAGTTAAAATTTGAATTCTTTGAAATTTGTGTGAATCAGAAGTTTGTGATTAACTTTACTAAAAAAATGAACATAGATGCACCTATAGAGAAAATTTGACCTAAATTCATAGTTTTCAAATGAACTCTGAAAAAGTTGGCATAGCATGTGCATGTACAAAACGGACAATGGTATCATACTCGTCTGTTACAAAGTTGGCATGGTATCATCATAATAGTTGCGGGAGAAAGTCTTCACTTTTTCTTCGCTTGTGTCATTTGCTTATTGCGCCGTAACCATGGATAATCTTCATCGTTTATCAGGATGCATGGGTCAGCCTTGATTTTGAAGGGAGGAATTTCATGAAACTTTTCATAATCTTCAGACATGTCTGTCTTGCCCTCCACTCCCAGGATGTCCCTTTTTCCTGAAAGAACTATGTGGCTCTTTGGCTCATCGTATGATGTATTCGCTTCCTTATCTTTTCTTTTTCTCGGTCTGGTAGACATGTCCTTCACATAGATAACCTGTGCCACATCATTGGCTAGGAGGAACGGTTCGTCAGTGTACCCAAGATTTTTCAGATCCACTGTTGTCATTCCATACTGTGGGTCTACCTGTACCCCGCCTCCTGACAGATTGACCCATTTGCACTTAAACAAAGGGACCTTAAAATCATGTCCGTAGTCAAGTTCCCATATGTCCACTATGTAACCATAATATGTGTCCTTTCCCTTCTCGGTTGTTGCATCAAAGCGGACACCGCTGTTTTGGTTGGTGCTCTTTTGATCTTGGTCAATCGTGTAAAATGTATTCCCATTTATCTCGTATCCTTTGTAAATCAATACAGTCAAAGATATTCTCCTAGACAAGAAGTACAACTCATCACAAACAGTGTTGTCACCTCTGAGACTTGTTTCCAACCAACTGCTGAAAGTCCTGATGTGTTCACATGTAATCCAGTCGTCGCACTGCTCTGGATGTTTGGAGCGCAGACGGTTCTTGTGTTCATCGACATACGGGGTCACCAAGGTAGAGTTCTATAGAACCGTGTAGTGTGCTTGAGACCAAGAATATCCGTCCCTGCATATTATTGAGTCCTTTCCAAGCATGCCTTTTCCAGTCAGTCTCCCCTCATACCACGATTTAGGGAGACCTATCTTCTTAAGGCCAGGAATGAAGTCAACACAAAACCCGATGACATCCTCTGTTTGATGGCCCATGGAGATGCTTCCTTCTGGCCTAGCGCGGTTATGGACATATTTGTTTAGGATTCCCATGAACCTCTCAAAGGGGAACATATTGTGTAGAAATACGGGCCCCAGAATGACAATCTCGTCGACTAGATGAACTAGGATGTGTGTCATGATATTGAAGAAGGATGGTGGGAACACCAGCTCGAAACTGACAAGACATTGCGCCACATCACTCCTTAGCCTTGGTACGATTTCTGGATCGATCACCTTCTAAGAGATTGCATTAAGGAATGCACATAGCTTCACAATGGCTAATCGGACGTTTTCCGGTAGAAGCCCCCTCAATGCAACCGGAAGCAGTTGCGTCATAATCACGTGGCAGTCATGAGACTTTAGGTTCTGGAACTTTTTCTCTGGCATATTTATTATTCCCTTTATATTCGACGAGAAGCCAGTCGGGACCTTCATACTAAGCAAGCATTGAAAGAAGATTTCTTTCTCTTCTTTCGTAAGAGCGTAGCTGGCAGGACCTTCATACTGCTTCGGAGGCATGCCATCTTTTTCATGCAAACATTGCAGGTCCTCCCGTGCCTCAGGTGTATCTTTTGTCTTTCCATACACGCCCAAGAAGCCTAGCAGGTTCACGCAAAGGTTCTTCGTCACGTGCATCACGTCGATTGAAGAGCGGACCTCTAGGTCTTTCCAGTAGGGTAGGTCACAAAATATAGATATCTTCTTCCACATGGGCGCGTGTCCCTCAGCGTCATTCGGAACAGCTAGTGCGCCGGGACCCTTTCCAAAGATTACGTGTAAATCATTGACCATAGCAAGTACGTGATCACTGGTACGCATGGCAGGCTTCTTCCGGTGATCTGCCTCGCCTTTGAAATGCTTGCCTTTCTTTCGACATTGATGGTTGGTCGGAAGAAATCGACGATGGCCCAGGTACACATTCTTCCTACATTTGTCCAGGTATATACTTCCAGTGTCATCTAAACAGTGCATGCATGCGTGGTATCCTTTGTTTGTCTGTCCTGAAAGGTTACTGAGAGCGGGCCAATCGTTGATGGTCACGAACAGCAACGCCTTTAGGTTAAATTCCTCCTGTCTGTGCTCATCCCACGTATGTACACCGTTTCCATTCCACAGCTGTAAAAGTTCTTCAACTAATGGCCTTAGGTACACATCAATGTCGTTGCCAGGTTGCTTAGGGCCTTGGATGAGAACTGGCATCATAATGAACTTCCGCTTCATGCACATCCAAGGAGGAAGGTTATACATACATAGAGTCACGGGCCAGGTGCTGTGATTGTTGCTCTGCTCCCCGAAAGGATTAATGCCATCCGGGCTTAAAGCAAACCATACATTCCTTGGGTCCTTTGCAAACTCATCCCAGTACTTTCTCTCGATTTTTCTCCACTGCGACCCGTCAGCGGGTGCTCTCAACTTCTCGTCTTTCTTACGGTCCTCACTGTGCCATCGCATCACCTTGGCATGCTCTCCGTTTCTGAACAGACGTTTCAACCGTGGTATTATAGGAGCATACCACATCACCTTCGCAGGAACCCTCTTCCTGGGGGGCTCGCTGTCAACATCACCAGGGTCATCTCGTCTGATATTATAACGCAATGCACCGCATACCAGGCATGCGTTCAGATCCTTGTATGCACCACGGTAGAGGATGCAGTCATTAGGGCATGCATGTATCTTCTCCACGTCCAATCCTAGAGGGCATACAACCTTCTTTGATGCGTATGTACTGTCGGGTAATTCGTTATCCTTTGGAAGCTTCTTCTTCAATATTTTCAGTAGCTTCTCAAATCCTTTGTCAGGCACAACATTCTCTGCCTTCCACTGCAGCAATTCCAGTACGGTACCGAGCTTTGTGTTGCCATCTTCGCAATTGGGGTACAACCCTTTTTTGTGATCCTCTAACATGGGATCGACCTTCAGCTTCTCCTTTTGACTTTCGCATTGCGTCCTTGCATCGACAATGACCCGGCGGAGATCATCATCATCGGGCACATCGTCTGGTTCCTCTTGATCTTCAACAGCTTCACCTGTTGCAGCATCATTGGGCACATTGTCTGGTTCCTCTTGATCTTCACTAGCTCCCCCGTTGCAGCATCACCGTATTCAGGGGGCACATAGTTGTCATCGTACTCTTCTTCTTCGCTGTCTTCCATCATAACCCCTATTTCTCCATGCCTCGTCCAAACATTATAGTGTGGCATGAAACCCTTGTAAAGAAGGTGGGAGTGAAGGATTTTCCGGTTAGAGTAAGACATTGTATTCCCACATTTAGTGCATGGACAACACATAAAACCATTCTGCTTGTTTGCCTCAGCCGCATCGAGAAACTCATGCACGCCCTTAATGTACTAGAGGTGTGTATGTCACCGTACATTCATTGTCGGTTCATCTGCGTGCATTATATATAATTAAGTGTCCAAATTAATAGAAGTTCATCATCACATTAAAACCAAAGTACATACATAGTTCTCATCTAACAACATATAGCTCTCCAGAGGATCTAATTAATTAAACCATACATTGAAACTATGTATTCAATGCGAAAACAAATGCGATCATAATCGCAACCAAGGTAACAATTGATCCAACGGCATAATGATACCAAGCCTCAGTATGAATGGCATATTTTCTAATCTTTCTAATCTTCAAGCGCATTGCATCCATCTTGATCTTGTGATCATCGACGACATCCACAACATGCAACTCCAATATCATCTTCTCCTCCTCAATTTTTTTTATTTTTTCCTTCAAGAAATTGTTTTATTCTTCAACTAAATTTAACCTCTCGACAATAGGGTCGGTTGGAATTTCCGGTTCACATACATCCTAGATAAATAAAATATATGTCACGTTGGTCGGCATAATTTTCATAAACAATAAATGAACCAATAGTTATAAAGATAATATATACCACATCCGAATCATAGACAGGACGAGGGCCGACGGGGGAAGATACCAAAACCATCGCACTATATAAGATGCAATAATAAAAGTAAGAAAATAATACAAGTATCTATGTAAACATACAAGTAAGAATATTTTTCCTTTCAGAGAGAAGATAAGAATAAGAGGCTCACCACGGTGGTGCCGGCGATGAGCTCGGCGCGGGTGATCGACGGCGGTGAAGACGGGGACGGGGCGTGACGGACCGCTAAACCTAGACAAATATTGAGAAAAATGGAGCTTGGAGGTCGAGCTTGGAGAGGAGAAAGCTTAAGTAGTGTGGCTCGGGCATTCCATCGAACACATTGTGTGCATAGGAGGTGAGCTAGAGCACCACCAAGCCCTCTCCCCCTCGGCCAGAAAAAACAGAGAAGTGTGCTCTGCTCTTACGCGAAGGGGTATATATAGGCACCACCATTGGTCCCGGTTGGTGGCATGAACCGGGACTAAAGGGGAGCCTTTGGTCTCGGTTCATGCCACCAACCGGGGCCAATGGTGGTGGGCCAGGAGCGAGGCCCATTGGTCCCGGTTCGTCCCACCAACCGGGACCAAAGGTCCAGACGAACCGGGACCAATGGCCCACGTGGCCCGGCCGGCCCCCTGGGCTCACGAACCGGGTCCAATGCCCCCATTGGTCCTGGTTCTGGACTGAATCGGGACTAATGGGCTGACCCGGCCTGGACCTTTGCCCCCTTTTCTACTAGTGAGCTTGTGTGTGGAGGCGAGTGGAGTGGAACGCAATTAGGGTTTTGTCCGGAATGCTGATAGGGTCCAATCTATGTGGGGTCGGGTGGGCCACAGTGGGCCAGATCCTACGTGGTGGACGTATATGGGCGTCCCCATATCCACCCCAGATATGAACTGGATATGGGAAGTGTCGGTCATTTCGAGCGTTTGAGTAGAATTTGCTATGTCCGATCGAATGGAAATTTCATGTTCGGACACCCGCCCGGGCGTTTGGGGCAGATTTGGGGGCTCCGATAATAGACGCTCCAAATAAAGTTAAAAAGGAAATAAAGCTTGGGAAACTGAAGTCGGGTCAGTAGGAAAGATCAAAAGAAAGAAAACTAGTATCACTGCATTCGTCCAGGGCCAATGCTCAAATGGTTGGAAAATCATTATGGGGATAAGGAAAAGCATAACGGCATCTCCAATGTCGTCCATCAAAACGGACACATCTGGACGTGTCCACGAATAGAAGATAGGGGGTCAACATCTAACCCTATACATTAAATGTCCACCGAGGGTTTTACCACCTTTTATTTGACATGCATATGTAGACCAATATCAATATAAGCATATGTAAATATAGTGCAAACATATGAAATCACAAAAAAAAAGTTGGTTGTTCATAAGTTTTTTATATGCAGCCGATCCCAAAAGTTGCCAGTCCGGTTGTCTGTTCAAAAAAATCACATTTTCCCTCCTAGACGGGCTGACCATGCCAAGTTCTTCACTGTGCGGCTAGGTCCTCCTCAAAAGGTCGGTTCCTCTAAATCGGCCACCAAGATGCATGTCCCCTCATTCGCCATGATATACTCGAACCTCTTCATCATCTTGGTCATCATCCCTTCTCGCTTCTCCTTCTTCTCCTCCCACTTCCCCACATGGTCTCTACTCCTTCACAAATATATTTTCTATTTATAAAAATTTCAATAATTCTCAAACATTTTTAAAATTCGAGAACGGTCATGAAAGAAAGAAAAAAAGTGAAACACTAACAAACAGTAAAGGGAAAAACCCAACAAGCGTTGTTGCATTCCCATGGTGTCGTGCGGAACGATTCCCTAATCTTGTATTGCATGGCTCCCCGATTGGGCCAATCCAGTGATGTAGAGTAATAGTGAGCAGGCACAGTAGGAAAAAAATCAATGGTAAATTTTGGATAAAACATGAACTTCTGTTTTTCAAAAAAATGTATATTTATTTAAAAAGTGAACATTTAAAAAAATTGTGAAAAATTTTAAAAATACAAATACTTTTAAAAAATTTATGAACATTTTGTCAAAACTGGGGTCATTTTCTGAAAACTAGATTGTTTTTTGAAAATCTGAACATTAGAAAATCACACTACTGGAATCAGAGGATTTGTCGTCTGTCAGTTCTTTTCCGTCAGCTTGCGGACGGCAAAGAAGGTATTTGCTGTTAGTCCACAAAAAGCGGACGACAAAGAACCGGTTGATGGCAAAGATGCAATTTGCCGTCAGCCTGTTTTTGCCGTCATCTAGCGGACGACAAAGGATCTTTGTCGTCCGCTAGCAGACGTCAAAGAGGTGGGTGGGGTCCAGTGGAGGCCAGAGCTGTAACGGCCCACCCCCCCCCCCCAATCTCTTTGTCGTCTGCTAGCAGACGGCAAACATGTTTGACCCTAACGGCTCTAACGGTCGTCCCTCCCCCCTCTCTCTCTTTCTCACCCATCGCACCCGACCCTGCACCGCCACCGTCGCCCCCACGCCCCACTGCCCGCCCACCCCGGCGCCTGATACGTCTCCATCGTATCTACTTTTCGAAACACTTTTGACCTTGTTTTGGACTCTAATTTGCATGATTTGAATGGAACTAACCCTGTCTGACGCTGTTTTCAGCAGAATTGCCATGGTGTTATTTTTGTGCAGAAATAAAAGTTCTCGGAATGACCTAAAACTTCACGGAGAATATTTTTGAAATTTATAAAAAAATACTGGCGAAAGAATCAAGACCAGGGGGCCCACACCCAGTCCACGAGGGTGGGGGGCGCTTGCCCCCCTGGGCATGCCCCCCTGCCTCGTGGGCCTCTTGGTGCTCCACCGACCTCAATTCCAACTCTATATATTCACGTTCGGGGAGAAAAAAATCAGAGAAGGATTCATCGCGTTTTACGATACGGAGTCACCGCCAAGCCCTAATCTCTCTCGGGAGGGCTGATCTGGAGTCCGTTCGGAGCTCCGAAGAGGGGAATCCGTCGTCGTCGTCATCAACCTTCCTCCATCACCAATTTCATGATGCTCACCGCCGTGCGTGAGTAATTCCATCATAGGCTTGCTAGACGGTGATGGGTTGGATGAGATTTATCATGTAATTGAGTTAGTTTTGTTAGGGTTTGATCCCTAGTATCCATTATGTTCTGAGATTGATGTTGCTATGACTTTGCTATGCTTAATGCTTGTCACTAGGCCCGAGTGCCATGAATTCAGATTTGAACCTATTATGTTTTCATGAATATATGTGAGTTCTTGATCCTATCTTGCAAGTCATTAGTCACCTATTATGTGTTATGATCCGGTAACCCCAAAGTGACAATAATCGGGACCACTCCCGGTGATGACCGTAGTTTGAGGACTTCATGTATTCACTAAGTGTTAATGCTTTGGTCTGGTACTCTATTAAAAGAAGGCCTTAATATCCCTTAGTTGCCAATAGGACCCCACTGCCACGGGAGGGTAGGACAAAATATGTCATGCAAGTTTTTTTTGAATAAGCACGTATGACTATATTCGGAATACATGCCTACGTTACATTGATGAACTGGAGCTAGTTCTGTGTCACCCTATGTTATAACTGTTGCATGAATAATCGCATCCGACATAATTATCCATCACTGATCCAATGCCTACGAGCTTTTCACATATTGATCTTTGCTTAGTTACTTTTCTGTTGCCACTATTACAATTACTACAAAACTGTTACTGTTACTTTTGCCACCGTTACCATTACTTCCATACTACATTGCTACTAAATACTTTGCTACAGATATTAAGTTATCCAGGTGTGGTTGAATTGACAACTCAGCTGCTAATACTTGAGAATATTCTTTGGCTCCCCTTGTGTCGAATCAATAAATTTGGGTTGAATACTCTACCCTCAAAAACTGTTGCGATCCCCTATACTCGTGGGTTATCAAGACTATTTTCTGGCTCCGTTGCCGGGGAGCATAGCTCTATTCTTTGAGTCACTTGGGATTTATATCTGCTGATCACTATGAGGAACTTGAAAGATGAAAAAATCAAGATTTATCCCTCAACTACGAGGGGAGGTAAGCAGCTGCCATCTAGCTCTGCACTTGATTCTCCTTCTGTTTTGAGTAAACTTGCGACACCTAAACCTGCTTCTGCTATTAATTCTGATATGTCGCATGTTATTGATGATGCCACTTCTGCTATGCATGATGCTTATGATGAAACTACTTCTATGCTTGATAATACTGTGCCACTAGGTGAATTTCTTGATGAACAACTTGCTAGGGCTAGAAAGAATGAAATTATTGAAACTGATAATAATGATGAAAGTGATGATGAGGATTCTCCCCCTATATATGAATTGCCTGTTGTGCCTGAGGGTTATGTTGTGGATGAAGAAACTGCTAGAGATTTTCTTGCCTGCAATGATAGATATGATCTTAAGAAATTATTAGCTAAGCTGAAAGAAAAGTATTTGAATGCTAGAATGAAATATGACCCTGTTTTTGCTACTTCACCTATTTGTATTACTGATAAGGATTATGATTTCTCTGTCGATCCTGAGTTAATTACTTTGGTTGAATCTGATCCTTTTTATGGCTATGAATCTGAAACTGTTGTGGCACATCTTACTAAATTAAATGATATAGCCACCCTATTCACTAATGAGGAAAAAAATCGTTAGTACTATATCCTTAAATTATTTCCGTTCTCATTAAAGGGTGATGCTAAAACATGGTTTAATTCTCTCGATCCTGGTTGTGTGCGTAGTCCCCAGGACATGATTTATTACTTCTCTGCTAAATATTTCCCCGCTCATAAGAAACAAGCTGCTTTAAGAGAAATATATAATTTTGTGCAAATTGAAGAAGAGAGTCTCCCACAATCTTGGGGGAGGCTTCTCCAATTACTTAATGCTTTGCCTGATCATCCTCTTAAGAAAAATGAAATACTTGATATCTTTTATAATGGACTAATCTATGCTTCCAAGGACCACCTGGATAGTTGTGCTGGTTGTGTTTTCAGGGAAAGAACTGTTGATCAAGCTGAATTCTATTGAATAGTATGTTGAGTAATGAAAATAATTGGACACTTACTGAACCAAATCCTAAGCCAACTCCGAAGAAAAGGGGTATTCTATTTCTCAGTCCTGAAGATATGCAAGAGGCAAAGAAATTTATGAAAGAAAAATGTATTAAAGCTGAAGATGTTAAGAATTTACCACCTATTGAAGAAATACATGGTCTTGATAACCCGACACAGGTAGTAAAGGTAAACTCTCTCTATAGATTTGATGAAGGTGATATTCCTCGTTATAAGTCTGCTAGCCAATGCTTAGATGAGTTTGATAATTTTATTGTTAAACAAGAAAACTTCAATGCTTATGTTGGTAGACAATTGAAACGTAATGCTTATATGATTGAACACTTGAGTGATTATATGTCTAGAGTTAAAGGTGAACTTAAACTTATTAGTAAACATGCTTCTATGGTTACCACTCAAGTAGGACAAGTGCTTAAAGCTCAAAATGATTTGCTCAATGAATTAAATAATAAGAAAAATGATAATGATGTTAGAGTTATGACTCGAGGGGGTAAAATGACTCAGGAACCTTTGTATCCTGAGGGCCACCCTAAGATAATTGAGCAAGATTCTCAGAGAACTAATGTTGATGCACCTAGTCCATCTAAGAGGAATAAAAAGAAAAATGATAAAACTTTGCATGCTTCTAGTGAACCTGTTGTTCACACACCTGAGAATCCCAATTATATTTATATTTCTGATGCTGAAACACAATCTGGTAATGAACATGAACCTAGTGATAATGTTAATGATGATGTTCATGTTGATGCTCAACCTAGCAATAACAATGATGTAGAGATTGAACCTGCTGTTGATCTTGATAACCCACAATCAAAGAATCAACGTTATGATAAGAGAGACTTTGTTGCTAGGAAGCACGGTAAAGAAAGAGAACCATGGGTTCAGAAACCCATGCGCTTTGCTGAAATGATTAGACATGTCTTTTTGCGTATGCGTTTGACTGATATGCTTAAAATGAATCCTTATGCTAAGTACATGAAGGATATTGTTACTATCGAAAGAAAGATACCAGAAGCTGAAATTTCCACCATGCTTGCTAATTATACTTTTAAGGGTGGAATACTAAAGAAACTAGGAGATCCAGGAGTACCAACTATACCATGCTCCATTAAAAGAAACTATGTTAAAACTGCTTTATGTGATCTTGGAGCCGGTGTTAGTGTTATGCCTCTCTGTTTATATCGTAGACTTGATTTGAATAAGTTGACACCTACTGAAATATCTTTACAAATAGCCGATAAATCAACTGCCATACATGTCGGCATTTGTGAGGATGTGCCTGTTGTGGTTGCTATAACTGCTATACCGATAAATCAACTTCTATACTATTTAACGGACTTTGTTATTCTTGATATTCCCGAGGACGATGGTATGTCGATTATCCTTGGTAGACCCTTTTTGAATACTGCAGGGGATGTTATTGATTGCAACAAAGGCAATGTCACTTTTCATGTTAATGGTAATGAGCATACGGTACACTTTCCAAGGAAACAACCTCAAGTCCATAGCATCAATTCTATTGGAAAATTTCCATCGATTGTTATTGAAGGTTTTGAATTTCCTCTTCCTACTGTCAAGAAGAAATATGATATTCTTATTATTGGGGATGTGCATATCCCCGTTGATGTAACCTAGTGTTATTCGAAAATTCTCCGGTTTCATGTGATTCGGAATGAGTTTGTTAACAAGACTTGATCAACCTTGTTAGTGGATTCCTTTTGATGAGCATGAGATGGATGAAGTTAGAAAGCACAATTCTATGTACCCTCCTTTTACTTTCTGTTATTTAGACTAAATAAAGCAAAAATGGTAATTTCTATCTGTTTTTTGAATTATCCCTGCAATAAAAAATACCCCGAAAATAATTCTTCAAATGCCCTAAAATTGAAATATGTTTTTTGTAGAATATTTAAGAATATCTGGCACTAAGAACACATCAGGGGGAGCCACCACCTGGCCACGAGGGTCCAGGGCGTGCCTGCCCCCCTGGGTGCGCCCCCTGCCTCGTGGGCCCCACGTGCCCCCCCTCCTCCACTTATTCCAGCACCCACACACTTCGTCTTCCTCCAGAAAAAATCACACACAACTCAAACTCGTGTTCTAGCTCATTTTGCTGCAATTTTCAATCTCCTTGCTCAAAGCTCCATTCACAAAACTGCTTTGGGGGATTGTTCTTCGGCATGTGACTCCTCCAATGGTCGAATTAGTTTTTGTTTTAGTGCTTTATTTATTACAAATTTTTGCTGCTAAGGTGACCTTGTTCTTGAGCTTGCATGTCGAATTTATTTGGTCCCAAGCAGTTCTAATGCATGATATAGTCTCTAGGCACTTGTGGGAGTAGTTGCTATCAATCTTGTTGAGTTTAGTTCACTTTTATTTTGAGTCACTAAAAATTTCAGAAATTTTTCAGAGGAAGAAATATGTTTAGGAAAATGTACCAAGGTGGTTCTTCAAGGAAGCAAGCACCCAGGCCTGCAATACGTGAGCCGGACCATGAGCCACCAAGAGAAGCTCAAGTGTGGCCTTGTGAATGGCCGTCAGAAAATTTCATGGTCCAAGCAGGAATTAAGGATGGATTTGACGCGTATGTGTGTAATGCTGAACTCGAGGGCTTCGTGTCAGATAAGTGCCCCCAACATTACTACCTGACTGACTCCTTTGTGAGAAGGTTTAAATTTACATCATCACGCAGTTCTCACATGGTCCTGTTTGATCTTTATGATAAATCTTGTACCATGGATTTAGAGGATTTTAATATTGCTTGTAAACTCCCGCAGTGGGGTAGTGCTAGTGATCCTCGCAAATCTGAATATAAAGACTTTCTTGCAAGTATAACTGTGGGGGAATCTAGGGAAATCACGCAAGCTACCATAGGGAGCATTCATTTTCCTGCCATACATTATTTTGCTCTCTTTATAGATAGATGCATTAACGGTAAGGACGAGGCATATCACATGTGCGTTCCTGATCTTAGTGTTCTCAAGAGTGCCGTATTAGGAGATTAACAATATAACTTGGGAGCTATTGTTGCACGAAGGTTGCATCATAACAGTATTAGCGGAGATTTGTTTAGTGGAATTTATGCAACCCATTTAGCTAATTTTCTTGAGGTACCCATTCATGAAAATGATATGTGATACGTCCATTTTGCATCATGCTTTTATATCGATATTTATTGCATTATGGACTATTATTTCACTTTATGTCACAATACTTATGGATATTCTCTCTTATTTTACAAGGTTTACATAAGAAGGGAGAATGCCGGCAGCTGGAATTCTGGGCTGGAAAAGGAGCAAATATTAGAGACCTATTCTGCGCAACTCCAAAAGTCTTCAAACTCCATGGAACATCTTAAAATAAATAAAGAAAAATCCTCGCCAAAGATGAAGGCCAGAGGGCCCACACCCTGCTCACGAGGGTGGGGGGCGCCCCCCCCCCCTTAGGGCACGCCCCCCTACCTCGTGGGCCCCCTGGTGGCTCTCCGACGCCCATCTTCTCCTATATGAAGTCTTTCAATGAGAAAAAAATAAGAAGGAACTTTTCAGGACGAGACATCGCCGCCACGAGGCGGAACCTTGGCGGAACCAATCTAGAGCTCCGGCAGAGCTGTTCTACCAGGGATACTTCCCTCCGGGAGGGGGAAATCATCACCATCGTCATCACCAACGCTCCTCTCATCGGGAGAGGGCAATCTCCATCAACATCTTCACCAGCACCATCTCATATCCAACCCCTAGTTCTTCTCTTGTATCCAATTCTTGTCTCAAAGTCTGGGATTGGTGCTAGTAGGTTGCTAGTAGTGTTGATTACTCCTTGTAGTTGATGCTGTTGGGGAACGTAGTAATTTAAAAAAAATTCCTACGCACACGCAAGATCATGGTGATGCATAGCAACGAGAGGGGAGAGTGTTGTCTACGTACCCTCGTAGACCGAAGCGGAAGCGTTGACGCAACATAGAGGAAGTAGTCGTACGCCTTCCCGGTCCAACCGATCCAAGCACCGTTACTCCGGCACCTCCGAGTTCTTGACACGCGTATAGCTCGATGACGCTCCCCGGGCTCCGATCTAGCAAAGCTTCGGGGATGAGTTCCATCAGCACGACGGCGTGGTGACGATCTTGATGTTCAACAGTCGCAGGGCTTCGCCTAAGCACCGCTACAATATGACCGAGGTGTAATATCATGGAGGGGGGGCACCGCACACGGCTAAGGAACGATCACGAAGATCAACTTGTGTGTTCTAGGGTGCCCCCCTGCCCCCATATATAAAGGAGCAAGGGGGAGGCCGGCCGGCCCTTGGGGCGCGCAGAGGAGAAGGGGGGAGTCCTCCTCCTAGTGGGAGTAGGACTCCCCTTTCCTAGTCCAACTAGGAATAGAGAGGGGGGAAGGAAAGAGAGGGAGAGGGAGGGGGAAAGGGGGCCGCCCCCCCTCCTAGTCCTATTCGGACTCCCCATGAGTGGGGGCGCGCCACCTCCTGGGCTGCTGCCCTCTCTCTCCCCTCAGGCCCACTAAGGCCCATTACTTCCCCGGGGGGTTCCGGTAACCCCTCCAGCACTCCGGTTTTATCCGAAATCACCCGGAACAATTCCGGTGTCCGAATATAGTTGTCCAATATATCGATCTTTATGTCTCGACCATTTCGAGACTCCTCGTCATGTCTGTGACCACATCCGGGACTCCGAACAACCTTCGGTACATCAAAATACATAAACTCATAATATAACTGTCATCGAAACCTTAAGCGTGCGGACCCTACGGTTCGAGAATGATGTAGACATGACCGAGACACATCTCCGGTCAATAACCAATAGCGGGACCTGGATTCCCATATTGGTTCCTACATATTCTACGAAGATCTTTATCGGTCAGACCGCATAACAATATACGTTGTTCCCTTTGTCATCGGTATGTTACTTGCCCGAGATTCGATCGTCGGTATCCAATACCTAGTTCAATCTCGTTACCGGTAAGTCTCTTTACTCATTCTGTAATACATCATCTCACAACTAACACATTAGTTGTAATGCTTGCAAGGATTATGTGATGTGCATTACCGAGAGGGCCCAGAGATACCTCTCCGACAATCGGAGTGACAAATCCTAATCTCGAAATACGCAAACCCAACATGTACCTTTGGAGACACCTGTAGAGCTCCTTTATAATCACCCAGTTACGTTGTGACGTTTTGGTAGCACACAAAGTGTTCCTCCGGCAAACGGGAGTTGCATAATCTCATAGTCATAGGAACATGTATAAGTCATGAAGAAAGCAATAGCAACATACTAAACGATCGGGTGCTAAGCTAATGGAATGGGTCATGTCAATCAGATCATTCAACTAATGATGTGATCCCCTTAATCAAATAACAACTCTTTGTCTATGGTTAGGAAACATAACCATCTTTGATTAACGAGCTAGTCAAGTAGAGGCATACTAGTGACACTCTGTTTGTTTATATATTCACACATGTATTATGTTTCCGGTTAATACAATTCTAGCATGAATAATAAACATTTATCATGATATATGAGGAAATAAATAATAACTTTATTATTGCCTCTAGGGCATATTTCCTTCAGTCTCCCACTTGCACTAGAGTCAATAATCTAGATTACACAGTAATGATTCTAACACCCATGGAGCCTTGGTGCTGATCATGTTTTGCTCGTGGAAGAGGCTTAGTCAACGGGTCTGCTACATTCAGATCCGTATGTATCTTGCAAATCTCTATGTCTCCCACCTGGACTAGATCCCGGATGGAATTGAAGCGTCTCTTGATGTGCTTGGTTCTCTTGTGAAATCTGGATTCCTTTGCCAACGCAATTGCACCAGTATTGTCACAAAAGATTTTCATTGGACCCGATGCACTAGGTATGACACCTAGATCGGATATGAACTCCTTCATCCAAACTCCTTCGTTTGCTGCTTCCAAAGCAGCTATGTACTCCGCTTCACATGTAGATCCCGCCACGACGCTTTGTTTAGAACTGCACCAACTGACAGCTCCACCGCTTAATGTAAAAACGTATCTGGTTTGCGATTTAGAATCGTCCGGATCAGTGTCAAAGCTTGCATCAACGTAACTGTTTACGATGAGCTCTTTGTCACCTCCATATACGAGAAACATATCCTTAGTCCTCTTCAGGTACTTTAGGATGTTCTTGACCGCTGTCCAGTGATCCACTCCTGGATTACTTTGGTACCTCCCTGCTAAACTTATAGCAAGGCACACATCAGGTCTGGTACACAGCATGCATACATGATAGAGCCTATGGCTGAAGCATAGGGAACATCTTTCATTTTCTCTCTATCTTCTATAGTGGTCGGGCATTGAGTCTTACTCAACTTCACACCTTGTAACACAGGCAAGAACCCTTTCTTTGCTTGATCCATTTTGAACTTCTTCAAAACTTTGTCAAGGTATGTGCTTTGTGAAAGTCCAATTAAGCGTCTTGATCTATCTCTATAGATCTTAATACCTAATATGTAAGCAGCTTCACCGAGGTCTTTCATTGAAAAACTCTTATTCAAGTATCCCTTTATGCTATCCAGAAATTCTATATCATTTCCGATTAGTAATATGTCATGCACATATAATATCAGAAATGCTACAGAGCTCCCACTCACTTTCTTGTAAATACAGGCTTCTCCAAAAGTCTGTACAAACCAAAATGCTTTGATTACACTATCAAAGCGTTTATTCCAACTCCGAGAGGCTTGCACCAGTCCATAAATGGATCGCTGGAGCTTGCACACTTTGTTAGCTCCCTTTGGATCGATAAAACCTTCTGGTTGCATCATATACAACTCTTCTTCCAGAAATCCATTCAGGAATGCAGTTTTTACATCCATCTGCCAAATTTCATAATCATAAAATGCGGCAATTGCTAACATGATTCGGACAGACTTAAGCATCGCTACGGGTGAGAAGGTCTCATCGTAGTCAATCCCTTGAACTTGTCGAAAACCTTTTGCGACAAGTCGAGCTTTGTAGACAGTAACATTACTGTCAGCATCAGTCTTCTTCTTAAAGATCCATTTCTTCTCAATTGCTTGCCGATCATCGGGCAAGTCAACCAAAGTCCACACTTTGTTCTCATACATGGATCCCATCTCAGATTTCATGGCTTCAAGCCATTTTGCGGAATCTGGGCTCACCATCGCTTCTTCATAGTTCGTAGGTTCATCATGATCTAGTAGCATGACTTCCAGAACAGGATTACCGTACCACTCTGGTGCGGATCTTACTCTGGTTGATCTACGAGGCTCAGTAGTAACTTGATCTGAAATTTCATGATCATCATCATTAACTTTCTCACTAATTGGTGTAGTTGTCGCAGAAACCGGTTTCTGTGTTGAACTACTTTCCAATAAGGGAGCAGATACAGTTACCTCATCAAGTTCTACTTTCCTCCCACTCACTTCTTTCGCGAGAAACTCCTTCTCTAAAAAGGATCCATTTTTAGCAACAAATGTCTTGCCTTAGGATCTGTGATAGAAGGTGTACCCAGCAGTTTCCTTTGGGTATCCTATGAAGACACATTTTTCCGATTTGGGTTCGAGCTTATCAGGTTGAAGCTTTTTCACATAAGCATCGCAGCCCCAAACTTTAAGAAACGACAACTTTGGTTTCTTGCCAAACCACAGTTCATAAGGTGTCGTCTCAACGGATTTTGATGGTGCCCTATTTAACGTGAATGCGGCCGTCTCTAAAGCATAACCCCAAAACGATAGCGGTAAATCTGTAAGAGACATCATAGATCGCACCATATCAAGTAAAGTACGATTACGACGTTCGGACACACCATTACGTTGTGGTGTTCCGGGTGGCGTGAGCTGCGAAACTATTCCGCATTGTTTCAAATGTAGACCAAACTCGTAACTCAAATATTCTCCTCCACGATCGGATCGCAGAAACTTTATTTTCTTGTTACGATGATTTTCAACTTCACTCTAAAATTCTTTGAACTTTTCAAATGTTTCAGACTTATGTTTCATTAAGTAGATATACGCATATCTGCTTAAATCATCTATGAAGGTGAGAAAATAACGATATCCGCCACGAGCCTCAACATTCATCGGACCACATACATCTGTATGTATGATTTCCAAAAAATCTGTTGCTCTCTCCATAGTACCGGAGAACGACGTTTTAGTCATCTTGCCCATGAGGCACGGTTCGCAAGTACCAAGTGATTCATAATCAAGTGCTTCCAAAAGTCCATCAGTATGGAGTTTCTTCATGCGCTTTACACCGATATGACCTAAACGGCAGTGCCACAAATAAGTTGCACTATCATTATTAACTCTGCATCTTTTGGCTTCAACATTATGAATATGTGTATTACTACTATCGAGATTCATCAAAAATAGACCACTCTTCAAGGGTGCATGACCATAAAAGATATTACTCATATAAATAGAACAACCATTATTCTCTGATTTAAATGAATAACCGTCTCGCATCAAACAATATCCAGATATAATGTTCATGCTCAACGCTGGCACCAAATAACAATTATTTAGGTCTAATACTAATCCCGAAGGTAGATGTAGAGGTAGCGTGCCGACCGCGATCACATCGACTTTGGAACCATTTCCCACGCGCATCGTCACCTCGTCCTTTGCCAGTGTTCGCTTAATCCGTAGTCCCTGTTTCGAGTTGCAAATATTAGCAACAGAACCAGTATCAAATACCCAGGTGCTACTGCGAGCTCTAGTAAGGTACACATCAATAACATGTATATCACATATACCTTTGTTCACCTTGCCATCCTTCTTATCCGCCAAATACTTGGGGCAGTTCCGCTTCTAGTGACCAGTCTGCTTGCAGTAGAAGCACTCAGTTTCAGGCTTAGGTCCAGACTTAGGTTTCTTCTCCTGAGCAGCAACTTGTTTGCTGTTCTTCTTGAAGTTCCCCTTCTTCTTCCCTTTGCCCTTTTTCTTGAAACTAGTGGTCTTGTTGACCATCAACACTTGATGCTCCTTCTTGATTTCTACCTCCGCAGCCTTTAGCATTGCGAAGAGCTCGGGAATTTTCTTATCCATCCCTTGCATATTATAGTTCATCACGAAGCTCTTGTAGCTTGGTGGAAGTGATTGGAGAATTCTGTCAATGACGCTATCATCCGGAAGATTAACTCCCAGTTGAATCAAGTGATTACAATACCCAGACATCTTGAGTATATGCTCACTGACAGAACTATTCTCCTCCATCTTGCAGCTATAGAACTTATTGGAGACTTCATATCTCTCAATCCGGGCATTCTGCTGGAATATTAACTTCAACTCCTGGAACATCTCATATGCCCCATGACGTTCAAAACATCGTTGAAGTCCTGGTTCTAAGCCGTAAAGCATGGCACATTGAACTATCGAGTAGTCATCAGCTTTGCTCTGCCAGACGTTCTTAACGTCGTCAGTTGCATCAGCAGCAGGCCTGGCACCCAGCGGTGCTTCCAGGATGTAACTCTTCTGTGCAGCAATGAGGATAATCCTCAAGTTACGGACCCAGTCCGTGTAATTGCTACCATCATATTTCAACTTTGCTTTCCAAAGGAACGCATTAAAATTCAACGGAACAACAGCACGGGCCATCTATCTACAATCAACATAAACAAGCAAGATACTATCAGGGACTAAGTTCATGATAAATTTAAGTTCAATTAATCATATTACTTAAGAACTCCCACTTAGATAGACATCCCTATAATCCTCTAAGTGATCACGTGATCCAAATCAACTAAACCATAACCGATCATCACGTGAAATGGATTAGTCTTCAATGGTGAACATCATTATGTTGATCATATCTACTATATGATTCACGCTCGACCTTTCGGTCTCTGTGTTCCGAGGCCATATCTGTATATGCTTGGCTCGTCAAGTATAACCCGAGTATTCCGCGTGTGCAACTGTTTTGCACCCGTTGTAGATGGACGTAGAGCTTATCACACCCGATCATCACGTGGTGTATGGGCACGATGAACTTTGGCAATGGTGCATACTCAGGGAGAACACTTCTTGATAATTAGTGAGAGATCATCTTATAATGCTACCGTCAATCAAAGCAAGATAAGATGCATAAAAGATAAACATCACATGTAATCAATATAAGTGATATGATATGGCCATCATCGTCTTGTGCTTGTGATCTCCATCTCCGAAGCACCGTCATGATCACCATCATCACCGGCGCGACACCTTGATCTCCATCGTAGCATCGTTGTCGTCTCGCCAATCTTATGCTTCTACGACTATCGCTACCGATTAGTGATAAAGTAAAGCATTACAGGGTGATTGCATTGCATACAATAAAGCGACAACCATATGGCTCCTGCCAGTTGCCGATAACTCGGTTACAAAACATGATCATCTCATACAATCATGTCTTGACCATATCACATCACAACATGCCCTGCAAAAACAAGTTAGACGTCCTCTACTTTGTTGTTGCAAGTTTTACGTGGCTGCTACGGGCTTAAGCAAGAACCAATCTTACCTACGCATCAAAACCACAACGATAGTTTGTCAAGTTGATGCCGTTTTAACCTTCGCAAGGACCGGGCATAGCCACACTCGGTTCAACTAAAGTTGGAGAAACTGACACCTGCCAGCCACCTGTGTGCAAAGCACGGCGGTAGAACCAGCCTCGCGTAAGCGTACGCGTAATGTCGGTCCGGGCCGCTTCATCCAACAATACCGTCGAACCTAAGTATGACATGCTGGTAGGCAGTATGACTTATATCGCCCACAACTCACTTGTGTTCTACTCGTGCATATAACATCAAACCATAAAACCTAGGCTCGGATGCCACTGTTGGGGAACGTAGTAATTTCAAAAAAAATCCTACGCACACGCAAGATCATGGTGATACATAGCAACGAGAGGGGAGAGTGTTGTCTACGTACCCTCGTAGACCGAAGCGGAAGCGTTGACGCAACGTAGAGGAAGTAGTCGTACGCCTTCTCGGTCCAACCGATCCAAGCACCGTTACTCCGGCACCTCCGAGTTCTTGACATACGTACAGCTCGATGATGCTCCCCGGGCTCCGATCCAGTAAAGCTTCGGGGATGAGTTCCGTCAGCACGACGTCATGGTGACGATCTTGATGTTCAACAGTCGCAGGGCTTCGCCTAAGCACCGCTACAATATGACCGAGGTGTAATATCGTGGAGGGGGGCACCGCACACGGCTAAGGAACGATCACGAAGATCAACTTGTGTGTTCTAGGGTGCCCCCTGCCCCCGTTTATAAAGGAGCAAGGGGGAGGCCGGCCGGCCCTTGGGGTGCGCCAAGGAGAGGGGGGGAGTCCTCCTCCTAGTGGGAGTAGGACTCCCCTTTCCTAGTCCAACTAGGAATAGAGAGGGTGGAAGGAAAGAGAGGGAGAGGGAGAGGGAAAGGGGGGCCGCCCCCCCTCCTAGTCCTATTCGGACTCCCCATGAGGGGGGGGCGCCACCTCCTGGGCTGCTGCCCTCTCTATCCCCTCAGGCCCACTAAGGCCCATTACTTCCCCGGGGGGTTCCGGTAACCCCTCCGGCACTCCGGTTTTATCTGAAATCACCCGGAACAATTCCGGTGTCCGAATATAGTCGTCCAATATATTGATCTTTATGTCTCGACCATTTCGAGACTCCTCGTCATGTCCGTGATCACATCCGGGACTCCGAACAACCTTCGGTACATCAAAATACATAAACTCATAATATAACTGTCATTGAAACCTTAAGCGTGCGGACCCTACGGTTCGAGAACAATGTAGACATGACCGAGATACGTCTCCGGTCAATAACCAATAGTGGGACCTGGATGCCCATATTGGTTCCTACATATTCTACGAAGATCTTTATCGGTCAGACCGCATAACAATATACGTTGTTCCCTTTGTCATCGGTATGTTACTTGCCCGAGATTCGATCGTCGGTATCCAATACCTAGTTCAATCTCGTTACCGGTAAGTCTCTTTACTCGTTCCGTAATACATCATCTCACAACTAAAACATTAGTTGTAATGCTTGCAAGGCTTATGTGATGTGCATTACCGAGAGGGCCCAGAGATACCTCTCCGACAATCAGAGTGACAAATCCTAATCTCAAAATACGCCAACCCAACATGTACCTTTGGAGACACCTGTAGAGCTCCTTTATAATCACCCAGTTACGTTGTGACGTTTTGGTAGCACACAAAGTGTTCCTCCGGCAAACGGGAGTTGCATAATCTCATAGTCATAGGAACATGTATAAGTCATGAAGAAAGCAATAACAACATACTAAACGATCGGGTGCTAAGCTAATGGAATGGGTCATGTCAATCAGATCATTCAACTAATGATGTGATCCCGTTAATCAAACAACAACTCTTTGTCTATGGTTAGGAAACATAACCATCTTTGATTAACGAGCTAGTCAAGTAGAGGCATACTAGTGACACTCTCTTTGTTTATATATTCACACATGTATTATGTTTCCGGTTAATACAATTCTAGCATGAATAATAAACATTTATCATGATATATGAGGAAATAAATAATAATTTTATTATTGCCTCTAGGGCATATTTCCTTCAGATGCTAGTTGGTTTATTTGGTGGAAGATCATATGTTCAGATCCTATATGCATATTATTACCCCTCTGATTATGAACATGAATATGCTTTGTGAGTAGTTACGTTTGTTCCTGAGGACAAGGGAGAAGTCTTGCTATTAGTAGTCATGTGAATTTGGTATTCGTTTGATATTTTGATAAGATGTATGTTGTCTAGCCTCTAGTGGTGTTATGTGAACGTCGACTACATAACGCTTCACCATTATTTGGGCCTAGAGGAAGGCATTGGGAAGTAATAAGTAGATGATGGGTTGCTAGAGTGACAGAAGCTTAAACCCTAGTTTATGCGTTGCCTTCGTAAGGGGCTGATTTGGATCCATATGTTTCATGCTATGGTTAGGTTTACCTTAATACTTTTGTTGTAGTTGCGGATGCTTGCAATAGAGGTTAATCATAAGTGGGATGCTTGTTCAAGTAAGAACAGCACCCAAGCACCGGTCCACCCACATATCAAATTATCAAAGTATCGAACGCGAAGCATATGAACATGATGAAAACTAGCTTGACGATATTCCCATGTGTCCTCGGGAGCGCTTTTCCTATTATAAGAGTTTGTTCTGGCTTGTCCTTTGCTACAAAAAGGATTGGGCCACCTTGCTGCACTTTATTTACTTTTGTTACTTGTTGCTCGTTACAATTTACCTTATCACAAAACTATCTGTTACCACTTATTTCAGTACTTGCAGAGAATACCTTGCTGAAAACCGCTTATCATTTCCTTCTGCTCCTCGTTGGTTTCGACACTCTTACTTATTGAAAGGACTACGATAGATCCCCTAAACTTGTGGGTCATCAAGACTCTTTTCTGGCGCCGTTTCCGGGGAGTGTAGCGCCTTTGATAGGTGGAATTTGGTAAGGAAAAATTTATATAGTGTTCTGAAATTTACTATCACTTGCTACTATGGAAAGTAATTCTCTGAGGGGATTGTTCGGGATATCTTCACCCCGTCCAGTAGAGCAAAGAGTTGCTCCTCAACTTACTGAACCAATTGAAAATGAAACTCCTTTTGAATTTCCTTCGGGTATGATGGAAAAACTGCTAGCTAACCCTTTTACAAGAGATGGAACAAAGCATCCTGATGAGCACTTAATATATGTGGATGAAGTTTGTGGATTATTTAAGCTTGCAGGTATACCCGATGATGTTGCTAGGAAGAAGGTCTTCCCTTTATCTTTGAAGGGAGACGCATTGATATGGTATAGGCTATGTGATGAATGAGATCATGGAACTATAAAAGATTGAAATTGGAATTTCATCAAAAGTATTACCCTATGCATCTTGTTCATCGTGATCGCAATTATATATATAATTTCTGGCCTCGCAAAGGATAAAGCATCGCTCAAGCTTGGAGGAGGCTTAAATCAAAGTTTTTATGCTCGGCTTTCTCATAATAATCAAACCATGCTCGATACTTCTTGTGATGGCTCTTTTATGATGAAGACTATTGAATTCAGATGGAATTTATTGGATAGAATTAAACGCAACTCTGAAGATTGGGACCTCGACGAAGGTAAGGAGTCAGGTATGACACCTAAGTTTGATTGTGTTAAATCTATTATGGATACCGATATTTTCCGTAAGTTTAGCACTAAATATGGACTTGACTCTGAGATAGTAGCTTCTTTCTGTGAATCTTTTGCTACTTATGTTGATCTCCCTAAGGAGAAGTGGTTTAAATATCATCCTCCCATAGAAGTAAAAGTACCTGCACCTATTAAAGTTGAAGAAAAGACTGTCACTTATAATGATCCTATTGTTCCTACTTCTTAGGTTGAGAAACCACCTTTCCCTGTTAGAATAAAGGATCATGCTAAAGCTTTAACTGTTGTTCGTAAAAGCAATATTAGAACTTATACACCTCCTGAGCAAGTTAAAGTAGAACCTAATATTGCTATTGTTAAAGATCTCTTGTCTGATAATATTGATGGGCATGTTATTCAGTTCGAAGGTGAAACTGCTAGAATTGCTAAACCTTGTGCTAAAGATAAACATAGACCTGTGGTAGGCGTGTCTGTTATTTTTGTTAAAATAGGAGATCATTGTTATCATGGCTTATGTGATATGGGTGCGAGTGCTAGTGTTATACCACATACTTTATACGAAGAAATTAAGAATGAAATTGCACCTGCTGAGTTAGAAGGTATTGATGTCACAATTAAACTTGCCAATAGAGATACTATTTCACCAATTGGGATTGTTAGAGATGTTGAAGTCTTGTGTGGGAAAACTAAATATCCCGCTGATTTTCTTGTTCTCACTTCTCCACAAGATAGCTTTTGTCCCATTATATTTGGTAGACCTTTTTTGAACACTGTTAATGCTAAGATAGACTGCGAAAAGAATGTTGTTACTATTGGCTTGGATGATATGGTTCATGAGTTTAATTTCTCTAAATTTAGTAAACAACATCGTGAGGAAGAATTGCCTAGTAAGGATGAAATTATTGGTCTTGCTTCTATTGCCGTACCTCCTAGTGATCCTTTAGAACACTATTTGCTAGACCATGAAAATGATATGTTCATGAATGAAAGAAGGGAAATAGATGAAGTATTCTTTAAACAGAAACCTATTCTGCAACACAATTTGCCTGTTGAAATTTTAGGGGATCCTCCTCCACCCAAGGGTGATCCCGTGTTTGAGCTTAAACCTTTGCCTGATAATCTTAAATATGCTTATCTTGATGAAAAGAAGATATATCCTGTTATTATTAGTGCTAACCTTTTAGAACATGAAGAAGAAAGATTATTGAAAACTCTGAAAAAGCACCGTGCTGCTATTGGATATACTCTTGATGATCTTAAGGGCATTAGTCCCACTCTATGTCAACATAAAATAAATTTGAAAGCAGATGCCAAACCAGTTCGTGATCCTCAACGACGTCTGAATCCTAAAATGAAAGAAGTGGTAAGAAAAGAAATACTCAAGCTTCTGGAGGTAGGTATAATTTATCCCGTTGATGATAGTCAGTGGGTAAGTCATGTCCATTGTGTCCCTAAGAAGGGAGGTATTACTGTTGTTCCTAATGATAAAGATGAATTGATTCCACAAAGAATTATTACAGGTTATAGGATGGTAATTGATTTCCGCAAATTAAATAAAGCTACTAAGAAAGATCATTACCCCTTACCTTTTATTGATCAAATGCTAGAAAGATTATGCAAACATACACATTACTGCTTCCTAGATGGTTATTCTGGTTTCTCTCAAATACCTGTGTCGGCTAAAGATCAATCAAAGACTACTTTTACATGCCCTTTTGGTACTTTTGCTTGTAGACGTATGCCTTTTGGTCTATGTAATGCACCTGCTACCTTTCATAGATGCATGATGGCTATATTCTCTGACTTCTGTGAAAAGATTTGTGAGGTTTTCATGGACGACTTTTCCGTCTATGGTTCCTCTTTTGATGATTGCTTGAGAAATCTTGATCGAGTTTTGCAGAGATGTGAAGAAATTAATCTTGTCTTGAATTGGGAAAAGTGCCACTTTATGGTTAATGAACGTATTGTCTTGGGGCATAAAGTTTCTGAAAGAGGTATTGAAGTTGATAAAGCCAAGGTTGATGCTATTGAAAAGATGACATGTCCCAAGGACATCAAAGGTATAAGAAGTTTCCTTGGTCACGCCGGATTTTATAGGAGGTTCATTAAGGACTTCTCAAAAATTTCTCGGCCTCTGACTAATCTATTGCAAAAAGATATACCATTTGTCTTTGATGATGATTGTGTAGAAGCATTTGAAATACTTAAGAAAGCATTAGTCTCTGCACCTGTTGTTCAGCCACCTGATTGGAATTTACCCTTTGAATTATGTGTGATGCTAGTGATTATGCTGTAGGTGCTGTTCTAGGGCAAAGAGTTGATAAGAAATTAAATGTTATTCATTATGCTAGTAAGACTCTAGACAATGGTCAAAGAAATTATGCTACTACTGAAAAAGAGCTTTTAACAGTTGTATTTGCTTGTGATAAGTTCAGACCTTATATTGTTGATTCTAAAGTAACTATTCACACTGATCATACTGCTATTAAATACCTTATGGAAAAGAAAGATGCTAAACCTAGACTTATTAGATGGGTTCTCTTGCTACAAGAATTTGATTTGCATATTGTTGATAGAAAGGGAACTGAGAACCCCGTTGCAGACAACTTGTCTAGACTAGAATATGTTCTTGATGACCCACTACCTATTGATGATAGCTTTCCTGATGAACAATTAAATGTTATAAGTACTTCTCGTAGTACTCCTTGGTATGCTGATTATGCTAATTATATTGTTGCTAAGTTTATACCACCTAGCATCACATACCAACAAAAGAAAAAGTTTTTCTATGATTTGAGACATTACTTTTGGGATGACCCACATCTTTATAAAGAAGGAGTAGATGGTGTTATTAGACGTTGTGTACCTGAGCATGAACAGGAACAGATCCTACGCAAGTGTCACTCCGAAGCTTATGGAGGACACCATGCTGGAGACAGAACTGCACATAAGGTATTGCAATCTGGTTTTTATTGGCCTACTCTCTTCAAGGATGCCCGTAAGTTTGTCTTGTCTTGTGATGAATGTCAAAGAATTGGTAATATTAGTAGACGTCAAGAAATGCCTATGAATTATTCTCTTGTTATTGAACCGTTTGATGTTTGGGTTCATTATATGGGACCTTTTCCTGCCTGTAATGGATACACACATATTCTAGTGGCTGTTGATTACGTTACTAAGTGGGTAGAAGCCATTCCAACTAGTAGTGTTGATCATAACACTTCTATTAAAATGCGTAAGGAAGTTATTTTTCCGAGGTTTGGAGTCCCTAGATATTTAATGACTGATGGTGGTTCACACTTTATTCATGGTTCTTTCCGTAAAATGCTTGCGAAGTATGATGTTAATCATAGAATTGCATCTCCTTATCACCCACAGTCTAGTGGTCAAGTAGAATTGAGCAATAGAGAGCTTAAATTAATTTTCCAACAGACTGTTAATAGGTCTAGGAAGAATTGGTCTAAGAAACTTGATGATGCATTATGGGCTTATAGAACTGCATATAAAAATCCTATGGGTATGTCTCCGTATAAAATGGTATATGGAAAAGCATGTCACTTACCTCTCGAACTAGAACATAAGGCATATTGGGCTATTAAAGAGCTCAACTGTGATTTCAAACTTGCCGGTGAGAAGAGGTTATTTTATATTAGCTCACTTGATGAATGGAGAACCCAAGCTTATGAAAATGCCAAGTTGTTTAAAGAAAAAGTTAAAAGATGTCATGACAAAAGGATACAAAAGCGTGAGTTTAATGTAGGTGATTATGTATTGCTATACAACTCTCGTTTAAGATTTTTTGCAGGAAAACTTCTCTCTAAATGGGAAGGCCCCCATGTTATCGAGGAGGTCTATCGTTCTGGTGCCATAAAAATCAACAACTTCGAGGGCACAAATCCGAAGGTGGTAAACGGTCAAAGAATCAAACATTATATCTCAGGTAATCCCATAAATGTTGAAACCAATATTACTGAAACCGTAACCCCGGAGGAATACATAAGGGACACCTTCCAGACCGTTTCAGACTCCGAAAAGGAATAGGTATGTGGTACGGTAAGTAAACCGACTCCAAAACAATTTTTAAGGCAATATTTCTCCATTTTGGAATATTTAGAAAAATAGAAAAATAAGTAGCACTCCGGGAAGGACACGAGGGCCCCACGAGGGTGGTGGGCGCGCCCTACCCCTCTGGGCACGCCCCCCTACCTCATGAGCACCTCGTGTGCCTTCCGGACTCCGTTTTCTTGCACGATACGTATTTTGGTCGGTAAAAATCCATTATATAACCTCCCGAAGGTTTTGACTCCCGTATCACGCAAATCTCCTCTGTTTTTGTTTCGAGCTGTTTTCTGTCAGGGTTTTCCAGGCTAGGCATCATGTCGTCTCCCTCCTCCAACAATGGTGACAACTATGCTTGGCTAATGAAGATAGATCTGAAGAGGGAAGAACCCACGAGGGTCAACAAGGGTGAAAGGATCAAGAAGGCCACGGAGGATCAAGCTCCGGCAGTAAAAGACATCTTTCAACTTGATCATAACCTTCTTACCCCAACTGAGATCGAAGCTTTCAAGATGATTGAGTTAGCTCGTATACAAAACAAGTATCTCACACAAGAAAATATTTTGTTGAAGGACCATATTGTCGCACTCAAGGGCATTATTCGCAAGCTGGAGGACCTCTTACGCTCGATGTGCGATTATCCGTCACCTCCACCTTCTTCACCGACAAAGGAGATATAATCACATGGGTATGGGCACTCCCCTTGGCAACTTCCAAGCTTGGGGGAGGTGCCCCGGTATCGTATCACAATCACAACTCCTATCTTTACCCTTTTTCTTAGTTCGATCCTAATAGTAGTACCTTGATCTAGTTTTGACTTTTGCTTTATGATATCTCTCTTTGTAATCGAGTCTGTGAGCTATATATAATAAAGATTAGTGTTGAGTCAAGGGCTTGATTATTTTGCCATGGTCTTGGGTGAATAAAAGAAAGAAGAAAAGAATAAAAAGAAACAAAAAGTTCATATTGATCTTATTGAGAGTAATGACTTCACATAGAAAGAGTATGATGATTAAAAGTTGTTGGGAGTTGGCAGACATAGCTTTGGTCATTGTTGCAATTAATAGGAAGTAATAAGGAAAGAGAGGTTTTCACATATAGATATATTATCATTGACATCTTTTATGACTGGGAGCACTCATTAAAATATGACATGCTAAAGGGTTGATGTTGGACAAGGAAGACAACGTAATGAGTTATGTCTTTCTTATATCTGAGATAAAGTGTGTTATCATGGATCCTATAACCTGTTGAGCTTGCCTTTCCCCCTCATGCTAGCCAAATTCTCAGCACGAAGTAGAAATACTACTTGTGCTTCCAAATACCCTTAAACCAGTTTTTCCATGAGAGTCCACCATATCTACCTATGGATTGAGTAAGATCCTTCAAGTAAGTTGTCATCGGTGCAAAGCAATAAAAATTGCTCTAAATATGTATGATTGATTGGTGTGGGAGAAATAAGCTTTATACGATCTTGTGAAGTGGAAGTAATAAAAGCGACGGACTACATAATAAAGGTTCATATCACAAGGGGAAATATAAAGTGACGTTCTTTCGCATTGAAATTTTGTGCATCCAACCATAAAAGCGCATGGCAACCTCTGCTTCCCTCTGTGAAGGGCCTATCTTTTATTATTATCTTCTACCTTATGCAAGAGTCACGGTGATCTTCACCTTTCCTTTTTCATTTTATCCTTTGGCAAGCCCAGCATGTTGGAAAGAACATGATATATATATCTAATTGGATGTAGGGGAGCATGAATTATTATTGTTGACATTACCCTTGAGGTAAAAGGTTGTGGGGCAAAACCATAAGCCCCTATCTTTCTCTGTGTCCGATTAAAACTTCATAACCACAAGTATTGCGTGAGTGTTAGCAATTATGAAGGACTAAATGATAGTTGAGTATGTGGACTTGCTTTTTAGCTCTGACATAGACTCTTTCCGATGTTATGATAAATTGCAATTGCTTCAATGACTGAGATTATAGTTTGTCGGATCCCAATAAGGTTTATGATTTATACTTTTGCATTGTGAATAGATCATCACTTGAACATAAGTAATCATATGACAAAATCTATATATGTTGCTGTTATGAGAATAATCATGATGCCTTCATGTCCGTATTTTATGTTTATCGACGCCTCTACCTCTAAACATGAGGACATATTTATTGTTATCGGCTTTTCGCTTGAGGACAAGCGAGGTCTAAGATTGGGGGAGTTGATACATCCATTTTGCATCATGCTTCTATATCGATATTTATTGCATTATGGACTGTTATTTTACTTTATGTCACAATACTTATGGCTATTCTCTCTTATTTTACAAGGTTTACATAAGAAGGGAGAATGCCGGCAGCTGGAATTCTGGGCTGGAAAAGGAGCAAATATTAGAGACCTATTCTGCGCAACTCCAAAAGTCCTGAAACTCCACGGAACATCTTAAAATAAATAAAGAAAAATCCTTGCCAAAGATGAAGGCCAGGGGGCCCACACCCTGCTCACGATGGTGGGGAGCGCCCCCCCTAGGGCGCGCCCCCTACCTCATGGGCCCCCTGGTGGCTCTCCAACACCCATCTTCTCCTATATGAAGTCTTTCGATGAGAAAAAAATAAGAAGGAACTTTTCGGGATGAGACTCCGCCGCCACGAGGCGGAACCAATCTAGAGCTGCGGCAGAGCTATTCTGCCGGGGATACTTCCCTACGGGAGGGGGAAATCATCACCATCGTCATCACCAACGCTCCTCTCATCAGGAGAGGGCAATCTCCATCAACATCTTCACCAGCACCATCTCATCTCCAAACCCTAGCTCATCTCTTGTATCCAATTCTTGTCTCAAAGTCCAGGATTGGTGCTAGTAGGTTGCTAGTAGTGTTGATTAATCCTTGTAGTTGATGCTAGTTGGTTTATTTGGTGGAAGATCATATGTTCAGATCCTATATGCATATTATTACCCCTCTGATTATGAACATGAATATGCTTTGTGAGTAGTTACGTTTGTTCCTGAGGACAAGGGAGAAGTCTTGCTATTAGTAGTCATGTGAATTTGGTATTCGTTTGATATTTTGATAAGATGTATGTTGTCTAGCCTCTAGTGGTGTTATGTGAACGTCGACTACATAACACTTCACCATTATTTGGGCCTAGAGGAAGGCATTGGGAAGTAATAAGTAGATGATGGGTTGCTAGAGTGACAGAAGCTTAAACCCTAGTTTATGCGTTGCTTCGTAAGGGGCTGATTTGGATCCATATGTTTCATGCTATGGTTAGGTTTACCTTAATACTTTTGTTGTAGTTGCGGATGCTTGCAATAGAGGTTAATCATAAGTGGGATGCTTGTTCAAGTAAGAACAGCACCCAAGCACCGGTCCACCCACATATCAAATTATCAAAGTATCGAACGCGAATCATATGAACGTGATGAAAACTAGCTTGACGATATTCCCATGTGTCCTCGGGAGCGCTTTTCCTATTATAAGAGTTTGTTCCGGCTTGTCCTTTGCTACAAAAAGGATTGGGCCACCTTGCTGCACTTTATTTACTTTTTTTACTTGTTGCTCGTTACAATTTACCTTATCACAAAACTATCTGTTACCACTTATTTCAGTACTTGCAGAGAATACCTTGCTGAAAACCGCTTATCATTTCCTTTTGCTCCTCGTTGGGTTCGACACTCTTACTTATCGAAAGGACTACGATAGATCCCCTATACTTGTGGGTCATCAATATGGAGTTGCCTCCTGCTTATCTAGATTATAATGCTATGGTTCGTCATCAGTTTGTTGAGAGGAATGAACAATTCCTCCAATAGCGACTAATCTTTGACAGACGTCGCACTGTCCATGTTGCTCTCCCTGCTCCTGCTTTCTTTGACTTTCAGGCAAAAGGGAGATATGTTATAACCAGGGAGGAGGCGAACGAGTATGAGAGGAGGACGGAGGCAGGTCGCCTCCAAGCTGCAGCTCATCAGGCAATAGCCGCTGCATCTCAGTACAACCCCAGTTACAACTTCGGATATCCGCGAGGCCATCCATGGGCATAGAGCAACTTAGGCCAAAAGCCTAAGCTTGGGGGAGTACGTATTTCTCACAGACATTACATTCATGTTCACACACTCATTCTAGTTGTCGGTGCTCATACTTTTTCATTGTACTATCCATGCTAGTTTATTTTCTTTTCTTAGTTTCTTCTTGTGTGCATGAAAAACCTTAAGAAAAACCAAAAAAATAGTTTTAGCTTTTAGCTAGTTTACTTTCCATGCATGTAGTAGTAATAATTAAAATAAAACCCAAAAAGATTTCTCGTTCTTCTTTTGCTTGTTGGTTTCCCGTGTAAATAGTTCTATTTCCTTTCTTTTCTTTGGGGTTCGAGAGGAGAAGACCTTGATGAAAATGTTGAAGTGGCTCTTATATGCATTGTTGTGGAATTAACCAAGAGCCCATATTACCTTGCCTTCTCCCTTGAATTAAATGCTTGCAGATTCCAGCTTAGACCAATGCACGTGCACTATTATTATTATCCACACCGTTCGGTCGTGCAAGTGAAAGGCAATAATGACGATATATAATGGACTGATTGAGATGAGAGAAGCTGGTATGAACTTGACCTCTCTTGTTTTTGTAAATATGATTAGTTCATCATTCCTGATTCAGCCTATTATGAATGAAACATGTTTGTAATGAAAATTAGAGATCATAACTGATCATGCCATGCTTAATTAGCTAGGAGTTTATAATGGTTTACCTTGCGTGCCAACATGCTATTAAAATGGTTGTGATGTAGTATGATAGGGTGGTATCCTTCTTTGAATGATTCGAGAGGCTTGACTTGGCACATGTTCACACATGTAGTTGAAACAAAATCAACATAGCCTCCATGATATTTATGTTCATGGTGGATTATATCCTACTCATGCTTGCACTCAATGTTTATTAATTTTAATGCATGTTCATGACTGTTGTCGCTCTCTAGTTGGTCGCTTCCCAGTCTCTTTCTAGCATTCGCTTGTACTAAGCGGGAATACTGCTTGTGCATCCGCTTCCATAAAACCCCAAAGTTATTCCATATGAGTCCACTATATCTTCCTATATGCGGTATCTACCTGCCGTTCCAAGTAAATTTTTATGTGCCAAACTCTAAACCTTCAAATGAAATTCTGTTTTGTATGCTCGAATAGCTCATGTATCAACTAGGGCTATCTGTATCTTCCATGCTAGGCAGGTTATTCTCAAGAGGAGTGGACTCGGCTCCTCACTTACGAGAAAATGGCTGGTCACCAGGATGCCTGAGGGAGTCCTGGATTAGGGGGTGTTCGGGTAGCCGGACTATACCTTCAGTCGGACTCCAGGACTATGAAGATACAAGATTGAAGACTTCGTCCCATGTCCGGATGGGACTTTCCTTAGCGTGGAAGGCAAGCTTGGCGGTGCGGATATTCAAGATCTCCTACCATTGTAACCGACTTTGTGTAACCCTAACCCTCTCCGGTGTCTATATAAACCGGAGGGTTTTAGTCCGTAGGACAACTCCAACATACAACAATCATACCATAGGCTAGCTTCTAGGGTTTAGCCTCCTTGATATCATGGTAGATCTACTCTTGTACTACCCATATCATCAATATTAATCAAGCAGGACGTAGAGTTTTACCTCCATCAAGAGGGCCCGAACCTGGGTAAAACATTGTGTCCCTTGTCTCCTGTTACCATCCGCCTAGACGCACAGTTCGGGACCCCCTACCCAAGATCCGCCGGTTTTGACACCGACATTGGTGCTTTCATTGAGAGTTCCTCTATGTCGTCGCTTTTAGGCCCGATGGCTCCTTTGATCATCAACAACGATGCGGTCTAGGGTGAGACTTTTCTCCCCGGACAGATCTTTGTCTTCGGCGGCTTCGCACTGCGGGCCAATTCGCTTGGCCACCTGGAGCAAATCGAAAGCTACGCCCCTAGCCACCAGGTCAGGTTTGGAAGTTTAAACTACACGGCGGACATCCGCGGGGACTTGATCTTCGACGGATTTGAGCCACAGCCGAGCGCGCCGCACTGTCTCGATGGGCATGATCTAGCTCTGCCGCCAAACAGTGCCCTGGAGGCCACACACGCACCGGTTCCGACCCTCAATTCGGAGCCTACTATGCCGATCGAGGATGAGCGGTTGGGCTCCACCTCGGGGGCTGCGATCGCAAAGGCGATCGAGCCAAACACCAGCCCCGCACCCCGCATGGCCCGTGACTCCGAGGAGCCGGATTCCTCTCCGGACTCCGAGACCCCCACGCCCCTGCCGGTCGAATCCGATGGGGCGCCGATCATGGAGTTCACCGCCACGGACATCTTTCAGCACTCGCCCTTCGGCGATATTCTAAAGTCACTAAAGTCTCTCTCTTTATCAGGAGAGCCCTGGCCGGACTACGGTCAGCAAGGATGGGATACGGATGATGAAGAAATTCAAAACCCACCCACCACCTATTTGGTAGCCACCGTCGATAATTTAAACGACGTGCTCAACTTCGACTCCGAAGACATTGACGGCATGGACGACGATGCAGGAGACGCAGATGAACCAACGCCTATAGGGCGCTGGACAGCCACCTCATCTCACGATGTGTACATGGTGGATACCCCTAAAGGAAGCGACAACGAGGAAAACGGGGATGGAAAGAGGGATCGATCTCTCGAAAAACAATCAAAGCATCGGCGTAAACGCCGACCCAAGCCCCGCCTCGATAAAGACCTAGCCATAGAGCAGGATGAGCCGGTAGACGACGAGCATGCCTTAGAGCAACCGTCCGAACAGGAAAACCCGGATAGAGAAACCGAACATTCCTCCCCCGGCGAAAATGGCATTCCGGACGACCTTACGCTCGACAAGCCCATGGAGCAGAAGAACCTCCACAAGAGGCTCGTTGCAACCGCACGCAGCCTGAAAAAGCAGAAGCGGAAGCTAAAAACTGCGGAAGATGCACTCAGGATCAGATGGAGTAAAGTAATCAATACCGCAGACAAATACGGCGACAGTCGCCGCGCTAAAAGCTATCCGAAGAGAAAACTACTACCTGAATTCGACGAAGAGGCCCTAGAGCCCTCGCATTCAAAAAATAAGAAAGCCACACGGTCGGATAGACGACCCCATGGCCAGCATAAAGCGGCAAGAGGTGCCGCACTTAAGCCGGCATGCGACCCACTTAAGGATTCGCATCATGGCCCAGCCAGGTCCATTTACGGGCCAAGAAAGCAAGCTCTCGTAAGCAATGCAACAAAGCCATTATCAGAATCCGGCACACCCAAATACAGGGGCGCCACACACCCCCTATGTTTCACCGATGAGGTTCTAGATTATGAATTTCCAGCGGGATTCAAACCCGTAAACATAGAGGCATATGATGGAACAACAGACCCTGGAGTCTGGATCGAGGATTATATCCTCCACATACACATGGCTAGAGGAGATGACCTCCACGCCATAAAATACTTACCCCTCAAGCTTAAAGGGCCAGCCCGGCATTGGCTTAAAAGCCTTCCTAAAAACACAATCGGAAGTTGGGAAGAGCTCGAGGACGCTTTCCGAGCAAATTTTCAAGGGACCTATGTCCGCCCTCCGGACGCAGACGGTCTCAGTCACATAACCCAACAGCCCGGAGAGTCAGCTCGGCAATTCTGGCATAGATTTCTTACTAAAAAGAATCAGATAGTCGACTGTCCGGACGCTGAAGCCTTAGCAGCTTCCAGGCATAATGTCCGAGACGAATGGCTCACCAGACACCTCGGCCAAGAAAAGCCTAGAACAATGGCCGCACTAACAAGCCTCATGACCCGCTTTTGCGCAGGAGAGGACAGCTGGTTGGCAAGATGCAGCACTAGCGACCGAAGTACATCCGAAACTAGGGATGGAAATGAAAAACCGCGACGCAATAAGGACCATCGCCGGACTAAGGAAAAAAGTCTGAAGAGCACGGCAGTCAACGCCGGATTTAAAAACTCGCGGCAAAATCAGAAATAGCCGCCCCTCCAGGACAACAGAGATGATTTATCCAACCTAAACAAAATCTTGGATAGGATATGTCAAATACACAGTACTCCCGGAAAGCCTGCTAACCATACCCACAGAGATTGTTGGGTTTTCAAACAATCCGGCAGACTCAACGCTGAACACAAGGGGCTCGACACACCAAGCGAAGACGAGGATGAACCCCAAAAGCAGAGCACCAGGAAACAAAAGAATTTCCCACAAGAAGTAAAAATAGTAAACTTACTTCACATAACAAAACGTGCGGCGCCCATAAAGGAACGCGCCACACGGCCTATCCCAAAGGGGTCCCGCCACTGGTTGTCAAAACCAATCATCTTCGATCATCTGGATTACTCTAGAAGTATCTGGAACGCAGGCTGGACTGCCTTGGTACTCGATCCAATAATTGGCGGACTCCAGTTTTCAAATGTCCTTATGGACGGCGGCAGTGGACTAAACCTGATATATCAGGACACAATCCGTCACATGGGGATAGACCCAACAAGAATCCGCCACAGCAAACCTCCTTTCAAGGGGTAGCGCCTGGTCCGGACACCCATTGCATGGGTTTTCTCTGGCTCGAAGTTATATTCGGCTCTACCGGTAACTTCCGCCGCGAAAAGCTGACTTTCCACATCGTCCCATTCTCAAATCGCTATCAAGCACTGCTGGGATGCGAAGCTTTCGCCCGCTTTAACGCAATACCGCATTACGCATCTCTTACGCTTAAGATGCCCGGTCCACGAGGCATCATCTCCTTGAAGGGGAAGCATTGAGTGCGCCTCCCCCGAGCAGAGGATTGTACGGCCGCTTTAACAGCCCCACAATACAATGGCTTCACCAGCCAGAACATCCGAATAGGTCATTAAGACCACGGACACGGATAGACGAGTCCGGCACAAAAGTATCGTTGATAAAGGCTTAGTGGCCATATACCCCTGCACTAGGGGCTCCGCACATATAAAATAAGAGACAATAAAGCTCAATTTTACATATTTTACTTTATACTTTGTTTATTTTAATATAACTTGTGTTCGGCACGACCCTTTTTCAACTTAGTTCCTCTCTTTTACAGATGAACGTCGTGTTGCGCCCGTCTAGGATATGGCACAATGGAGACACAGGCGCAGACGTGCAGTAGGGACCCGTTCCAAGGATTGTTTTCAGATTAAGACCCTGCGTAAACCTTTTTTACTGTCTCTTGTTGATACACATCCCCTGGTTCTATAACCAAGGAGGAGGCTGGCGTCTTGGCATGTGGCCACGTCAGAATTCCTGCGCGTACCTGGACACTAGGGGCTTATACCTCGGAGCGTTACCTCGCCTTCCCTCATAAAGACCGAATACCTTAGGGAGTGTTCGGCGTCGCGAGTTTGGCCTTATATGCATCAGCTCCGAGTCATGATTTTGGTCAAATGTTGGGTTGCCCGGCTCCTGTGTTCGGCCGCCTTACATTCCGCTCTATCGGCTAAGGCGGCACCAGGAGAACTACTGCGATTGTGCCCCGGTTCAGCCAGGCGAGCACCTCAGTAGAGAAAGCCGAAAACCGACTGGCATGATATAGCGTGAGACTGGTCAACCACTCGATGACTCTCTGGAATCTATAGGATTCCTCCGCATTAACAAAGGGCCATTTCCCGGCCAGGCACATACTCGCCCTGAATTCGGGCGAGCGCAGTCGCCACCAGGGGCTACCTAAATAGTCCCATTGTCAAGCTCCTATGGCTAAGTGAAAGTGTTAAAGCATTATAGTCCGGTTGCCTAGCTTGCTACGCTATCACCTCCTTTGTAGGACCAAGACGTTGGATTCAGTGTGAAAATGCGCCTTCTGCGAGCACCCCCGCACTATGTGTGTGGGGCTGAAGCCAACGACTGCCATCTTTCAGATTTTGTATATATATCTTAAAACGGCCGCACAGGAGGTGTTCCAAATACTTGAAGGCACAAGTATAAAAGGCTACTACAATTCATCAAAATATTACTTTATAATTACATATGCTATCAGAACATAGCATCCTTCGAGCACTGCTCTCTATTACACGAGCGCCTTCAAGGACTTCCTGAAAATAGTGCTCGGAGGGTACTCGGCTTTCGTCCGAATCTCGGGATGCAACAACGGTGGTCTCCATCTCCGCCCAGTATGTCTTGACACGGGCAAGAGCCATCCGTGCGCCCTCTATGCATGCTGACCTCTTCATTGCATTGATACGTGGCACCGCGTCAAGGAATTGCTGCACCGAGCTGAAATAACTCTTCGGCTCCGATCTCCCCGGCCACAAATGACCCATGACGTACTTCATGGCGAGTCCGGACAACCTATTCAGTTTGGCCCATTGAGCCAGACGATCGTCAACTGCCAGTGGACGCTCTGGATTGTGGAACTGCGACCAGAAAAGTTTTTCCACTTCGCGATCTTCTTGATCTCGAAAGTGTTCGGTCGCATCAGCAGCACTCGCTGCCAAATCCAGATAGGTGTCCTCCACACTCCACATCCGGTCCAACGGAGCAAACTTCGGATCGCAAAACTTCCTCCACGGCATAAAGGGCTTTCCAGTCGCAATCTGTTCGGCCTGACGCAGCTCCTCCTTCGCAGCTCTCATCGCAGAACGAGCGTCCTTGGCATCGGCAACGGCCTTCTCTAAATCCGTCTGTCTCGCCCGGTCTTCTTTCTCAAGAAGCTTGCAACGGTCAGCAGCACTCTTTAACTTCACGGCCATCTCGGCCATCTCCTCCTTGCTTTGGCAGTGAGCAGCCTGTTCGGCCTTCAGCTCTTCAAGGGCCTTCTCGGCAGCCGCATCACTTTTTCTGGCTTGTTCCTTAGCTCGGGCAAGTTCCGCTCGAAGACTCTCCACGGTGGCCGCACCATCTGCGTCAAGCACATACATTGTAAGATACTGGCATAAAGCTCCTCTTACCAGGTGCTGCCCGAGGAACTACATACCTTGAGCCTCATCAAGCCGCTTGTTGACGAGCGCGATGTCGGCATCTACCACGTCAAGTTGCCGCTTTAGTTCGGCAAAATCATCAGTTCGGCTCGATTCCGGACACCTCGCCACCTACATTCAAAGGCGACATTTTAGACCTGGGATTATGATCCTCTGCGCGCTGTCACTTCTGACAACGCACAGAGTCTCAGGGGCTACTATCTACACAGGGCGCATCTTACTTATGCGCAACTGACAAAAGTGTACATTATCTAACGTACCTCAAAACCCGTCAGTAAACTTCTGACGGCCTCGTGCAATCCGCTTTCTGCGGATGAAATCCTTTCAATCACCGTGCCCATCAATGCACGGTGCTCCTCTGAGATAGAAGCTCGCCCCAGCAGATTCTTTAGCTCCTCCGGCCGAGCACCAAGCGATGCCAGACTTGTCCTATGGCCTCTTTAGAAGGCCGGACGCGAAGAACCTTGGGGGGCCACATAGCTATCTTCCGCCCCTGCCGGATTCGGAGAAGCCCTCCGCGACGACACCTCAGGGTCGCCCGCCTCGCTAGGTGGTACGGCAGGGGGAGGCGTCCCGCTCTCCATCATCTCCAGGAGAAGGTCCCCCGAAGACGAGCTCTGCTGAGAAGGGCTAAGGTCCGAGCTACAAGGTAAAATTTCGGTTAATCTTCTCAGGTTTAAAGCAAGGGTTTTTCTCTCAAGAATGTAATATTTCTCTACTTACGGCTCGCTGGAGGGCTGGTCCCCTTGAGGGCATAGTTCGGCCGAGGAATCCCCCGGCGTAGGACCCTCTGACGAGGATTTTTCCCCCGCTTGGAGGCCATAGCCTCCAGGTTTTCAGAGGCAGTCCTTTTCTTCCCCGGGGGAGAGGAATTTTCGGTTCCTTCCCTCCGAACAGCCTCCTTCGAGGAGGCCGTAGCTTCCTTGTCCCCTCCCTCACTTTCCTTTGAAGGCACGATCTTCAACATCCTGACTAGGACAGAATCCGGCCTGGTCTCAGGGAGAGGAGCCGGACACCTTATCAGCTTCGCCGTCGCTATCCACTCCAGTTTAAAGGGACAGCTCTTTAGGGGCAAGTTTATGACAAATATATGGATAACGAGTCCGGGCATAAGGCTACTCACTTGAGTATCCGGGCGATTGCATCTTAGACCTGCGTCCTCGGTCAAATCCGGACACATTGCTTGTGATCCGAAGAACAGTTTATACATCTCCGCGGGCGTTGCGCCCATGAAATGCTGGAGAGCTCGCGGTCCCTCTGGATTGAACTCCCACAGGCAAAGGGAGCGACGTTTGCCGGGCAGGGTTCGGCGAATCTGCATGACCTGCGTCACCTTGACCAGGCTGAGGTCCCTTTCTAAGAGATCCCTAATGCGGCCCTGCAACAAAGGCACGTCCTTGGATAACCCCCAATCTAATCCTTTGTTGACCCATGACGCTAGCCGTGGTGGGGGACCCGAGCGAAAGGCAGGAGGCGCCACCCACTTGGTGCCCCTGGGAGCGGTGATATAGAACCACTCTCGTTGCCACAAGCCGAGCTCCTCTTGAAAAGAGCCCTCGGGCCATGGAGCATCGGCATTCTTACTTATGACAGTGCCTCCGCACTCTGCGTGCCGTCCCTCAATCAACTTCGGCTCCACTTCAAAAGTCTTGAGCCATAATCCGAAGTGAGGAGTAACACGGAGGAATGCTTCACACACGACGATGAATGAGGAAATATGGAGGATGGACTCCGGAGCTAAGTCATGAAATTCCAGCCCATAATAGAACATCAGCCCCCTCACGAAGGGATCCATTGGGAAGCCTAACCCCGAAGGAACTGAGACATGAACACCATGCTCTCACTAGGCTGGGGACTGGGAATAACCTGCCCTTGAGCAGGCAGCCTATGCGAAATTTCGCCGGTCAAGAACTTAGCCTCTCTCAACTTTAGCACGTCCTCCTCCATGACAGGAGAGGGTATCCATCAGCCTTGAAGGTCGGAGCCGGATATTGTCGAAGGTCCAAAGCGCCTGCAATCTGGAGCCTAGGGTGTTGGAACTCGAGGCGACGGGCGAACTCGTTTGAGATTGGAAAAAAGGAGTAAGGCCTTGGTCTCTTTATATAAGAGGTTGAATACCAAAAGCCCTCCCCGTAACCGTTTGGGACTCGCCTTTAATCGAGAAAACATGCTAACGGGCAAGATTGGGTTACCCACGTCCGTATTGATGAGAATCCCGTAAATAAAGGGGACACGATCTCTGCTTTGACAAGACGTGCCAAGGAAACCGCCTCGCAAAATGCGCTGAGGTGGAGAAGTGAAAACGTTTCGAATAAAGGCTTGGCCGTAGTGTGATGTCATGCTGCGGAATACGTCAGCAGATTAGATTTGTGTTATTCTCTCTATGGCAGTATGTGGAAATTTATTTTGCAGAGCCGGACACTATCTTTAGTGTTTACAATCTTTTACGAGGAATTTGGAGGAGGAACCCGCCTTGCAATGTCGAAGACAATCTGCGCGCCGGACTCGTCGTCATTGAAGCCTGGTTCAGGGGCTACTAAGGGAGTCCTGGATTAGGGGGTGTTCGGGTAGCCGGACTATACCTTCAGCCGGACTCTAGGACTATGAAGATACAAGATTGAAGACTTCGTCCCGTGTCCGGATGGGACTTTCCTTGGTGTGGAAGGCAAGCTTGGCGGTGCGGATATTCAAGATCTCCTACCATTGTAGCTGACTTTGTGTAACCCTAACCCTCTTCGGTGTCTATATAAACCGGAGGGTTTTAGTCCGTAGGACAACTCCAACATACAACAATCATACTATAGGCTAGCTTCTAGGGTTTAGCCTCCTTGATCTCGTGGTAGATCTACTCTTGTACTACCCATATCATCAATATTAATCAAGCAGGACGTAGGGTTTTACCTCCATCAAGAGGGCCCGAACCTGGGTAAAACATTGTGTCCCTTGTCTCCTGTTACCATCCGCCTAGACGCACAGTTTGGGACCCCCTACCCGAGATCCGCCAGTTTTGACACCGACAATGCCCAATCCCATGCTCAAACCAAATCAAAACTCCCCCAGGATTGTTGTTAGTTGGAGGCACCCGTTGTTTCGGGCAAGCCATGGATTGATGCTTGTTGGTGGAGGGGGAGTATAAACTTTACCATTATGCTTGGGAACCGCCTATAATGTGTGTAGCATGGAAGATATCGAGATCTCTTGATTGTTATGTTGACAATGAAAGTATGCCGCTCAAAATATTATTTATCTCCATTTCAAAATCGAGCTCTGGCACCTCTACAAATCCCTGCTTCCCTCTGTGAAGGGCCTATCTATTTACTTTTATGTTGAGTCATCATCCTCTTATTAAAAAGCACCAGTTCGGGAGCACCGCTGTCATTTGCATCCATTAATATTAATTTATATTGAGTATGACCATGACTGGATCTCTTTTACCATGAATTACAATGTTTAGTCAGTCCTTGATCTTCAAAGGTGCTCTGCATTTATGTTTTGCGGTCTCATAAAGGGCTAGTGAGATACCATCTTATTATATCATATTATGATTGTTTTGAGAAAGTGTTGTCATTCGAGATTCATTATTATTGCTCGCTAGTTGATTATGCCATTGATATGAGTAAACATGAGACCTAAGTGTTATTGTGAACATGGTTAGTTCATGATCTTTACTGAAAACTTGAATGCTGGCTTTACATATTTACAACAACAAGAGCAAACAGAGTTTCTAAAAGTTTTTCTTTATCACTTTCAGTTTGTCAACTGAATTGCTTGAGGACAAGCAAAGGTTTAAGCTTGCGGCAATTGATACGTCTCCATCGTATCTACTTTTCCAAACACTTTTGCCCTTGTTTTGGACTATAATTTGCATGATTTGAATGGAACTAACCCGGTCTGACGCTGTTTTCAGCAGAATTGTCATGGTGTTATTTTTGTGCTGAAATAGAAGTTGTCGGAATGACCTGAAACTTCACGGAGAATATTTTTGGAATTTATAAAAAATACTGGCGAAAGAATCAAGACCAAGGGGCCCACACCCTGTCCACGAGGGTGGGGGCGCGCCCCCCTGCCTCGTGGGCCCCCTGGTGCTCCACCGACCTCAATTCCAACTCTATATATTCACGTTCGGGGTGAAAAAAAATCAGAGAGAAGGATTCATCGCGTTTTACGATACGGAGCCGCCGCCAAGCCCTAATCTCTCTCGGGATGGCTGATCTGGAGTCCGTTAGGGGCTCCGGAGAGGGGAATCCGTCATCGTCGTCATCATCAACCTTCCTCCATCACCAATTTCATGATGCTCACCGCCGTGCGTGAGTAATTCCATCATAGGCTTGCTGGACGGTGATGGGTTGGATGAGATTTATCATATAATCGAGTTAGTTTTGTTAGGGTTTGATCCCTAGTATCCATTATGTTCTGAGATTGATGTTGCTATGACTTTGCTATGCTTAATGGTTGTCACTAGGGCCCGAGTGCCATGAATTCAGATCTGAACCTATTATGTTTTCATGAATATATGTGAGTTCTTGATCCTATCTTGCAAGTCATTAGTCACCTATTATGTGTTATGATCCGGTAACCCCGAAGTGACAATAATCGGGACCACTCCTGGTGATGATCGTAGTTTGAGGAGTTCATGTATTCACTAAGTGTTAATGCTTTGGTCCGGTACTCTATTAAAAGGAGGCCTTAATATCCCTTAGTTTCCAATAGGATCCCACTGCCACGGGAGGGTAGGACAAAAGATGGCATGCAAGTTCTTTTCCATAAGCACGTACGACTATATTTGGAATACATGCCTACGTTACATTGATGAACTGGAGCTAGTTCTGTGTCACCCTATGTTATAACTGTTGCATGAATAATCGCATCTGACATAATTATCCATCATTGATCCAATGCCTACGAGCTTTTCACATATTGATCTTTGCTTAGTTAATTTTCCGTTGCCACTGTTACAATTACTACAAAACTGGTACTGTTACTTTTGCCACCGTTACCGTTACTTCCATACTAAATTGCTACTAAATACTTTGCTACAGATATTAAGTTATCCAGGTGTGGTTGAATTGACAACTCAGCTGCTAATACTTGAGAATATTCTCTGGCTCCCCTTCTGTCGAATCAATAAATTTGGGTTGAATACTCTACCCTCGAAAATTGTTGCGATCCCCTATACTTGTGGGTTATCAGCGCCCCTCCGCCCCGGTCCGCCGCCCGCCCACCCCAGCGCCCCTCCGCCCCACGCCCCACCGCCCCGCCCCGCGGCCCGACCACCCCGGTGCCCCTCCGCCCCGACACCCCGCCAACCCCCATCCGTCGCCGCCGCGCCACCCGGCGCCCCCCATGCCCGACCGCCCCGGCCCGCCGCCCGACCACCCGGCACCCCGCGGCCCCGGCGCCCCTCCGCTGCAATGCTGCACCGACCCCCGACCGCCGTTGCCGCGCCACCGGCCGCCCCACCACGGCCCGCCACCCGCCCACCCGGCGCCCCGCGGCCCCGGCTCTGCTGAGTTTTTTATTATCTTCTTTGTTTTTTATTTTGTTCTTTGTTTTTTAAAACTAGTAGAATTAGTAGGATATATAAAAATAGAATAAGTAGAATAAGAAGAAGAAGAAGAAGAAGAAGAAGAAGAAGAAGAATAAGAAGAAGAAGAAGAAGAAGAAGAAGATATCCTTCAACCATACTACGAATATCTTACCCCCACTGAAATTGAAGCTTTTAGGACCATTAAAACGGTTCGTGTTCAAAACAAATATCTCACTCGTGAAAATATTCTATTGCAAGAGCACATCATTGCCCTCCGGAGCGTCGTCCGTAGATTGGAGTATCTTTTGAGCGTGAAGGATAAGCTCGCTTCTACATCACCAACACCATCACCTTCTTCACCACCAAAGGAGACTTGAGTATCGGGTTTGGGCACTCCCGGTTGTGCCAAGCTTGGGCGAGGTTCCCCGGTATCGTATCACACCACCTCTTTTGCCCTTATTTATCTTAGTTTGATCTTTAGTTATTGTCGGTGTCAAAACCGGCTGATCTCGGGTAGGGGGTCCCGAACTGTGCGTCTAGGCGGATGGTAACCGGAGACAAGGGACACGATGTTTTACCCAGGTTTGGGCCCTCTTGATGGACGTAAAACCCTACGTCCTGCTTGATTAATATTGATGATATGGGTAGTACAAGAGTAGATCTACCACGAGATCAAGGAGGCTAAACCCTAGAAGCTAGACTATGGTATGATTGTTGTATGATGAAGTTGTCCTACGGACTAAAACCCTCCGGTTTATATAGACACCGGAGAGGGTTAGGGTTACACAAAGTCGGTTACAATGGTAGGAGATCTTGAATATCCGCATCGCCAAGCTTGCCTTCCACGCCAAGGAAAGTCCCTTCCGGACACGGGATGAAGTCTTCAATCTTGTATCTTCATAGTCCTAGAGTCCGGCTACCCGATAACCCCCTAATCCAGGACTCCCTCAGTAGCCCCCGAACCAGGCTTCAATGACGACGAGTCCGGCGCGCAGATTGTCTTCGGCATTGCAAGGCGGGTTCTCCTCCAAATTCCGTGTACTTGTTGAATAATGTCCGGTTTTTTGTAATACGGCGCTCCTTGGCTTCTGCGCCCAATAATGGCCGTCTTCCACGTGTCCAACGAATATGAAAAGTCTGAGCGTTTTTACATTCACACCCCTAGCCATATAAACGAGCCGTCTATTTAAGGGGATGGGGATTCAGATCCAAACCACACCTTCTCCTCTCCGCGAGTAATCATCAGAGCACCTCCAGCAAAGGTCCATTCCACCATGGTCAGCCATCGCAGCTCCTCCTCTCGCCCTCCCAGTCCTAAGCCTGGAGACTGGGAGAGGTGCTCCATCCCGCACAGCGAGCTAGTATCACTCCAGGCCAAGGGATTTCTTCCTCAGGCCTATATGGTCCCGGTCCGAGCCGGACTCGCCACCTATGATGGCGGAGAGCAAGCGGAGAGCACCCCTGTCGGTGTCAAAACCGGCGGATCTCGGGTAGGGAGTCCCGAACTGTGCGTCAAGGCCAGGTGGTAATAGGAGACAAGGGACACGATGTTTTTACCCAAGTTCAGGCCCTCTCGATGGAGGTAATACCCTACTCCTGCTTTACCCTACTCCTGCTTGATTAATATTGATGATATGGGTAGTACAAGAGTAGATCTACCACGAGATCAAGGAGGCTAAACCCTAGAAGCTAGCCTATGGTATGATTGTTGTATGATGGAGTTGATGTGCCTACGGACTACAACCCTCCGGTTTATATAGACACCGGATAGGGTTAGGGTTACACAGAGTCGGTTACAATGGTAGGAGATCTTGAATATCCGCATCGCCAAGCTTGCCTTCCACGCCAAGGAAAGTCCCATCCAGACACGGGACGAAGTCTTCAATCTTGTATCTTCATAGTCCAGGAGTCCGGCTGAAGGTATAGTCCGGCTACCCGAACACCCCCTAATCCAGGACTCCCTCAGTAGCCCCTGAACCAGGCTTCAATGACGACGAGTCCGGCGCGCAAATTGTCTTCGGCATTGCAAGGTGGGTTCCTCCTCCAAGTCCTTCATAGAAGATTGTAAACACCAAGAGTAGTGTCCGGCTCTGCAAAATAAGTTTCCACATATTGCCATAGAGAGAATAATATTAACACAAATCAAATCTGCTGACGTATTCCGCAGTGCGTCATCACACTACGGCCAAGTCCTTTACTCGAATCGTTTTTACTTTTCCACCTCAGCACGTTTTGCGAGGCGGTTTCCTTGGCACGTCTTGTCAAAGCAGAGATCGTGTACCCTTTTACGGGATTCTCATCAATACGGACGTGGGTAACCCAATCGTGCCCGTTAGCACGTTTCCTCGATTAAAGGCGAGTCCCAAACGGTTACGGGGAGGGCTCTTGGTATTCAACCTCTTATAAAGAGACCAAGGCCTTACTCCTTTTTTCAATCTCAAGCGAGTTCGCCCGTCGCCTCGAGTTCCAACACCCTAGGCTCCAGATTCCAGGCGCTTCGGACCTTCGACAATGTCCGGTTCTGACCTTCAAGGCCGATGGACGCCCTCCTCCGTCACGGAGGAGGACGTACTAAAGTTGAGGGAGGCTAAGTTCCTGACCGGCGAAATTTCGCATAGGTTGCCTGCTCAAGGGCAGGTCATTCCCAGTCCCCAGCCCGGTGAGAGCGTGGTGTTCATGTCTCACTTCCTTCGGGGGTTGGGCTTCCCAATGGATCCCTTTGTGAGGGGACTGTTGTTTTATTACGGGCTGGAATTCCATGACTTAGCTCCGGAGTCCATCCTCCATATCTCCTCGTTTATCGTTGTGTGAAGCGTTCCTCCGTGTTACCCCTCACTTCGGATTATGGCTCAAGACCTTTCAAAGTGGAGCCGAAGATGATCAAGGGACGGCACGCAGAGTGCGGAGGCGCTGTTATAAGCAAAAATGCTGATGCTCCATGGCCCGAGGGCTCTTTTCAAGAGGAGCTAGGCTTGTGGCAACGAGAGTGGTTTTATATCACCGCTCCCGGAGCACCAAGTGGGTGGCGCCTCCTGCCTTTCGCTCGGGTCCCCCACCACGGCTAGCGTCATGGGTCAACAGAGGGTTAGATTGGGGTTTGCCCAAAGACGTGCCCTTGTTGCAGGGCCGCATTAAGGATCTCTTGGAAGGAGACCTCAGCCTGGTCAAGGTGACGCAGGTCATGCTGATTCGCCGAATATTGCCCGGCAAACGTCGCTCCCTTCGCCTGTGGGAGTTTAATCCAGAGGGACCACGAGCTCTCCAGAATTTCATGGGCGCAACGCCCGCGGAGATGTATAAACTGTTCTTCGGATCACAAGAGATGTGTCCGGATTTAACCGAGGACGCAGGCCTAAGCTGCAATCGCCCGGATACTCAAGTAAGTACCTTGTGCCCGGACCTCTATCCGTATAATTGTCATAAACTTGCCCCTAAAAGAGCTGTCCTTTTAAACAGGAGTGGATAGCGAAGGCAAAGCTGATCAGGTGTCCGGCTCCCCTTCCCGAAACCAGGCCGGATCCCGTGCTGGTCAGGATGCTGGCGATAATGCCTTTGGAGGGAAGCAAGGGGGAGGACAAGGAAACTGTGGCCTCCTCGAAGGAGGCCGCTCCGAAGGGAGGAACCGATAATTCCTCTCCTAAGGGGAAGAAGAGGGCCGCCTCTGACGACCCAGAGACCATGGCCTCGAAGCGAGGGAAGAAATCCTCGTCAGAGGGTCCGACGTCGGGGAGTTCCTCGGCCGAACTACAACCTCAAAGGGATCAGCCCTCCAGCGAGCCGTACGTAGAGAAAAGATTTTCTTTTTGAGAGATGAGAGAAATCCTTGATTTATATCTAAGAAGATTAACCGAAATTTTACCTTGTAGCTCGGACCTCAGCCCTTCTCAGCAGAGCTCGTCTTCGGGGGATCTTCTTTCGGAGATGATGGAGAGCGGGACGCCTCCCCCTGCCGTACCGCCTAGCGAGGCGGGCGACCCTGAGGTGTCGTCGCGGAGGGTTGCTCCGAATCCGGCAGGGGCGGAAGATAGCTATGTGGCCCCCCGAGGTTCTCCGCGTCCGGCCTTCGAAAGAAGTCCTGGGACAAGTCCGGCGCCGTCTGGTGTTCGGCCGGAGGAGCTAAAGATTCTGCTGGGGCGAGCTTCTATCTCAGAGGAGCACCGTGCATTGATGGGCATGGTGATTGAAAGGATCTCATCCGCCGAAAGCGGATTGCATAAGGCCTTCAAAAGTTTACTGGCGGGTTTTGAGGTACATTAGATAATGTACACTTTTGTTAGTTGCGCATAAATAAAATGCGCCCTGTGTAGATAGTAGCCCCTGAGACTCTGCCCGTTGTCAGGAAATGATGGCATGCAGAGGATCATAATCCCAGGTCTAAGATGCGCCTTTGAATGTAGGTGGCGAGGTGTCCGGAATCGAGCCGAACTGATGATTTTGCCGAACTAAAGCGGCAACTGGACGTGGCAGATGCTGACATCGCGCTTGTCAATAAGCGGCTTGATGAGGCTCAAGGTATGTAATTCCTCGGGCGGCATTAGGTAAGAGGAGCTTCATGCCAGTATCTTACCATGTGTGTGCTTGACGCAGATGGCGCGGCCTCCATGGAGAGTCTTAGGGCTGAACTTGCCCGAGCTAAGGAACAAGCCAGAAAAAGCGATGCGGCTGCCGAGAAAGCCCTTGAAGAGCTGAAAGCCGAACAGGCTGCTCACCGCCGAAGCAAGGAGGAGATGGCCGAGATGGCCGTAAAGTTAAAGGGTGCTGCTGACCGTTGCAAGCTTCTTGAAGAAGAAGACCGGGCGAGGCACACGGACTTAGAGAAGGCCGTTACTGATGCCAAAGACACTCGCTCTGCGATGAGAGCTGCGAAGGAGGAGCTGCGCCAAGCCGGACAGATTGCGGCTGGAAGGCCGTTTATGCTGCGGAGGAAGTTTTGCGATCCGAGGTTTGCTCCGTTGGACCAGATGTGGAGTGTGGAGGACACCTATCTGGATTTGGCAGCGAGTGCTGCTGATGCGACCGAACACTTTCGAGATCAAAAAGATCACGAAGTGGAAAAGCTTTTCTGGTCGCAATTTCACAATCCAGAGCGTCCACTTGCAGTGGACGATCGTTTGGCTCAATGGGCCAAACTGAATAGGTTTTCCGGACTCGCCATGAAGTACGTCATGGGTCATCTTTGGCCGGGGAGATCGGAGTCGAAGAGTTATTTCGGCTTGGTGCAGCAATTGCTTAACCGGTGCCGCGTATTAATGCAATGAAGAGGTCAGCATGCATAGAGGGCGCAAGGATGGCTCTTGCCCGTGTCAAAACATACTGGGCAGAGATGGAGACCATCGTTGTTGCGTCCCGAGATTTGGACAAAACCCGAGTACCTTCCGAGCACTATTTTCAGGAAGTCCTTGAAGGCGCTCGTATAATAGAGACGCGGTGCTCGAAGGATGCTAATTTATGATAGCATATGTAATTATAAAGTAATGTTGTAGTGGTTTTATACTTGTGCCTTCAAGTATTGGAAACACCTCCTGTGCGGCCGTTTTTAATATATATATATAACTGAAAGATGGCAGTCGTTGGCTTCAGCCCCCACGCACATAGTGCGGGGGTGCTCGCAGAAGACGCATTTTCACACTTAACCCAACGTCTTGGTCCTACAAAGGAGGTGATAGCGCAGCGGGCCAGGCAACCGGACTATAATGCTTTAACACTTTCACTTAGCCATAGGAGTTTGACAGTGAGACTATTTAGGTAGCCCCTTGGTGGCGAACTGCGCTCGTCCGAGTTCGGGGCGCGTATGTGCCTGACCGGGAAGCGGCCCTTCGTTAAAGCGGAGGAATCCGATAGATTCCGATAGGTCATCGAGTGGCTGACCAGTCTCACGCTACATCATGACAGTCAGTTTTCGGCTTTCTCTACTGAGGTGCTCGCCCGGCCGAACCGGGGCACAATCGCAGTAGTTCTCCTGGTGCTACCTTAGCCGATAGAGCGGAACGTAAGGTAGCCGAACTCAGGAGCCGGGCAACCCAACATTTGACCAAAGACATGATTCGGAGCTGATGCATATAATGCCAAAACTCACGACGCCGAACACTCCCTAAGGTGTTCGGTCTTTATGAGTGCGGGCGAAACAACACTCTTATAAAAAAAGCCCCTAGTGTCCAGGTACGCGCAAAAATTCTGACGTGGCCACATGCCAAGACGCCAGCCTCCTCCTTGGTTATATAAAGAAAACCAGGGGATGTAGCAACAAGAGACAGTAAAAAAGGTTTACGCAGGGTCTTAATCTAAAAAGAATCCTTTAGGAACGGGTCCCTACTGCACGTCTGCGCCTGTGTCTCCGTTGTGCCGTATCCTGGACGGGCGCCGCACGACGTTCATCTGTAAAAGAGAGGAACTGAGTTGAAAACGGGTCGTGCCGAACAAAAGTTTAAAATAAACAAAGTGTATAAAGTAAAATATATAAAATTGAGCTTTATTGTCTCTTATTGTATATGCATGGAGCCCCTAGTGCGGGGGTATATGGCCACTAAGCCTGCATCAATGATGATTTTGTACCGAACTCGTCTATCCGCGTTCGTGGTCTTTAATGACCTATTTCGAAGTTTTTTGGCCGGTGAGGCCATTTTACTGTGGGGCTGTCAAAGCGGCCGCACAGTCCTCCGCTTGGGGAGGCGTTTAGTGCTTCCCCTTCAAAGAGATGATGCCTCGTGGACCGGGCATCTTAAGCGTGAGATGCATAATGCGGTATTGCGTTAAAGCGAGCGAAAGCTTCGCGTCCCAGTAGTGCTTGATAGCGACTTGAGAACGGGACGATATGGAAGGTCAGCTTTTCGCGGCGGAAGTTATCGGCAGAGCCGAATATAACTTCGAGCCGGAGAGAAACCCATACAATGGGTGTCCGGACCAGGTGTTACCCCTTGAAAGGAGGTTTTGCTGCGGCGGATTCTTGCTGGGTTTATCCCCATGTGCTGGATTGTATCCTGATATATCAGGTTTAGTCCACTGCCGCCGTCCATAAGGACATTTGAAAACTGGAGTCCGCCAATTATTGGATCGAGTATCAAGGCAGTCCAGCCTGCATTCTTGATATTTCTAGAATAATCTAGCTGATCGAAGATGATTGGTTTTGACAACCAGTGGCGGGACCCTTTGGGGATAGGTCGTGTGGTGCGCCTTTATGGGCGCCGCACGTTTTGTTATGTGAAGTAAGTTCACTGTTTTTACTTCTTGTGGGAAGTTCTTTTGTTTCCTGGTGCTCTGCTTTTGGGGTTCGTCCTCGTCTTCGCTTGGTGTGTCGAGCCCCTTGTGTTCGGCATTGAGTCTGCCGGATTGTTTGAAAACCCAACATCTCTGTGGGTATGGTTAGCAGGCTTCCCGGGAGTACTGTGTATCTGACATATCCTGTCCAGGATTTTATTTAAGTTGGATGGATCGTCCCTGTTATCCTGGAGGGGTGGTTTTTCTGATTTTGTCGTGAGCCTTTGAATCCGGCATTGACTGCCGTGCTCTTCGGACTTTTTTCCTTAGTCCGGCGACGGTCCTTGTTGCGTCGCGGTTTTCCGTTTCCATCCCTAGTTTCGGATGTACTTGGGTCGCTGGGGCTGCACCTTGCCAACCAGCTGTCCTCCTGCACAAAAGCGGGTCATGAGGCTTGTTAGTGCGGCCATTGTTCTTGGCTTTTCTTGGCCGAGGTGTCTGGCGAGCCATTCGTCTCGGACGTTATGCCTGAAAGCTGCTAAGGCTTCGGCGTCCGGACAGTCGACTATCTGATTCTTTTTAGTAAGAAATCTATTCCAGAATTGCCGAGCTGACTCTCCGGGCTGTTGAGTTATGTGACTGAGATCGTCTGCATCCGGAGGGCGGACATAGGTCCCTTGAAAATTTGCTCGGAAAGCGTCCTCGAGCTCTTCCCAACTTCCAATTGTGTTTTTAGGAAGGCTTTTAAGCCAATGCCGGGCTGGCCCTTTAAGCTTAAGGGGTAGTATTTTATGGCGTGGAGATCATCTCCTCTAGCCATGTGTATGTGGAGGATATAATCCTCGATCCAGACTCCAGGGTCTGTTGTTCCATCATATGCCTCTATGTTTACGGGTTTGAATCCCTCTGGGAAATTCATAGTCCAGGACCTCATCGGTGAAACATAGGGGGTGTGCGGCGCCCCTGTATTTGGGTGTGCCGGATTCTGATGATGGCTTTATTGCATTGCTTACGAGAGCTTGCTTTCTTGGCCCATAAATGGACCTGACTGGGCCATGATGCGAATCCTTAAGTGGGTCGCATGCCGATTTAAGTGTGGCGCCGCTTGCCGCTTTATGGGGTCGTCTATCCGACCGTGTGGCTTTCTTATTTTTTGAATGCGAGGGCTCTAGGGCCTCTTCGTCGAATTCAGGCAGTAGCTTTCTTTTCGGATAGCTTTTAGTGCGGCGACCGTCGCCGTATTTATCTGTGGTATTGATTACTTTGCTCCATCTAATCCGGAGTGCATCTTCCGCTGTTTTTAGCTTCCGCTTCTGCTTTTTAGGCTGCGTGCAGTTGCAACGAGCCTCTTGTGGAGATTCTTCTGCTCCATAGGTTTATCCGGCGTGAGGTCGTCCGGAATGCCGTTTTCGCCGGGGGAGGGATGTTCGGTTTCTCTATCCGTGTTGCCCTGTTCGGACGGTTGCTCTAAGGCCTGCTCGTCGTCTACCGGCTCATCCTGCTCTATGGCTGGGTCTTTATTGAGGCGGGGCTTGGGTCGGCGTTTACGCTGACGCTTTGATTGCTTTTCAGGGGGTCGATCTCCCTTTCCATCCCCTTTTTCCTCATTGTCGCTTCCTTTAGGGGTATCCACCATGTACACATCGTGAGATGAGGTGGCTGTCCAATGCCCTATGGGCGTTGGTTCATCGTTATCTCCTGCATCGTCATCCATGCTGTCGATGTCTGTGGAGTCGAAGTTGAGCACGTCGTTTAAATTGTCGACAGTGGCTACCAAGTGGGTGGTGGGTGGGCTTTGAATTTCTTCGTCGTCCGTATCCCATCCTCGCTGACCGTAGTCTGGCCAGGGCTCTCCTGATAAAGAGAGAGACTTGAGAGAGTTCAGGACGTCGCCCAAAGGCGAGTGCTGAAAAATGTCCGCGGCGGTGAACTCCATTATAGGTGCCCAATCGGATTCGATCGGTAGGGGCACGGGGGGTTCGGAGTCCAGAGAAGAGTCCGGATCCTCGGAGTCATGAGTCACGCGGGGAGCGGGGCAGGCGTTCGACTCGATCGCCTTTGAGATCGCAGCCCCCGAGGTGACGTCCAACCGCTCATCCTCGATCGGTGCAATAGGCTCCGAGTTAAGGGTCGGAACCGGTGCGTGTGCGGCCTCCAGGACACTGTTCGGAGGCAGAGCTAGATCATGCCCCACGAGATAGTGCGACGCGCTTGGCTGTGGCTCGAACCCGTCGAAGATTAAGTCTCCGCGGATATCAGCCGTGTAGTTTACGCTTCCAAACCTGACTTGATGGCCAGGGGCGTAGCTTTCGATCTGCTCTAGGTGACCAAGCGAATTGGCCCGCAGAGCGAAGCCGCCGAAGACGAAGATCTGTCCGGGGAGAAAAGTCTCACCCTGGATCTCATCGTTGTTGATGATCAAAGGAGCCATCGGGCCTCGAAGGCGACAACACAGAGGAACTCTCAATGAAAGCACCAATGTCGGTGTCAAAACCGGCGGATCTCGGGTAGGGGGTCCCGAACTGTGCGTCAAGGCCGGATGGTAACAGGAGACAAGGGACACGATGTTTTTACCCAGGTTCGGGCCCTCTCGATGGAGGTAATACCCTACTCCTGCTTGATTAATATTAATGATATGGGTAGTACAAGAGTAGATCTACCACGAGATCAAGGAGGCTAAACCCTAGAAGCTAGCCTATGGTATGATTGTGTATGGAGATGATTGTCCTACGGACTACAACCCTCCGGTTTATATAGACACCGGATAGGGTTAGGGTTACATAGAGTCGGTTACAATGGTAGGAGATCTTGAATATCCGCATCGCCAAGCTTGCCTTCCACGCCAAGGAAAGTCCCATCTGGACACGGGACGAAGTCTTCAATCTTATATCTTCATAGTCCAGGAGTCAGGCGAAGGTATAGTCCGGCTACCCGAACACCCCCTAATCCAGGACTCCCTCAACCCCCAATCCCTCCAAAGGAGAGAGGGTATGCCTCGTCCCCTATCTAATAAGAGGACTAGGATTTCCAATTCATCTGTTTCTCCGCGGGCTTCTGGAGTTCTACGGCCTCCAGCTGCACAACCTCACGCCCGCCTCTATATTGCATGTCGCGGGCTTCATCGCCCTTTGCGAGCTATTCTTAGGTGTTGAGGCTCATTTCGCGTTGTGGAAGAGGATATTCTGCCTGGTGCCCCGTTCTCAAGAGGGGTCCATATATCAAGTGGGCGGAGCCGAAGTATGGCGCATCGCCGGGACCGGATATCTATCCAGAACCCCAAAGAAGGCGTCCGAGGACTGGCCTTCGGAATGGTTTTATATAGATGATGTCCCGCTGACGGATCCTATCCGGGTCGGTCTCCCCGAATTCAACAGTGCTCCCTTAAAGAAACGCTTAAGCTGGCGTCCATGGAGCTCTCAGAGAGAAAGTGACAGGGACGTCCTTTACCTGATGGGCCGGATAAGACTATTGGCTCATTCCGGACTAACCATGATTGGAGTCATGGCCGCATGCATTATGCGGGGGGTGCTGCCGCTTCAGTATAGAGGCCACCCCATGTGGGATTTTAACGGGGAGGATGACGCCACCAGTTACGGTCGTAAGGGGCCGGCCTCAGCTGCCGCTCTAGTAAAGATCTTATTCTCTTTGTACAAGGGAGAAGAGGAGGAATTCCTCCGCGTCAACCCGCAGGGCGGATTTACTATGTATAACCCTCCGAGTTGGGTAAGTGGACAATTTTGCTCGCCCATCCGTTTTATATTCCCATGATTAAATATGTAGTCTAACGACTTCGACGCAGGAACTGCGTCAGGAAGTAAAGGATATAAACAGCCGTCCTCCACAGCCCGAGGATTCAAAACGGCCCCTCAATCCGGAATCCGAAGAGGATCCGGACATATCGGTGGAGCTGATTGACGGGGTGTTTCATCAGCTAAGCAAGGACAATACCTTGGTGGCCATTACAGCCGATTACCCAGGGTTAATCCCGGCCTCCCAGGTGACAGAGACCGGAGTCTCATCCCTTTGAGAAGGATTCCATTCTCAAGCATTTCAGTTTTCCTGACGACAACCGTGTTTTGCAGGAGAGGTTTCCGAGGCGGGAGGCCGAACCTGCGGCGGCTAGCCAACAAGGGGTCGCAGGGCCCCGTGGGGTAAAAAGGAATGTAGTCCAGACCGAGATGCCGGCGCAAAGGTATAGCGCACCATCCATTTCCCTGGTGTTATCCCTTCAGGGAATATTAATGCTCGTGCTCTCCTCAGGACGAAGAGACCTCGCCGGACTATATCCGGAGAGGTTGCCAATCGCGCCTCCACCAGCAAGGCTCCAACGCCTGGCCCGGAAGCGGAAGCGAACACAAGGCGCGCACCGGACGCTCCTCCGACAGAGGATGCGGACAGGCTGTCTGCCACCAATTCCGAGGTGGAGAGTGCCATGAACCACAGGCGTCGCCGGACAGTTCTCCGCGACGCTTGTTTCTCCCAAGAGGCATTGGATGCCTTCAATTCGGGAGATGCGTACCTCCGTACCGCTCAAAATGGTTTAGCCAGAGCCACGGAGCAATATGTAAAAGACATACGGGTAAGAAAATTTTGGTAAATATATATATATATATACCAATAGCCCCCGAGACTTGAAACAGTTAGAATAACTGATTTAAGGATCATTTGTTATGCAGGTTCTTACAAAAAAGAATACCCTACTGTCCCAGGAGCTGGAAGAGTGCAAAGCCCAACTTGAGGCCGTACTAGCCGCGGCAGGGGAGCCCAAGGAGACCCCCTCTGGTAATTTACGCTTCGAACGATAAATATTTTGTGAAGTGCGGCGTGGGTGCGAATCTGACAAATGAAATTGCAGATGGGGCCGGATTAAATCCGGAAAAGCAACAACTCCTACGCCAGCTGAAGGCTGGTGAGAGCATGCTGACAAAGGTGAGGCGGGAGAAGAACGATCTCCAAGATGCCAACACCAAGCTGGGCGTTGAACTGAAGGATGTTCGGGCCCAGCTGTCGGACTCCACTAAGGAGAATCAACGGCTTCGACGCGGCATGTATAGTAAGTGCTTAAACGAACTCTGAAAAGGGAGTTCGGCGGGGAAGTCGAGTAACAGAGTTATGTCTGTAGGTATGCTAACAGGTCGTCCTGCAGAGGAGATGCCCGGTTCAACGGGTGACCTTCTTCCCGAGCTCTTGCAACTGCACGAGCGAGTTCGGCGGGTGATGCAAGGCGTTGCCCAAGCCTTATGGCCATCCCTCCCCAGGCTCGAGGGCCTTGGAGAGCTTGTAGAGAAGTTGAAGGGAGCGCGGCGGCGTTTCCGGTTGTGGAAGATATCGGCATGCCGCCAAGGCGTGAGGGAGGCCTGGGCCATGGTGAAGACGCGGTACACAAAGGCTGACCCAAACCACATGGCCGAGGTCGGACCTGTAGGGCCAGACGGGAAGGAGATCCCTGTAAACTTAGTATACGGCCAGGTAGAATTGGCCGCAAAGTATTCCCAGCAGGACTGTAAATTAGACAGCCTGTTAGATGGTATTGAAGAGGAATACAATCAGTCAGAGTGACTATGTAATTTTTAATTGACATGTGTAATGCCTTCTAGCCGGATTGTAGATCGTTTGTCGTTGCCGACCTTTTCGCTTCAACCTCGGGACCTGACGGTCCGGAGTGTGTCCGAATACCCTACCGATTATGTAAGAACCGGGGTATGCATGGAGACCAGGCGTAGGGGTCATTAGTGCTTTATCAGATAAGTGCCCAACTAGTTATGTTATATTACATGGTTAGTAAGAAACATCTTCCAGAGAGAATAGTTCCGTTAGGGGTTCCTTTCTCTGGGAGGCATGCCCTAAAGTGCATGTCCGGACTGCAAACGCAGGAAAATCATCTGGGGGCATATATATAAATAAGTAAAAAAGGTCATCTTTTAGTTCACCGACCGAATATTCCCTTAAGAACGCTAGCTTTCGGCTTCACCCAGTCTGAGGTACACATCCGGCTGATCCAGCAGTAACAATCGCAAAGGTGCTCCCTTTACCACCTAGCCGAACAATCGGGAACGTAGGGGTAAGCACAGGAGCCAGGCAACCAAGCTTGGCCAAAACTTAAGTCATATCGATGCATATAATGGTGAAAAAAAGGTACATGCGGAAGTTTGACACATGTGTTGGGCGTGAAGCCCGTATAAATAAGCTTTTGTTTAAAGAAGCCCCCAGGTGTAGTGAGCGCGAGTAGCGCGTCACTTGTTGAGCCTTTAATGGCTATAAGAAGAAAAGAAAAAAGAAATGGTGGAAGGAGGGAAATGTAAGACAGAAAAATGTAAAAAATGGACAGAGGAAGGAGACGAACACAGAGTCTGGCGCTAGGCATAGAATCTTCGGAGACGGGCTGCGTTCCATGGGTTCGGCTCGAGTCGGTTATCCGACGCATCTCGCAGGTGGTACGCTCCACCAGTCAGGACTTGGTCGATTATGAAGGGACCTTCCCATTTGGGCTTGAGTTTGTCCTTTTTCTTATCCGGCAGGTGTAGAACTAGTTTGCCAACATTGTAATTTTTGGCCCGTACTTCTCTGCTTTGATATCTTCGAGCCTGCTGTTGATAGAATGCGGAACGGGCTTTTGCCATGTCACACTCCTCCTCCAAGGCGTCCAAGTTGTCCTGCCGATCGAGCTCGGCCTCCCTTTCTTCGTACATGCGCACTCGAGGTGAGTCATGAATTATGTCGCAAGGCAGAACTGCCTTTGTGCTGTACACCATAAAGAATGGTGTGTATCCGGTGGTGCAATTCGGCGTGGTCCGTAGCCCCCAGAGTATGGAGTCGAGCTCCTCTACCCAGTGCGTGTTAGATTCCTTGAGGGACCGCACTAATCTGGGTTTGACGCCGCTCATGATAAGACCATTTGCACGTTCGACCTAGCCGTTAGTTTGTGGGTGATAGACGGAACCATAATCGAGCTTGATGCCCATGTTTTTGCACCAGAGTTTTACCTCGTCGGCCGTAAAGTTCGTGCCGTTATTAGTGATGATGTTGTGGGGGACGCCGTAACGGTGCACAACCCCGGATATGAAGTCTATCACAGGTCCAGATTCGGCCGTTTTAACAGGCTTGGCTTCTATCCATTTGGTGAACTTATCCACCATGACCAGTAAGATTTTTTTCTTGTGGGTTCCGCCTTTAAGGGGTCCAACCATGTCAAGCCCCCAGACCGCGAAAGGCCAAGTGATGGGGATAGTTTGAAGGGCGGTGGGTGGCATATGGCTTTGATTTGCAAAAAGCTGGCAACCGACGCATCGTTGGACCAAGTCCTGAGCGTCTGCCCGGGCCGTCGGCCAATAAAAGCCTGTACGGAAATCCTTGCTTACAAGGGACCGAGCTGCAGCGTGATGGCCACCGAGTCCGGCATGAATTTCGGCCAGCAGGTTCCGCCCTTCCTCTTCGGAGATGCACCTTTGAAGGACTCCGGTAGTGCTTTTCTTATAAAGTTCTCCCTCATGGACTTTATAGGCTTTAGATCGCCGCACTATACAGCGTGCCTCGTTTTGGTCCTCTGGGAGTTCTTGCCTAGTAAGGTAGGCTAGGAATGGTTCTGTCCACAGGGCGATGACGGCCATTAGTACGTGGGCTGAGGTTGTGATTTCATTGGCAGAGCCTCCGATTATGTCAGATTGTTCGGCGTCGGGCAGTGCGGTTGGGTCCGGGCTAATATTACCATGTTCCCGTCCCATACTACGGATGGCTTGAACAGCCTTTCCAGGAAGATGTTGGGGCGGACCGCATCGCGTTTTGCGCCGATGCGTGCCAGGACGTCTGCCGCCTAATTGTTTTCTCGGGCTATGTGGTAAAATTCGAGCCCCTCGAACCGAGCTGACATTTTGAGGATGGCGTTGCGGTAAGCTGCCATTTTTGGATCCTTGGCATCGAAGTCTCCATTTTTTTGGGATATTGCGAGGTTTGAATCCCCGCGCATCTCTAGGCGTTGAATGCCCATGGATACTGCCATCCGGAGACCATGTAAAAGGGCCTCATATTCGGCTGCATTGTTGGAGTCCGTGTACATAATCTGGAGTACATATTGAACTGTGTCTCCTGTGGGTGACGTCAAAACGATGCCGGCCCCTAGTCCGGCCAACATTTTGGAACCGTCGAAGTGCATGATCCAGTTTGAATATGTGCCGTACTCTTTAGGGAGTTCGGCCTCCGTCCATTCTGCGACGAAGTCGGCCAAAACTTGCGACTTGATAGCTCGCCGTGGCTTATAAGTTATGTCGAACGGGAGGAGCTCGATGGCCCATTTTGCAATCCGGCCCGTTGCGTCATGGTTGTTTATAATATCATTGAGTGGTACTTCCGATGCTACTGTGATTGAACACTCTTGAAAGTAGTGTCGTAGCTTCCGGGATGCCATGAATACCGCATATGCAATCTTTTGATAATGTGGGTACCATGATTTGCATGGGGTGAGGACAGTGGACACGTAGTAAACCGGCTTTTGAAGGGGGAATTTGTGTCCGTCCGTTTCCCGCTCGACGACGAGTACTGCGCTGACAACTTGATGGGTTGCTGCAATGTACAATAGCATTGGTTTGCCGATGTTTGGCACGGCCAGGACTGGGTTTGTTGCCAATATGGCTTTTATTTCCTCGAGTCCGGCCGTGGCGGCATCCGTCCACTCGAAGTGTTCGGTGCGCCGAAGGAGGCGATAGAGGGGTAGCGCCTTTTCTCCCAAACGGGAGATAAAGCGGCTTAGAGCCGCCACGCATCCTATTAATTTTTGTATTTGTTTGAGGTCCTTTGGGATATCCAATTGTGACAAAGCTCGGATCTTGGTTGGATTTGCTTCGATTCCTCTACCGGATACAATGAAGCCTAAGAGCTTTCCGGCTGGAACGCCGAAAATGCATTTTTCCGGATTTAGCTTGATGTCATATGCTCGGAGGTTGTCAAATGTAAGCCTCAAGTCGTCTACTAGAGATTCGACATGTCTTGTTTTTACGACCACATCATCCACGTATTTCTCCACTGTTTTGCCGATCTGGTTTGCCAGACATGTCTGAATCATGCGCTGATATGTTGCGCCGGCGTTTTTGAGCCCAAAAGGCATTGTGTTGAAGCAGAATGGGCCGTATGGGGTGATGAATGCCGTTGCGGCTTGGTCTGACTTGGCCATCTTGATTTGATGGTAGCCGGAGTATGCGTCGAGGAAGCACAACGAATCGTGTCCTGCAGTGGCGTCAATAATTTGATCGATGCGTGGGAGGGGGAAGGGATCCTTTGGGCAAGCCTTGTTAAGGTCTTTAAAATCAACGCACAGGCGCCAGGATTTGTCCTTTTTTTGGTACCATCACCAAGTTCGCTAGCCAGTCCGAATGTTTTATATCTCTGATGAATCCGGCCTCCAATAGCTTGGCTAGCTCCTCTCCCATTGCCTGTCTCTTGGGTTCAGAGAAACGCCGAAGGGCTTGTTTGACAGGTTTGAATCCTTTTAGGATATTTAAGCTGTGTTCGGCCAGCCTGCGTGGGATTCCTGGCATGTCTGAAGGGTGCCAGGAAAAAATGTCCCAGTTCTCCCGTAGGAATTCTCGCAGTGCGGCGTCTACATCGGAGTTTAATCGTGCCCCGATGGAAGCTATTTTATTGGGGTCCATTGGATGGACCTGGAATTTGACTATTCCATCCGCTGGTTTAAAGGAAGTGGACTTGGATCTTTTGTCGAGTATCACATCGTCCCTGTTTACCGTGGAGTGCAGCGTAGTCAGTTCCTCAGCCGCTAGGGCTTCGGATAGTGCCTCAAGGGCCAATGCGGCTGTCTTGTTTTCGGCGCGGAGTGCTATGTCCGGATCACTAGTGAGAGTGATGATTCCGTTTGGCCTGGGCATCTTGAGCTTCATGTACCCGTAATGGGGTATTGCTTGGAAGATTGTAAACGCTTCCCGCCCTAGCAGAGCGTGGTATCCGCTAATGAACGGGGCCACTTGGAATGTGACCTCTTCGGACCTATAATTATCCGGCGTGCCGAACACCACATCTAGTGTGATTTTTCCTGCACAGCGCGCTTCCCGACTAGGGATTATTCCTCTAAAGTTTGTGCTGCTTCGCTCAATGCGGTTCCAGTCTATTTCCATTTTTTGAAGGGTTTCCTCATAAATGAGGTTCAATCCGCTGCCTCCGTCCATGAGTACCTTGGTGAGGCGAAAGCCATCCACTATAGGACTGAGGACCAATGCGGCTGGTGCTCGAGCTGTTCGGAATTTAGGTTCATCACTGGCATTAAAAGTAATAGTCGTGTCACTCCATGGGTTTATTGTTGCTACTTGATAGACTTCGGCGAGGCTACGGAGTGTTCTTTTTCGCATATTATTTGATGCGAAAGTCTCGAAGACTGTTAAGACTGTACTGGAGTCCCTGAGGTGGCTTTCTACGGCCTCCGGAATTAGGAGATCTTCGCCCCTTTTGGCCACCTGCCGGAGTATCCAACATGCTCTAAGGCTATGAGTTGGTGTGGCGTCCTCTGTACTATGAATTTTACAGGGTCCATTAAGCCATCCCTCCAGTACGGTTCCATGCCCTGTAGAGGGTTTTGGTTTTTTGGTTTTTAACCCGGGTGTCTGATGATGATGCACCCTTTTACTTCGGACGAGGTTGCTATTCAGGGCCGGATTGTCCCAAAATTTAGTTTCGGTTTTCCAGGCACTTTCCGTCGCACAGTACTTTTGTACTATGGACGCCAAGTCAGCAAAGCGTGTAAGATCACGACGACCTGTGGCGTTGAGGATTCCCTTGTCCATGCAATTATTGTAGAAGATTGAAATTGTGTCTTCCTCGCGGCAGTCCTTTATCCTGTTCATAACCAGGAGGAACCTTGCCCAGTAACGATGTACTGTTTCTTTGGGCTTTTGCCTAATTTGGGATAGATCGCTTATGTTCGGGTGGGTGGGTGGAATTAAATCCAGAACCTCACCCAATCTGAGACTCGGAGGCCAAGGAGTTTCCGAACTCTGAAGTTTGGATTCTTGGATGTTGTCCAGTGAATCTAGCCCGTTGCCTGATTCTAAGTTCAGGTCTTGAGTCAAATCCTCCCCTCCGCGGGTATCCGGCTTGGAGGGATCGGGAATCCGGACGTAGCTAGTCCTTAAGATAGATGAAGAGTCGCCGCATTGTGCCTCAACGTGATGGGTAACTTGGGGAGAATTAATTTCCCTTAGATCGGGTTTAAGCCCAACCTGGTCATAATCCGTAGTGACCCCCAAGGCGGCGAAGCGATCCAAGAGCTCGTTTACGGAAGAGAGCTCCATTGGATCTAACTGCTCGACGAGTTCCGAGCTGACGTGAAGATTGCTTTTGATGACCCGAGAGGTCACCGTCGGCGCAACGGCCGAACAGGCGGTCATGAGAAAACCACCTAGCCGGAGAGTTTGGCCGACAGCCAAGGCTCCCTTAGTAACGGCACCGTCTTTAAAGACGGGAAGAGGCATCCTTCCTGATTGCGACGACACAGAGGAACTCTCAATGAAAGCACCAGTGTTGGTGTCAAAACCGGCGGATCTCGGGTAGGGGGTCCCGAACTGTGCGTCTAGGCGGATGGTAACAGGAGACAAGGGACACGATGTTTTACCCAGGTTCGGGCCCTCTTGATGGAGGTAAAACCCTACGTCCTGCTTGATTAATATTGATGATATGGGTAGTACAAGAGTAGATCTACCACGAGATCAAGGAGGCTAAACCCTAGAAGCTAGCCTATGGTATGATTGTTGTATGATGAAGTTGTCCTACGGACTAAAACCCTCCGGTTTATATAGACACCGGAGAGGGTTAGGGTTACACAAAGTCGGTTACAATGGTAGGAATCTTGAATATCCGCATCGCCAAGCTTGCCTTTGAAGGAAATATGCCCTAGAGGCAATAATAAAGTTATTATTTATTTCCTTATAATCATGATAAATGTTTATTATTCATGCTAGAATTGTATTAACCGGAAACATAATACATGTGTGAATACATAGACAAACAAAGTGTCACTAGTATGCCTCTACTCAACTAGCTCGTTAATCAAAGATGGTTATGTTTCCTGACCATGAACAATGAGTTGTTATTTGATTAACGAGGTCACATCATTAGTTGAATGATCTGATTGACATGACCCATTCCATTAGCTTAGCACCTGATCGTTTAGTATGTTGCTATTGCTTTCTTCATGACTTATACATGTTCCTATGACTATGAGATTATGCAACTCCCGTTTGCCGGAGGAACACTTTGGGTGCTACCAAACGTCACAACGTAACTGGGTGATTATAAAGGAGCATTACAGGTGTCTCCAAAGGTAGATGTTGGGTTGGCGTATTTCGAGATTAGGATTTGTCACTCCGATTGTCGGAGAGGTATCTCTGGGCCCTCTCGGTAATACACATCACATAAGCCTTGCAAGCATTACAATTAATATGTTAGTTGTGAGATGATGTATTACGGAACGAGTAAAGAGACTTGCCGGTAACGAGATTGAACTAGGTATTGGATACCGACGATCGAATCTCGGGCAAGTAACATACCGATGACAAAGGGAACAACGTATGTTGTTATGCGGTCTGACCGATAAAGATCTTCGTAGAATATGTAGGAGCCAATATGGGCATCCAGGTCCCGCTATTGGTTATTGACCGGAGACGTGTCTCGGTCATGTCTACATTGTTCTCGAACCCGTAGGGTCCGCACGCTTAAGGTTACGATGACAGTTATATTATGAGTTTATGCATTTTGATGTACCGAAGGTTGTTCGGAGTCCCGGATGTGATCACGGACATGACGAGGAGTCTCGAAATGGTCGAGATAAAGATTGATATATTGGAAGCCTATGTTTGGATATCGGAAGTGTTCCGGGTGAAATCGGGATTTTACCGGAGTTACCGGGAGGTTACCGGAACCCCCCGGGAGCCATATGGGCCTTCATGGGCCTTAGTGGAAAGATGAAAGGGCTGCCCAAGGGCTGCGCGCCTCCCCCTTCCCCTAGTCCTATTAGGACTAGGAGAGGTGGCCGGCCACCCCTCTCCCTCTTTCCCCCTTTGGGGAATCCTAGTTGGAATAGGATTGGGTCCTACTCCCGGAAGGAGTAGGACTCCTCCTGCGCCTCCTCTCCCCCCTTGGCTCCTTTATATACTGAGGTAGAGGCACCCTAGAACACACAAGTTGATCCACGTGATCTATTCCTTAGCCGTGTGCGGTGCCCCCTGCCACCATATTCCTCGATAATACTGTAGCGGAGTTTAGGTGAAGCCCTGCTACTGTAGTTCATCAAGATCATCACCATGCCGTCGTGCTGACGGAACTCTTCCCCGACACTTTGCTGGATCGGAGTCCGGGGATCGTCATCGAGCTGAACGTGTGCTCGAACTCGGAGGTGCCGTAGTTTCGGTGCTTGATCGGTTGGATCGTGACGACGTACGACTACTTCCTCTACGTCGTGTCAGTGCTTCCGCAGTCGGTCTGCGTTGGGTATGTAGACAACACTCTCCCCTCGTTGCTATGCATCACATGATCTTGCGTGTGCGTAGGAAAATTTTTGAAATTACTACGAAACCCAACAGTGGTATCAGAGCCTAGGTTATTTATGTTGATGTTATATGCACGAGTAGAACACAAGTGAGTTGTGGACGATACAAGTCATACTGCCTACCAGCATGTCATACTTTGGTTCGACGGTATTGTTGGACGAGACGACCCGGACCAACATTACGCGTACGCTTACGCGAGACCGGTTCTCCCGACGTGCTTTGCACACAGGTGGCTTGCGGGCGACTGTCTCTCCAACTTTAGTTGAACCAAGTATGGCTACGCCCGGTCCTTGCGAAGGTTAAAACGGAGTCTATTTGACAAACTATCGTTGTGGTTTTGATGCGTAGGTGAGATTGGTTCTTACTTAAGCCCGTAGCAGCCACGTAAAACATGCAACAACAAAGTAGAGGACGTCTAACTTGTTTTTGCAGGGCATGTTGTGATGTGATATGGTCAAGGCATGATGCTGAATTTTATTGTATGAGATGATCATGTTTTGTAACCGAGTTATCGGCAACTGGCAGGAGCCATATGGTTGTCGCTTTATTGTATGCAATGCAATCGCGATGTAATGCTTTACTTTATTACTAAACGGTAGTGATAGTCGTGGAAGCATAAGATTGGCGAGACGACAACGATGCTACCATGGAGATCAAGGTGTCGCGCCGGTGACGATGGTGATCATGACGGTGCTTCGGAGATGGAGATCACAAGCACAAGATGATGATGGCCATATCATATCACTTATATTGATTGCATGTGATGTTTATCTTTTTATGCATCTTATCTTGCTTTGATTGACGGTAGCATTATAAGATGATCTCTCACTAAATTATCAAGAAGTGTTCTCCCTGAGTATGCACCGTTGCCAAAGTTCGTCGTGCCCAGACACCACATGATGATCGGGTGTGATAAGCTCTACGTCCATCTACAACGGGTGCAAGCCAGTTTTGCACACGCAGATTACTCGGGTTAAACTTGACGAGCCTAGCATATGCAGATATGGCCTCGGAACACGGAGACCGAAAGGTCGAGCGTGAATCATATAGTAGATATGATCAACATAATGATGTTCACCGATGAAACTACTCCATCTCACGTGATGATCGGACATGGTTTAGTTGATTTGGATCACGTGATCACTTAGAGGATTAGAGGGATGTCTATCTAAGTGGGAGTTCTTAAGTAATATGATTAATTGAACTTAAATTTATCATGAACTTAGTACCTAATAGTATCTTGCTTGTTTATGTTGATTGTAGATAGATGGCTCGTGCTGTTGTTCCGTTGAATTTTAATGCGTTCCTTGAGAAAGCAAAGTTGAAAGATGATGGTAGCAATTACACGGACTGGGTCCGTAACTTGAGGATTATCCTCATTGCTGCTCAGAAGAATTATGTCCTGGAAGCACCGCTGGGTGCCAGGCCTGCTGCTGGAGCAACACCAGATGTTATGAACGTCTGGCAGAGCAAAGCTGATGACTACTCGATAGTTCAGTGTGCCATGCTTTACGGCTTAGAATCGGGACTTCAACGACGTTTTGAACGTCATGGAGCATATGAGATGTTCCAGGAGTTGAAGTTAATATTTCAAACAAATGCCCGGATTGAGAGATATGAAGTCTCCAATAAGTTCTATAGCTGCAAGATGGAGGAGAACAGTTCTGTCAGTGACCATATACTCAAAATGTCTAGGTATAATAATCACTTGATTCAATTGGGAGTTAATCTTCCGGATGATTGCGTCATTGACAGAATTCTCCAATCACTGCCACCAAGCTACAAAAGCTTCATGATGAACTATAATATGCAAGGGATGAACAAGACTATTCCCGAGCTCTTCGCAATGCTGAAAGCTGCGGAGGTAGAAATCAAGAAGGAGCATCAAGTGTTGATGGTTAACAAGACCACTAGTTTCAAGAAAAAGGGCAAAGGGAAGAAGAAGGGGAACTTCAAGAAGAATGGCAAGCAAGTTGCTGCTCAAGAGAAGAAACCCAAGTCTGGACCTAAGCCTGAAACTGAGTGCTTCTACTGCAAGCAGACTGGTCACTGGAAGCGGAACTGCCCCAAGTATTTGGCGGATAAGAAGGATGGCAAGGTGAACAAAGGTATATGTGATATACATGTTATTGATGTGTACCTTACTAGAGCTCGCAGTAGCACCTGGGTATTTGATACTGGTTCTGTTGCTAATATTTGCAACTCGAAACAGGGACTACGGAATAAGCGGGCACTGGCAAAGGACGAGGTGACGATGTGCGTGGGAAACGGTTCCAAAGTCGATGTGATCGTGGTCGGCACGCTACCTCTACATCTACCTTCGGGATTAATATTAGACCTAAATAATTGTTATTTGGTGCCAGCGTTGAGCATGAACATTATATCTGGATCTTGTTTAATGCGAGACGGTTATTCATTTAAATCAGAGAATAATGGTTGTTCTATTTATATGAGTAATATCTTTTATGGTCATGCACCCTTGAAGAGTGGTCTATTCTTATTGAATCTCGATAGTAGTAATACACATATTCATAATGTTGAAACCAAAAGATGCAGAGTTGATAATGAAAGTGCAACTTATTTGTGGCACTGTCATTTAGGTCATATCGGTGTAAAGCGCATGAAGAAACTCCATACTGATGGACTTTTGGAACCACTTGATTATGAATCACTTGGTACTTGCGAACCGTGCCTCATGGGCAAGATGACTAAAACACCGTTCTCCGGTACTATGGAGAGAGCAACAGATTTGTTGGAAATCATACATACCGATGTATGTGGTCCGATGAATATTGAGGCTCGTGGCGGATATCGTTATTTTCTCACCTTCACAGATGATTTAAGCAGATATGGATATATCTTCTTAATGAAACATAAGTCTGAAACATTTGAAAAGTTCAAAGAATTTCAGAGTGAAGTTGAAAATCATCGTAACAAGAAAATAAAGTTTCTACGATCTGATCGTGGAGGAGAATATTTGAGTTACGAGTTTGGTGTACATTTGAAAAACTGTGGAATAGTTTCGCAACTCACGCCACCTGGAACACCACAGCGTAATGGTGTGTCCGAACGTCGTAATCGTACTTTACTAGATATGGTGCGATCTATGATGTCTCTTACTGATTTACCGCTATCGTTTTGGGGTTATGCTCTAGAGACAGCCGCATTCACGTTAAATAGGGCACCATCAAAATCCGTTGAGACGACTCCTTATGAACTATGGTTTGGCAAGAAACCAAAGTTGTCGTTTCTTAAAGTTTGGGGCTGCGATGCTTATGTGAAAAAGCTTCAACCTGATAAGCTCGAACCCAAATCGGAGAAATGTGTCTTCATAGGATACCCAAAGGAAACTGTTGGGTACACCTTCTATCACAGATCCGAAGGCAAGACATTCGTTGCCAAGAATGGATCCTTTCTAGAGAAGGAGTTTCTCTCAAAAGAAGTGAGTGGGAGGAAAGTAGAACTTGACGAGGTAACTGTACCTGCTCCCTTGTTGGAAAGTAGTACATCACAGAAAACTGTTTCTGCGACACCTACACCAATAAGTGAGGAAGTTAATGATAATGATCATGAAACTTCAGAACAAGATACTACTGAACCTCGTAGATCAACCAGAGTAAGATCTGCACCAGAGTGGTACGGTAATCCTGTTCTGGAAGTCATGCTACTAGATCATGATGAACCTACGAACTATGAAGAAGCGATGGTGAGCCCAGATTCCGAAAAGTGGCTTGAAGCCATGAAATCTGAGATGGGATCCATGTATGAGAACAAAGTATGGACTTTGGTTGACTTGCCCGATGATCGGCAAGCAATTGAGAATAAATGGATCTTTAAGAAGAAGACTGACGCTGATGGTAATGTTACTGTCTACAAAGCTCGACTTGTCGCAAAAGGTTTTCGGCAAGTTCAAGGGATTGACTACGATGAGACCTTCTCACCCGTAGCGATGCTTAAGTCCGTCCGAATCATGTTAGCGATTGCCGCATTTTATGATTATGAAATTTGGCAGATGGATGTCAAAACTGCATTCCTGAATGGATTTCTGGAAGAAGAGTTGTATATGATGCAACCGGAAGGTTTTGTCGATCCAAAGGGAGCTAACAAAGTGTGCAAGCACCAGCGATCCATTTATGGACTGGTGCAAGCCTCTCGGAGTTGGAATAAACGTTTTGATAGTGTGATCAAAGCATTTGGTTTTATACAGACTTTCGGAGAAGCCTGTATTTACAAGAAAGTGAGTGGGAGCTCTGTAGCATTTCTGATATTATATGTGGATGACATATTGCTGATTGGAAATGATATAGAATTTCTGGATAGCATAAAGGGATACTTGAATAAAAGTTTTTCAATGAAAGACCTCGGTGAAGCTGCTTACATATTAGGTATTAAGATCTATAGAGATAGATCAAGACGCTTAATTGGACTTTCACAAAGCACATACCTTGACAAAATTTTGAAGAAGTTCAAAATGGATCAAGCAAAGAAAGGGTTCTTGCCTGTGTTACAAGGTGTGAAGTTGAGTAAGACTCAATGCCCGACCACTGCAGAAGATAGAGAGAATATGAAAGATGTTCCCTATGCATCAGCCATAGGCTCTATCATGTATGCAATGCTGTGTACCAGACCTGATGTGTGCCTTGCTATAAGTTTAGCAGGGAGGTACCAAAGTAATCCAGGAGTGGATCACTGGACAGCGGTCAAGAACATCCTGAAATACCTGAAAAGGACTAAGGATATGTTTCTCGTATATGGAGGTGACAAAGAGCTCATCGTAAAAGGTTACGTTGATGCAAGCTTTCACACTGATCCGGACGATTCTAAATCGCAAACCGGATACGTGTTTACATTAAACGGTGGAGCTGTCAGTTGGTGCAGTTCTAAACAAAGTGTCGTAGCAGGATCTACATGTGAAGCGGAGTACATAGCTGCTTCGGAAGCAGCGAACGAAGGAGTCTGGATGAAGGAGTTCATATCCGATCTAGGTGTCATACCTAGTGCATCGGGTCCAATGAAAATCTTTTGTGACAATACTGGTGCAATTGCCTTGGCAAAGGAATCCAGATTTCACAAAATGACCAAACACATCAAGAGACGCTTCAATTCCATCCGGGATCTAGTCCAGGTGGGAGACATAGAGATTTGCAAGATACATACGGATCTGAATGTTGCAGACCCTTTGACTAAGCCTCTTCCACGAGCAAAACATGATCAGCACCAAAGCTCCATGGGTGTTAGAATCATTACAGTGTAATCTAGATTATTGACTCTAGTGCAAGTGAGAGACTGAAGGAAATATGCCCTAGAGGCAATAATAAAGTTATTATTTATTTCCTTATAATCATGATAATTTTTTATTATTCATGCTAGAATTGTATTAACCGGAAACATAATACATGTGTGAATACATAGACAAACAAAGTGTCACTAGTATGCCTCTACTCAACTAGCTCGTTAATCAAAGATGGTTATGTTTCCTGACCATGAACAATGAGTTGTTATTTGATTAACGAGGTCACATCATTAGTTGAATGATCTGATTGACATGACCCATTCCATTAGCTTAGCACCTGATCGTTTAGTATGTTGCTATTGCTTTCTTCATGACTTATACATGTTCCTATGACTATGAGATTATGCAACTCCCGTTTGCCGGAGGAACACTTTGGGTGCTACCAAACGTCACAACGTAACTGGGTGATTATAAAGGAGCATTACAGGTGTCTCCAAAGGTAGATGTTGGGTTGGCGTATTTCGAGATTAGGATTTGTCACTCCGATTGTCGGAGAGGTATCTCTGGGCCCTCTCGGTAATACACATCACATAAGCCTTGCAAGCATTACAATTAATATGTTAGTTGTGAGATGATGTATTACGGAACGAGTAAAGAGACTTGCCGGTAACGAGATTGAACTAGGTATTGGATACCGACGATCGAATCTCGGGCAAGTAACATACCGATGACAAAGGGAACAACGTATGTTGTTATGCGGTCTGACCGATAAAGATCTTCGTAGAATATGTAGGAGCCAATATGGGCATCCAGGTCCCGCTATTGGTTATTGACCGGATACGTGTCTCGGTCATGTCTACATTGTTCTCAAACCCGTAGGGTCCGCACGCTTAAGGTTACGATGACAGTTATATTATGAGTTTATGCATTTTGATGTACCGAAGGTTGTTCGGAGTCCCGGATGTGATCACGGACATGACAAGGAGTCTCGAAATGGTCGAGACGTAAAGATTGATATATTGGAAGCCTATGTTTGGACATCGGAAGTGTTCCGGGTGAAATCAGGATTTTACCGGGTTACCGGGAGGTTACCGGAACCCCCCGGGAGCCATATGGGCCTTCATGGGCCTTAGTGGAAAGATGAAAGGGCTGCCCACAAGGGCTGTGCGCCTCCCCCCTTCCCCTAGTCCTATTAGGACTAGGAGAGGTGGCCGGCCACCCCTCTCCCTCTTTCCCCCTTTGGGGAATCCTAGTTGAAATAGGATTGGGGGGGAGTCCTACTCCCGGAAGGAGTAGGACTCCTCCTGCGCCTCTCTCCCTGGTCGGCGCCCCTCTCCCCCCTTGGCTCCTTTATATACTGAGGTAGAGGCACCCTAGAACACACAAGTTGATCCACGTGATCTATTCCTTAGCCGTGTGCGGTGCCCCCTGCCACCATATTCCTCGATAATACTGTAGCGGAGTTTAGGTGAAGCCCTGCTGCTGTAGTTCATCAAGATCGTCACCACGCCGTCGTGCTGACGGAACTCTTCCCCGACACTTTGCTGGATCGGAGTCCGGGGATCGTCATCGAGCTGAACGTGTGCTCGAACTCGGAGGTGCCGTAGTTTCGGTGCTTGATCGGTTGGATCGTGACGACGTACGACTACTTCCTCTACGTCGTGTCAGCGCTTCCGCAGTCGGTCTGCGTTGGGTACGTAGACAACACTCTCCCCTCGTTGCTATGCATCACATGATCTTGCGTGTGCGTAGGAAAATTTTTGAAATTACTACGAAACCCAACAGCCTTCCACGCCAAGGAAAGTCCCTTCCGGACACGGGACGAAGTCTTCAATCTTGTATCTTCATAGTCCTGGAGTCCGGCTGAAGGTATAGTCCGGCTACCCGAACACCCCCTAATCCAGGACTCCCTTAGTTATCTTTTGAATTTGTTGAATAAAAGCTTAGTTCGATCCTTTTCAAGTGTTTTGCTTAGTGATCTATCCATCTTTATAATCGTGTGCAAGACATATAATAAAGTTTAGTTCAAGTTTTGCTTTCTTTACTTTTATGTTTCAATCAAAATAAAGAAAAATAATAATGAAAAGATCATATGCTGATCTTATGGTAAGTAATGACATCATATAAGGAAAAGTATAAGTGGTAAAATTTATTGGAGATTGACAAACATAGCATTGGTCAATGATGCAATCCATGAAAGAATTAATAAGGGAAGAGAAGATTCGCATGCAAATACACTATCCTAGACATCTTTTATGATTGTGAGCCCCATCAAAATATTTTATGCAAAATTTGTTGATGTTGGACAAGCAAAACAACGTAATGATTTATGTTTGTTCATATTCACATAGAAGTTATATTGTCATAGATCCTTTAACATGTGGTGCTTGCTCCCTATCTTTGCTAGCCAAAAATTTCGCACTAAGTAGAGATACTACTTGTGCATCCAAAAATCCTTAAACCCAAATCTTATTTTGAGAGTCCACCATACCTACCTATGGATTGAGTAAGATCCTTCAAGTAAGTTGTCATCGGTTAGAGCACCATTGTCATTTTTATGCTTTGTGTTAGTTGATGTTGAATATGACTGTGACTGGATCTCTTTTGCCATGAATTACAATGTCGAGTCAGTCCTTGAAATTCAAAGGTCCTTTGCATTTATGTTTTGCGGTCTCAGAAATGGCTAGCAAGATACCATTGTACCATATTATATTATGATTGTTTTGAAAAATTATTGTCATCCGAGAAATCTCATTATTGCTCACTAGTTGATTATGCTATTGATATGAGTAAATGTGAGACCTAAGTGTTATTGTGAATATGGTTAGTTCATAATCCTTGCTGAAAACCTGAACATCAGTTAGACATATTTGCAACAACAAGATCAAACAGAGTTTGTAAAAGTTTTTCTTTGTCACTTTCAGTTTGTCAACTGAATTGCTTGAGGACAAGCAATGGGTTAAACTTGGGGGAGTTGATACGTCTCCATCATATCTACTTTTCCAAAGTCTTTTGCCCTTGTTTTGGACTCTAATTTGCATGATTTGAATGGAACTAACCCGGACTGACGTTGTTTTCGGCAGAATTGTCATAATGTTATTTTTGTGAAGAAATCAAAGTTCTCGGATTGATCTGAAAATTTACGGAGAATATTTGTGGAATATATAAAAAATACTGGCGCAAAAAGATACCAGAGGGGGGTCAACCAGGAGCCACAAGCTCTGGGGGCGCGCCTACCCCCTCCCCCCAGGGCGCGCCTCCCAGGCTTGTGGGGGCCTTGGAGCTCCGGCAACCCTAACTCCAACTCCATATATACCTACTCGTGTAGGAAAAAATCAGAGAGAAGGATTCATCGCATTTTACGATACGGAGCCGCCACCACCTTCTGTTCTTCATTGGGAGGGCTGATCTGGAGTCCGTTCGGGGCTCCGGAGGGTGAAAATTGACGTTGTCGTCAGCATCAACTTTCCTCCATCACCAATTTCATGATGCTCATCGCCGGGAGTGAGTAATTCCTTCGTAGGCTTGCTGGACGGTGATGGGTTGGATGAGATTTATCATGTAATCGAGTTAGTTTTGTTAGGACTTGATGCGTAGTATCCACTATGTTCTGAGATTGATATTGCTATGACTTTGCTATGCTTAATGCTTGTCACTAGGGCCCGAGGCCATGATTTCAGATCTGAGCCTATTATATTTTCATGAATATATATGTGTTCTTGATCCTATCTTGCAAGTTATACGCACCTATTACGTGTTATGATCTGCATACCCCAAGGTGACAATAATTGGGATTCTTTCCGGTGATTACCGTAGTTTGAGGAGTTCATTTATTCACTAAGTGCTAATGCTTTGTTCTGGTTCTCTATTAAAATGAGACATTAATATCGAATATTGGTTTCTGAGACCGAGCTCAGATGCTCCCAAAATCTATACCGCAGGTTGTCATGTGGATTTGCGCCCACTGCTGTATTTCACTATTGTATATCTCCATATTTAGCACTGCTCAGCAGCGCAATGAATGCGACTGCATGTCACACTGTACAAGCAGAACAGGCAGTTGAGGCACGGTTCAGCCATATTTCTGAGCCGGCCTGAGCCGTTCACCATCACTCACAGACGGCTACTAGACGAGCCCGTCTTAAATACATCTCTGGAACTGCCATTATTCTCTTCTCCGTATCATCTGATCACGGTCAGCCACTTCATGTATGTTAAGCAATGAATCAAATAACCAGAAGTAGTTGCAGCATATTTAAATTCAGACAGATCGTCATCTGTTCACATAATCTCTAACACGTACATAGTTCAAATTACTCTAATTAGATCTCCATTAGGAATACATCCCATGCCCATAGCTTTCCAGATGCACAATGCTAGTAGGGTTTTCTGATGCAAAATAACACTAGAACTCAAATGTGCCCATTTAACGATAAGTACACGCACAGCCAAAACTGCATGCAGACTGGAATTGCTAATGTCTTTCTCGTCAGTCAATGATCTCCTCGTACAGGAACTCCGGGGTATCTCCCTTGTTCCCCTTCATGTTCACTATCTCGTATGCAATCTTCTTGCGCAGGTGCTCGATCTGACCCTGTGATGAAGCAAAAATAGGAGAAAACTATTAATTACTTTCATCAAATATGCCTATCAGTTTCAGCTAGTCAAGAAATAGGTTAGGTGGTTCCATACCTGGGTTATAGTTGATTAAAGGTATAGACCGGTGAACTCCAGCTCGTAGTGAGCGACATATACGCCACTGTCTTCCCTGTGAGGAAACAATATTGAACTTAGGAATTTTGCAGGCAATTTTCTTTTATCAACCTGAAATGCCTAGGTATGTTCTAGGGTACTCACACACGCCTAATGCATGGCTTGTGCTGCGCCACCAAAGGGTACACAAACGACCATCCAGTGGTCTCAACCAAACCGGCTCCGAACATGTCACTGAATATGGTGCATAACTTCTGCTGAAACTTCCTTGCTAGCGGCCCATGTTTGATTTTCATCTCATCCGACGGATCTGTCTCCGTTGGGTCAAGCACCATCATAATCTTCTCGGTATCCAGGATATATAATGACCGGCAATCCATGAAATGCACCGGGAACATGAACTGAAAGTTGATTTTCAAGAACACAGAGAAAATAGGAAAATTAGGAGCATATGGATAACTGATGCTCAACTTTTCCATTTATTCCGTTTACCTTCTTTAGCCAATCAACTCTATAGCCCGTGACTTTAGAGTCCATCGTCATCTGATGGCTCACTGTCCAACCATAACCTGTAATTTGGCAACGTACACATTCAGTCTACGAGTTCTTCCACCAAAACAATATTCAGTCTAATAGTTCTACTACAAGAATACTAACAGTATGATGAATGTGGTTCTGACTGTTAAACAAGGCACCGCTAAGGATGGGATGCAATGGCCAAGCTTACTTTCTGGTGTATATCGACTTTTTTTCTAACGATTACAGAAGTAAACAAATTCCGACAAAATCCAGTGCAGTTGTGACGAACATACAGTGACAGACCAACAGCGGGAGGATTTGGGTTTACACCTTTTTTGTCCTCCCAGATGCCTCTGGATTGACTCTGTCAGTAAACGGGGCCGACCTCGTCGGTGATGCATCCGCACGACGGCGGACTCGAAGTCCTGCCATATCATTCCCATCGCCGCCGAGCTGTTGAGCGCAACCAGATCCAGTATTTGAGTCTGCAGGAACGGCAAGGCCGGCTCCGCTGTTTGGCAACAAGACCGGGGGAACCGGATCTGGGTGCTCGAGGTTGTCCGCGAACTCCTCTCGTAATGGAAACCTGCAAGAAGATATCAATGGCCGCTACCAGGGCCCGTTCGTTAGGTCTCTTCTTCAAGGAAAAACAGCCTGAAGAGCAAATCCTCAAAAAACTAATTGCAGATCTGAGACCACTTACCTGTCAATGGCATTAAGCAGGAACTCAGCCCCACCATCTTCCAATTCCCCGTGCTCGCCGTTGCAGAACGAGCGCCGCAGCAAGGACCTACTCAGAACGGAGACAGAGGTGGGGGGAGAGGGACAAACGGCTCAGCCGTCCACTTCCGTCGCCGCACACCTATCTGATCCCTGGCTCGGCTGGACTAGTAACGATCTGGTCCATGGACCAGAGTTCCCGTGTGCGAGCGCCGTTCCACCCATACGCTTTGGGCCCACGAAATAGCCACTGTTTCGTACCGTATTTCATCGTACGTCCCTTTTTCCACGCTCGACGTCACACGCGTCAGAACGAATTATTCGGATCCCGAGCCTGGAACTGACGCCGGCGATTTCGGGATCATCTGGGCTCGGGCACCAAATCGCCGTGTCCCATTAATATCTCTTAGTTTCCTTATGGACCCCGCTGTCACGAGAGGGTAGGATAAAAGATCTCATGCAAATTCTTTTTCATAAGTACGTATGACTATATACAAAATATGTGCCTAGATTATATTGATGAATTGAAGCTAGTTGAGTGTCGCTCTAGTTTATAACTACTACATGATGAATATTATCCAACACAATTATCCATTGCTGATCCAATGCTTACGAGCTTTTCACATATTGATCTTTGCTAAGTTACTTTCGCCGTGCTGCTGCTACAATTACTATAAAATTGACTGCTACTATTGCCACTGTTACCGTTACTTCCATACTACTTTGCTGCAGATATTAAGTCTTTCAGGTGTGGATGAATTGACAACTCAACTGCTAATACTCGTGAATATTCTTTGCCTCCCCTTGTGTCGAATCAATAAATTTGGGTTGAATACTCTACCCTCAAAAACTATGGTGATCCCCTATACTTGTGGGTTACCATTACTTAAGACTAGCAGTCACACAAGCTCATAGAGCTCGCTGCCTGAATCAGTTCGACTTCTTCAGTCTCAACTTCAAGCAGAAAGACATGGTAAAACTCAACTCCAACTTGAAGTCTAATCTCTAAGGAAGTTCGCAGAGAACTCCAATGAGAAACTCATTGCTAAACAGCTAGAGTTGGAAGATGTGACCGACATGCTAGGCCGGTCTCATCACCTTGCTCAGCTGCTTGCGCAGCAGCTCCCGCGCAAGGCTAACGTTTCTTGAAGCATGGTGGTCTCGGTTCAGTATTATTTTGTTGCGTTGCAATGTCAAGGGCCTTTAATGCCCAGTTTTTGTAATCTGCTTCTTGGTTGTGCTTTATGATCACTGGTGGCGAATTTTGATGCCCAGTGGATGTAATATGTCCTAATTCCTTTATTGTATAGTGTAGATTTATTCTTAGTCACTGCGTAATTTTTTATTGTATAGCGTAGGTTTGTTCTTCATTCCTAGTTATGTATATGTTATCATTCGCTATCAGAAAAAGGGTGAAAATCTAATGGAGGTGAATGGGCTGAAACATGCGCCTCTAACGGGCCTACATTTCAGTGGGCCATAATTGGGCCGGCCCGCAAGATGTTGTACTTGGGCCTACGCGGACCTGCCGTATGGGCCCTTCATGGATACGGTACGCCCAGGCTCATAACTCTCATGGGCCTTTAGCAGGTCCAATGTTTAGTTGGGCCCATGTAGCTTCGGGCCATTAACAGGCTGAATATTCTGCTGGCCTGTGTTGGCCCAGAAGACACCATCGGCCTTTAGCAGGCTGATAAGCATGTTGGGCCTCCATTTTCAAGAGTAGTCCACAAGCCTTTATCAGGCTGAAATATACCTCGCGCCATTATTGGCCCAGTTAGATGACAGGTCGTTATCAGGCTGAAACATACCTCGGGCCTTGGTTGGCCCAATCATATCATGGGCCTTTAATAGACCGAAAGCTTAGTAGAGACACCAATGGGCCGGAATGTATGATATGCCTTTAACAGGCCCGAAGTCAAGTTGGGCTAAATGTTGCCACCGAGATCACGAGCTATTAATGAGTCGAATGTCGCGTCGGACCATAAATGACCCATGCAACACGGGGCATTACCAGGCCGAAAGACACATCAGGTTGAAAATGGGCCCATTTCTACATTGGGTCTCTAACAGGCCGAAAACACACTGGGCCGTAATGAGGCCCAAAGACCGAGCGAACAATTAACGCGCCCGATCTGGCAGTGGGTCATAAATGGGCCATGTTCAAGCAAGCCGCGTTAGTGGGCCGACCCACTAGTACCTAAGCAAATCTTATGGGCCTTTGAATGGGTTGGCCTTTTTAACCTAAATGGGACATTATTTGGTCGTGCCATGTGTCACTGTTTCATAGGCTCGTCTTGTCCATTGGATGAGTGACATCTATCACGATGCCGAGCTAACACATGGTTCCTTTGACCAATGAGAATTTTACACGTGAAAAATCGCCATTGGTCCGGACTATTAATGGGTCATCGAATCCAAAACCGGACCCAATAGATTAATGACGACCCGTTATGGTGGATGCCACGTGTCGGTTACCCTTGATGAAAACACTTCCATGACGCGCCATTTATCGTCATGGAAGTGGACACTTCCATGATGATAATTTGAGTATTGTCATGGGACACTTCTACGACAGCATAGGTATGATTATCTTGATTGATTCTGTCATAAAATCGTCACTGATGTATATGCATGATAGAAAACGTGACCTACTGTAACAAACACGTATCATCACGGAAGTGGTTTTTTATAGTGGGCCTTTCCACCTCCCCTGCAACTGAATCCGGCTACCAATAAAGCAGCAGTCACGTATCATCACGGAAGTGGTTTTTTTATAGTGGGCCTTTCCACCTCCCCCGCAACTGAATCCGGCTACCAATAAAGCATTAGTCGGTGGAGCTCGGAAGAACATCGCCGCCGTCGCAATCTTTTTGGTGGGAGGGAGAGAAGGGAATGAGGACTGGGGAGGGACAGGAGCTAGGTTTGCTGGAGAAGATGTTATATACCAAAGAAATTTTTGGGTCGTTTGTGGTCTGTTTGGGCCCTTGTGTTTAAATCTTTCAGCCCATCCTGCGGAATTGCAGCAATCAGAAAGACAACTCGCGCTGTTTCGGGCACGAGTAGCGGCAAATTGTGGTTCTCCAGTGATTGCCTCGCGGGAAGGCTCGCAGAACACGATAGCATCGCGATCGCTCAGTTTTCGCCAGCGATTTACAAATTTGATGAGGAGGTCTCATTAGAATCAAACTGCATCTTATACTCAACAGATGAAACGCGGGCCATGATGAGGTCAATCCGATTTTAATTGCCAAACATAGTTTTAAGAAAAATCCATTCGACACCGTCACAAGCCTTGTGCATATCACGCTTTACCGCACAAGTACCCACTTTCACATTCTTCTTTTTTTTCATTGAGCGTGACGGCCTTTGATGAACTTTGCTCACGATGATATGCAAAATGTGCATTGATGCTCGCACCACGAAACCCTCCCCCCCAAGCAAAACAAAAAATAAATTATAAAGCACACCCAAACAAAACCAGGGTGGTGTCGCCCCTCCTCCTCGCCCCGCCCCCGCACCGCCTCGCCCCTCCTCGCCCCACCCCACCCCCGCACCGCCTCGCCCTCCTCGCCCCCGCACCGCCTCGCCAGAACTCGGAGGGGGCGAATCGCCGCGGCGTGGTGGGCCGGCGTCGTCGTCGCACGCGCGGGAACGGAAGGGACGCCGGAGTCGAACCCTGGGAGTGAGCGCACCACAAGTACTTCGACCGCCGCGGCGCGGGGGCGGGCGGTCGTCGTCGCGCGCGCGCGCGTGCGGGAACGGGAGCCGGAGTCGAACCCCAGAGGCATCCCGAGGTCGAGCCCTTCAAGCACTGGGTGGAGGTCGACCCCAACCCCAAGTACTTCGGTCGCGGCGGCGCGGGGCCGGTCGTCGTCGTCGTCGTCGCACGCGCGTACGGGAACAGGAGCCGGAGTCGAACTCCAGAGGCATCCCAAGGTCGAGTCCTTCAAGCACTGGGTGGAGTTCGACCCCAAGTACTTCGGTTGCGGCGGCGCGGGGCCGGTCGTCGTCCTCGTCGCGAACGCGCACGGGAAGGGGAGCCGGAGTCGAACCCCAGAGGCATCCCAAGATCCAGCCCTTCAAGCAGCGGGTGGAGGTCGACGAGTTCATCCACAACTCCTGGAAGAGAAGATCGACGATCCCATCGGTGAGATTTGATCTTACAGTTTGGTGACTCTAATCTGCCTTGCTTAATTTTCCGTGTTAAATTTTGGTGCACGTAGAATCGGGGAGACCGACTATAGATTGTGTTGTTGGCGCGGATCCAGACTAGTCGCTAGATTCTCGGATCTGACATGGTTTCTGTCTTTCTCGAGAGTGTGTTTCTGTTTCTTATGTTCTGTTGGATGATTGATATGAATGAAATTACTAAGGCTTTGATTCATCGGCAGGTTATCTGTTAGTAGAATATCCTATGCATGCAGGTTTGTAGTGTTTTGTTCGGACATTGGGATGTGCTGACCTGCTGAGAATTGAATTTCGGTTGAAATGAATTGTACGGGCTTTGGCATTTGTTGTTTAGAATTTGAGATGCATTGAGACTTGAGAAGCTGTGGATTTATCACTTTGGTAGAAATGAGTCGCGTGGGTTTTGCTGTGCTTGTGTGGTTTTGACTTGCGCAATCTGTAGTTGTTCAGAAATAGGGATGTGCTTGCTCCGACAGTGAAGTATTTGTTCAGAAATAGGGATGTGCTTGCTCCAACAGTGAAGTAGTGCTTAATTTTGGTCGAAATTAATTGCATGAGGTTTTGCTGCGCTGGCATGGCTGTGCAAGCAAATTGTATTTGCTGCTCGGAAAGTGGGATGTGTAATGTGTTACTCTGATTGTAGTTTTGGAGTCGTGGATGTAGCGATTAACTTTTGTAGATTTGCATGGGTTTTACCACGCTGGCGTGGCAGTGAGTTACTCGGGTTTGCGATTGTCATCAGAAATATGTATGTCGTGCCCTGGTGTTGTTTTGGAAAATTGGATTTATTGCATAGTTAATTAGTTGTGCATGTATTGACCTGCCAGTGTGGCTGCAATGCCGTGTGACCATAATATTACGCTATAATTAATTTATCCATACATAATTACAAGGAATGTTACCTTTAAGTTGCTCTATTTTGTACTGTTAATGTGTGGTGTGATTGAAAGGCTGGATGAAGATGTTTTACATGCTGGTGTTGTTGCATGGGTGTCGAGGTGCATCTAGTTGTTACCAAAAAAGGGTTGGTGTTGAAAGCATTACTGTAGTGTGTCGTAATGTATCCAAAGGTTGGTGTTGAATTCACTTGTTAGTTGTTACTGTAACCTTTCAACTCAATAGTTGTACACTCAACATCGAAGACTATCACAGCAACATTTGTGTTATGGTTTCTGCAACCAGAATGTTCTTTCTGAAATTGACTCTTGTGCCTCTTAGAAGCGAAGGATTTTACCATGTGATTGATACATCCTACTTATTGCCCTGGTGTTTTCATATGGTCATACCTATTTTATATTAGTTGGTTATCACAAAATAGCCTTGTACAATTGTACATTACCTTTGCAGCCTTTACTTTGACTATGTTATGGCGAATCGTTATTTTTCCTTTGTATTGCAAGGTATGCTTTAACTAGTACGAAATAGAGAGATACATGGTAGGAAATTGAAGAGCAATTATTTGATAACACTGGATAGTTCGGAACGTAAATCATATAACTTGTCTGCTTTTTTTTAGTTCACTGAAGAGCCATTACACTTTTCTACATAACAAACTGTATGAATGATCATTTTGTAATTTCAGATCATGAGGATTGCTCGGTTGGCGCTCCAGATCCGATCATTGCTTACAGGCAGCCCAAGTCCTCGGAAACCTTTTCTGTATCGGCATGTCTCAAGCTTTCCTAAATGGGACTGCACTCCAGCAAGCAATAGAAGGTAAGTGTTGGCCCACTTAACTGTTTGAGGCACGCCACAGTACCATAATTTTGGCTACCAACCATCTTGTAGGTTCATGTGGGGCCTTTTGCTTTCTTCATTGGAAATACTAGCATATTAGATCTTTGTTTAGACGAGTAATAGTGAAGGTCTTGTTTGGGACGCATGATCCTGGGTCATTTTGTTATGTCTTTTTGCATTTAGATTTGCTAATCAATAGTTGTTTCATTTCTGAAATTAATCAGTGTCTATGTTTCCCTATGTTGCGGCACTAGCTCTTTAAAACATGTGTTTCTCATGTGCAAGTTATTTTTTCTGTATAGCTGGCACTCAAGGGAAATAGATGTTAAAGATCTCGAAGATCCAATCAGCTTTTACCGGAGAAACCCAATCTTCGATAACATTCTGACAAACAAGCTTGTTGGGAGACCAACAAGCAAGAAAGATAAGACAAAGATCAATGAGTTTCGTGCAAAGATATGTCGGATGGATCAAGAGATGCTTTCAGAATTGGCTGCATTCGGGATCAGGTCATTAGCAACAGGGGTTCTGAGACATCACGTTGGGGGTATCCATTTAGGCGATGCTGTGAATCTGTCCAACTTAAGGATATGTAAATCTTCTGGGGAGTGGATTTTGCTAAACACAATGCCGAAGGAACCAATGGAAACTCTCACTTTGAAGCATAGATCTGAGGATTGGATTGTGATAAGGAAGCTTGTCGAGGATGTTGTAGAGGCTGTCTGTGGATCTCAGATTGTCTATCCAGTAGACTTTCAGCATTGGTTGGATCAATTAGCAAAACCAAATCCAAGGATATTCCTGATATTATATCATACTGTTTTCCTGAGATTGAACCCTAGGTTTTACTATCACATTCAGATGGATCAGTTTCTAAGGAAGGAACCAAACTACATCAAACATAATCTCATTAATGAACCTGAGCTGATTGAAATGCTGCGCAATCTTGGTGATCTGAGGGGTTTGCTCAGTTTCGCTGAAATGCACGAATTGCTGAAGTCATGTATGGACCACTATGATCGAGCTGAGCCAACTGCTGCAAGTGAATCAAAGAGCAAAAGTGGAGCTGTAGCAGCAACTGCAACCCCAACAACTGCCTCCAAGAGAAGAGGGAACAAAAGCAAAACAGTAAAACTCAATGCGACAAGCACAGCAACTAATGCTGCATGTCAAGGTCTGTCTCAGTCTCCTGTTGCTCTTCGGAAGGGCCACAAACATTTCAAGGGTGGTAAAACTGCAACAACGATAAAAAATGCAACTAATTCTGCAGGCAAGACTCAAGCATCGATAGCATCAGGCCAGACTGTTTATGAACAGGAAAGACTCGATGGCGGGCGGAACTTGGTCGCAATTAACCGCAATGGTCCAATTCATGGCTGTCAACAATCTTTCAAGTTCTTCGAATTTACAGACAGATCAATGCTGAATAGGCAGGCAATTATCCAGTTGCTCTACTTTATATTTCTCCCTTTTGACCATACCGCTCTGGAGCTATTCTACAAGAAGAATATTCACCCAGCTCTTGACATGGAGGGTCTTTTTGGAGAGACACCTGCCACATGGAGAGCAGCAATCAAGCAGCAACAGGATGATGACATACTCGTAGAGCAAGCAACCAAGGCTGAGATCTGAAACAAGTCTGTTCTTGTTGTGAGCATCAGGTATGATTCGTAACAAGCCCTTCCCGGTGACATGAAGGAGCAGCAGCAAGGATGAACAACTGTCCTGTTGGAGCCGTTTTCTTGTCCTAAATGCTGTTCCATTGATCTTGTCTTGAAACTGATTTGATGATGATGTTTGTACAGCGATATAATGATGTTAAAACGATCACGTAAACTTGTTGAACACAGCAAATTTTGCTGTTGTTTTGTGATGTTTTGCGGTAGAAATGTTAAACGGGATGATGTTTCGTTGATCTTGTCTTGAAACTGATTCGATGCTATCTGCCCACCGATGTGATGATGTTAAAACTATAATGTACGCTTGTTGAGCATGACTAATGTTTTGTTAAATGTATCTGCTTGTTGAGCTGAAAGTACAAATGTTTTGTTGTATCCAGTTTATTGTGAATTTTTGGCAGCGGTACACCAGTCAGTCGATGACCAAGTCGCCACTGACTGGATTGCGTCTCAGCTTTAGTAACGATGGAGCCAAGAGTGTAGATTATACTGTTGGAGACAACCCCATTTCTTTTGTGCAAATGCATGGGGTAATGTAGTTCAAAATTTTGTTACCATTTTCCATGCAAGTTTCTGCCTTAAATGCCAAAAATGATCAAAAGGATATTTGCGTTCTTACAAATCCTTTAGAACTTTTCCAGGGTTATTATATACCATCGATCACAATCATATCAGAAGATCAGCCCCAATGGAATTCATCTTGACCAGTAACAAAGATAAAACCAAAAATCAATGCCAATTGATGTGAACAAGTTTCACTATTGCAAAGTAACTTCCCAGCCTAACTTCTCTTGACTCGTCTTCTTTTTGACTGAAGAGACACGCACATAGCAAATTTGACAAAGTTTGGCAGCACAGAATGAGCACACGGAGCTCTTAATGCCACTTCCTGTAGCTCCACGCGGTGACTGCGCCGATGGCAAGCCAAAACGCTGGTCACCCCCACTGTGCCGCCGGTCCCCTACCACCGGCGCCGCTCCGTCCGCGCACAGTGAACTCCCCAGCGTGTCCCCCTATCCCCCTGTTCTCGCCAAAGCCCTTCGTTGCTCCTCCCCTGTCTCCAGGAGCTCGCCGGACCCCGACCGCCCATGCGCGGCACTGCTCGGCCGACCACCAGCTACCGCCGTCACCTCGCCGCTGGTTCCAAACAGATCCCCGCATAACCGCTTACTCAACCCCCCCCCCCCCCCCCCCCCCCCCTCTATTTGCCACGTCCAGTCCTCGGACCCTCTCCACTGTCGCCGGCAATCACGCACCCAAGGCGCAATCATGGCGTCCCCTCGGCCCCGGCTATTTAAGCCACCCCTGCGTTCGCACGCGTGCAAGATCCCATTACTATCCAAACTAGAAACCTCCCCGTGCAGGAATAAACCCATGTCCCCTTCCTTCTTCCTCTCCGGCGAGATCACCGCCGTCAGCCCCCTCCGCCATGGCGAGCTCGAAGCGCTTCCCCTCGCCAGTTACTTTACAACGCGTGATACACTGGTGAAGTCGTAGCTCTCCATAGACTCATTTACTCCGAGGGATGACCGGGAGCTCGACATCGACCTCGACCGATGAGCTCCTCCGCGGGAACCGATGCCGCCGTCGCCTGGGTCCTCCCCTGCGTCCGTGAAGTATTGCGTCTAATGCGCCTCGGCTTACTAAGAGCACTGATGCCTGTCGCGCCGTGGGAGATGGTCGGAGTCGCCGGGAATCGTCGTCGGCGTCGTTACTGACGTCACGTGCGCGAGGCAGACGACGGCCTCGTTGAACCCGACAAGTGGGACCGCATGGGCCCAGCTCGTCAGCCTCTGTACCGGCTTCCCCCGTGGCGCCTTCTCCTTTTTTTTGAGGGGTGGTGGTGCCCTCTCTGATCGCGGCTTTCCCGTAGGCCGGCGTATTTTATATACAACACCATCCAGTTTCGGCCCAGTTCGGCCCATCTTCAGAGAATTGCACCCGTGCCTGCAGTATTGCAACAGTGCACTTTCTGATTAATTCTCAAAAAAAAAGTGCACTTTCTGATTTATTCGCAGAAAAAATCAGACCCAAAGGTGAATATTTATTTTACAGATTGGCCCTGGCATTCAATCTGCAATAACTTTCAAAGCCCACGTTCATACTTTTCTGAGGCCGGTGCAATGCAATCCATTTCATTCATGTTGCAAGTCTCTAAATTCGCACATATGCACATATTCTTTATTCTGTCATTCTCCGAATTATATTTTCAGATATTATTAATTCCTCCGGCGATCATCTATCTTTCTAAATGATCTTCACCCGAGGTAATACAATCAACTAGCCTATGCCCCGTAACATTGCTCACGATTTTTTTCGCATGATCTTTATCTTGATCTACATGCTAGAAGTGTGTATATGGTTTATGGTTTATATGGCTATGCTTTATGTGCTTGCATGGTATATATCCATATCCTTATATGCTTTGATTGCTAGAAGAGTACTAGAGATGTGATATGTGCGTATGAGTATGGAATCTGATGATTCACTCTAGTCAAATGAATAAACTTGTCGAAAGTACATAGATGCCAACTTAAAAATAATGGTGCACAATACCTTAACCGAACACTTACTTTATTTGCACCTGTTGAGCCCCCATGCCTAGCTTAGGCATGGATTAGATACATTCATACTTTCCTGCGGTTACTATGCCTCACACTATGTGGTAGTGATTGTTGATGGCTTACAACAACCGTTTTATATATTGATTGCACTATGACTATTATCCTTAGATGGAGTGTGGTTGTTATGTTATATAGTGATGTTGTCCTTTGTCATGATTATCCATTATTATAAAAATGTGATGAACCTGATTTATTTATTGGCATGATAAAGAACACACCTAATCAACACAACCGCCTCCATTAGTTAGATCGAGTCATAGTGCCGCTCAACCGAGCTAAATAAATGCGACCACATTTGCCTTACCTAGGAAGGCCCTAACCTAATATATCACCAAACCTCTTATTTTCATCCTCATTGGGTACGATTAGATGGCGTACATTGCCTAGGCCAGGTGAGCAACGTCTAACTTATGGGTGCATTGGACAAGTAGTTGTTATTGAGTACTCGAATCTAGTTAAACCGGTCACGGTCAGGAATGCCCTGGGGCATTGGGTCCATATATGCGCCCCCATGACATTGTTGTCGATGATGTTATAGACGTGTTATGATGGTAGAACCGGTTTGTTGGAGTAACATTTGTCCACTCGCGAGGGAAGTGTATCGAGATACAAGACAAAGAGGGGGACTTCATGGTGTGGGTAAAATATACAACCTCTGCAGAGTCTTAGCCTATTTGAATAGCTGCCTCCTCGATTATGGACACAATTTGCATTTGGCCACACTATTTATTTCGTCTGTGTCGAGTTTGGAGGTATGAACATCTTTAAATATAAGATTGCACGTGAACAAACTTGAAACAGGGGATATGTCATAATTTTGTGCAGGAACTGGATGACATGACATGTCATGACTTGGTATGTTAGCCATGATATGGCTAGGAGACCGATGATATTGATTGGTAGGAAAACATGAGAATGATCTTGGGTGATAATAAGAATAAACCTGAATAAGATGCATTTGCAGGAACATGCTTTATCCTCGTTATATTATATTTAGTTCAGTTATCTTGACAGATATGTTAGTGATTTCTTGATAGCTAGACTTGCCGTGATACTATTTATGCTTGCCATGCCATGTTAACTATAGTTGTTAAGTTAAATTTTTGCAGATTATGTTGGTAGGTCATGTTTTCTTTTTATTTTCTTCTTTTGCAGGGGAGGTCATGTTTTCTTTGCTTGGGATATAGTATGTTATTTGATTGAGCTTGCAGTACATTAAAAGTACTCACAAGACTTTTAACGTGGGCATCTTCAACTAATATGCAGCTAGAGTGTTCGTGTGCTAGAAGATTAATCCAGCTAGTCATGTGCGTTTATAGAGCCCATCCATGAGCCATTGTAACCACTGAAGTCTTCCGCTGCGATAATTTAAGCCACTGGTCTATTACGACAATGTCGTATAAACAATCTTGCAATAGCTCTGTAAACCTGAGAATATATTGTCGTTAGCATTTCCATGTCATGAACTCAGTCATGCATGCTCGTTATCCTGGGCTGAGGTATGGAAGTGCCCTTAAGGGTATGAGACAGTCACCATCATCCGAACCGATGAAGATCGGTAAAGGGATTTCTCTCCCAAAGATGCCTTGCCACCAACTTCCCGTTCCGGCCACAAAACGGATTCCCCATACACATTAGGTTGTGTTTCTAACAAAAAAGGTGTGCACCGACGTTCACTGCCCTTCTTCTTTGACCTCCACGACGACGAGGAAAGTGGGTCGAGCTGTTGCTGAAGCCATGTACGAAGGTTCATGTATAACGAGTACATGCCTACTGTCAGATCCTTGTATCTTTTTTTTTTGGTAAAATCTGCGTGTGGTTTCCCACAATAATATCTATGGAAACCCAAGTACCTTCAACGAGTAAGATTTTCTTTTGGTTATAATGACCAAAAAAAGTATCTTAACTAAGGATAACTTGTTGAGATGAGTCTGGAAAGGAAGTAAAATTTGTGTTTATTGTGGACAGGGTTAATGTATTGATCATTTGTATTTTCAAAAGGCTAACTTGGAGCCTCATGAAATGTGTTTTTGCTCTTAATTCTACTCTTGTTAACCTGAGTGGTTGTTCTGGTAGGACCTGCAGCAATGTTCTGGTAGGACATGCAGATACGGATGAGGAAGAAACCCTCCCGCCGCCGAGGCCCGAGGATATCATCGACGTGGCCGGTTGCTTGATCTTGCTGACGAAACCAGACTTCCATCCATGCCCTACTGTGCCTTTTTCGGTTTTCAAATTACAGTTCGTCTTGTTTGTGGTGTGAACAGTTGTCGTATGGGCACGCGTCCTTTTACCGCGCTGTGATGATATTACGTTCCACACGCAGTTGTCCACAAGTCCATTGTCGTCCAGCCCGGTTAGGATACCTGGCTTTCACCCAGGCGACCCGGGTTCAAATCCCGGCAATGGAGATTTTTTTTCTTCCAGTTTTATCTTTTTTACTATTATAATAAAACACGAGGTCGTCGGAGCAGAGCTGAGCCAGCGCATCGCCCGTAGCTTTGCTCGGCACAGACACAACAAAGGGTAAGGCAGCAAGCAACCGTACAAATTTCTTCGGAGTTTCTAAAACGTTTTGGATTTTTGGCTAATTCTCATTCGACTGAATCTCGATTTCACTCTCAGTCGAGTTTTGAACCGCCTGATCGTCGTCCCCGGATCTTTGCGCGCACCCGCACCCGCACCGTGTGGGTTGTCCGTCGCTCCGCTTTCAGGTGCACTTTTGGCCGCGGTACACAGTGGCGTTCAGCGCTGCTCAGTTCGTCCTTGTGCCAGCGCAGGCGGGAGGCGGTGGAGTGAGGCGAGCTGCTGTCGAGCTAACGGAGGGGGGCGGAGGCTGCCGTCGCATCAAGCGGCGGAGGAGGAGATGGTGGGGATCGAGAGGACTCCAGCGGGGCTCTCCCTCACCGTGCGCGCCACAAGCTTGCAGTTGTAGTGGCCCGCGGGGAGGAACCGTCTGAGCGTCGCTGGCCCGAGATAGGCACGGCGAGCCCTCTCCCTCCCCATGCTGCTCAATGCTTTCTCCTCTCGCTCGCTCGTCCCGCTTCGATTTTTTGCACCCACCTCTCACTCTCAGCGCGGCCGGCTTTGTCGAAAAACCTCTCGGCGCGCCTGCATCCTCTTCCCCTTCTCGTCGCTTCACCGTCAGTTCATCACTGATCCGACGGGGAGCTAAGTATGTCAGGGATCAAAAACCTGAGGCGCGCGGCAAATGTCTGTCCGCTGCCTTTTGTTCAGGGACAACGTGAGTCGGTTCTTTTTGTCCGTAGGCAGTGCTGGTGATTTGATTCAGTTCATTGATGAGAGCTAGGTAGGATGTAATATTATTCAGGTCAGTGTTTTCTCCACGCATTCAGCATATGCTTCATTCCATTTTCTAGCAGCTTACAATATTGTTAAGGATCGACCTCAACTTTGTCATGTCGTGTAAAAAACACAACAAAATTTGCTGGAATTTGGTGTGGCATCTTGAGTTACTGACAAAAGTTTGCACTGAAAAATGTCAAGCTTAGCAGAGGAGAAGATGGAGCAACGGCCACTCGAACTATATGCTCTAGAAGATGGAGCAATGGCCACTGAGAAATGTCAGCCGTCACCTCGTTTTGTTCTCTACCTATTCAGTTCATTGACGAGTGCTAGTTTTCAGGGTCCTATTTTCAGTTTGTACTGTAATTCTAGTCATTCTGTCGAACAGCTCTCATGCGCCATGAGGAGGCCAGAACTGGGTGGTCGCATGACGCATCAACCGGAGGCGCTGGACGAGGCCATGGTGCCGCGCTCCGCCACGCTGGGCACCAACGCCAGCGTCGTGCTGCCGGGCAAAGATGGAGGACGCACGCTTTCGTGCCCCGAAGCCGCCGCCCCTTGTCATCCCGGCACGCGTCCGCAGCTTGGTAGGCGCTCACACGACTCCGGGCTCCCCTTGACCATCCGGGCCGCCGACACCCACGCCGGAGGCCACCACCCTCGTGCTTACGGTGATGTATGTTGGCCGATAAAGCCACGGCGATCGTGTCGGGTGCGCGTGCACGCGCCGGGCGCATCGGGTGCGGACCGGACCGAGCCGGATCCGTGGCAAGGGGGTGCGTGTGTGCGTGCGTGTAGTGGCCTGGAGTGCGCGCGTGTGTGTGCACCCAGCGGGCGTGTGTAGGATTAGGTGCAGGCAGTTGAGGGATCGCGAGGCAGGCGTGATCGCCGCGAGCCGTGCGCGTTCGTGCGCGTGGTGGCCGCAAGCGGAGCGGGCCGATCGGGGCGCCGGCTCGCCTGGGTCGTGCCCAGCGCAGGCCAGCTATATAATGCCTCGAGCTGAACATTGTAACTGTCCGAAGAGGGTCCACCTCGTACGTAAAACACGGAGGGGCGATTGGGGTGATCGCAAGGCGATCGTCGCGAGAGCTAGGGTTAGGGTTTTGCGAGCGGTGGTGGTTGTTTTTCCGGCGGCACGGGAGGGATCGACGGCGATCCTGAGCGTGTGGGTCGGTGTGACGCTATCTCTCCGGTGGGAAGACCATGGCGGAGAGGACGAAGGAAGGAGTTGCGGAGCCGTGGAGCGCCACGAAAGCTGCAACGGAGGCGGGGACGCCGGGGCCGCAACCGCAGGGAACGTCGACGGCAACACCAAGACCGCCGCCACAGAAGGAGACACCCGCTGGATCGATGAGAACGCCACTGGGCTCTCACAGCAGGAACAATTCTGTATCTCCAGTAGATGGAAAAGCGACGGTGATCTCAGCGGGACTGACGGCTCGGCTGGGTGGTCTAGTGCTAACGGAGAAGGAGTCTAAGGGGTTTGTCTTCAAAGAATCTGAACAGGAACGTGCGCGTCCGCCGAAGTGGTCGGCGATTGGGAAAGCTTCCCCCCCCCCCCCCCCCCCCCCCGCGCCCCCCCCCCCCCCCCACCCCCCCCCCCCCCCCCCCCCCCGGCCCCCCCCCCCCCCCCACCCCCCCCCCCCCCCCCCCCCCCGCCCGATGAATAAGCGAGCCTTGGAGATGTCAATGGCAAGGGCGTGGGGGCTGCATAGGGAAGCCCCCAGTTCAAGATCATTGGGAGAAATCTTTTCTCGGTGGCGTTCGGAAGTGAAGGAAATTGGAGACACGCCCTAAACAACGGCCCATGGCAATTTGACTTCAATGTTCTAATTCTCAAGGATTATGATGGTGTAACTAGACCGTCGGAGATGACTTTCGAAACAGTGGATATGTGGGTTAGGGTCGACGATCTGCCCCTGGACAAACGCTCGAAGGCTTTTGGGGAAGCACTTGGAAATTGGCTGGGCAAGATCGTGCGTGTGGATGTAGAGAAAGATGGCTTTGCGAAGGGCTCTGAACTGCGTTTCAGAGCTAAACTCTCAGTCTTCGAGCCGTTAGTGAGGGGTTTCTATCTTAAGAAGGATGAAGATGACCTGGAGCAAACATGGTTTGATTTTAAGTATGAAAGGATCCCACACTTCTGCTTTGAGTGTGGTAGGCTTGTTCATGGCGCAGGTGGGTGCACTCCGGCCGTGGAGCCGGATCAGCAGTGGGGAGAGTGGCTCAGGGCCTCGCCGGGGCATTCATCGGGACCAAAAGAGGGATCTCACCGTTCCCCTTCTGGAAGTGCCAATAGCTATGGGAGTGTGAGGTCGAGCGACGGTGAAAGGAACGGAAGGAAGACCGGAACAGTCCGCGATCTTCCCACCAAACGTAACCTGCAAAGGGAGTTCACTACCCCGGCTGCATCCCACACTGGTGGGGGAGGTAGAGGAGAATATGAGGGTGTTTCAAGTCCAAACACACATAGGCATGGTGAGAATGCATCCCGGGAACGGGACCTTCGTGATGACTTGGAGCTGAGACGGGAGAGAGTGCTGCGATCTGAACTGAGGCAGCGACAGCAGGAGAAGCAGGCAGATATCAGAAATAAGTACAAGCAGCAGGATTCGCGTAACAATGATGCTGCTGAGAGCTCGGACAGATTCAGAGGGCGAGAACGCAGGCACGGATACTATATGCGCCAACCTAGGTCTGGGAACTATACGGAACAGCGTCCCCCTCTTAGCCCAAGACATGAATTCAAAGGAGAAAAGGAAGAGGTGGCCGAAACAGCAGTGGGTGGTTAAAGGAGACGTGGACAGGCAGGTTGGTAATGATATCTTCATTCGCGAGACGAGGCAAAAAACCTCTTCTGTGTTTGATCGTATCTCTGAGCAACACGACGAAGCGGCGGTCCTTGCCAGGCAGGGCCGCCGGACGTCATGAATCTTCTGGCCTGGAACTGTCGAGGCTTGGGGTTGGACTCGACAGTTGGCGAATTAAGAGACCTGATACGGTCCTACAACCCAGCGGTGGTTTTTCTTTGTGAAACGAAGAAAACGTCGAGAGCAATGGAGCGACTCCAGTGGAGCATGGGATTTAATCGAGGGGTAGCGGTAGACTGTCAAGGGAGGAGTGGGGGTCTGGCTCTATGGTGGAGAGATCATCTTCAAGTTACCGTTCGTCCGTGGAGCCAGTACTTTATTGATGCAGAGGTGATGTGGGAGGGAAAAACTTGTAGGATCACTGGATTCTACAGGGAACCTCGAACGGAACTACGCAAGAAATCATGGGATGCTATTAGATACTTGCGAGCTCAAGACGATCTGCCGTGGATATGCATGGGTGATTATAATGAAGCCTTGTTTCTTTCTGACCAGATTGGCGGTAACCCAAGACCTTTCATGCAAATGGAAGATTTTCGCGACTGTCTTGCTGATTGTGGCTTGGCAGACTTGGGGTTCTCGGGCTATCAATATACATGGGATAATAAGAGGGATGGTGTGGAAAATATTCAGGTGCGGTTAGATCGAGCCACTTGTACTGATTCCTTCTTACGGATGTTCCCGGAGACAACAGCTGAGCACATCATGACCGAAGAGTCTGACCACCAAGCTTTGCTGGTCCGGGCGCTGGAGACGGCTCCGCATCGGGATGGGCCAAGAGAGAGAGCTTTCAGATTTGAGGAAGCTTGGACTCGCCACGAAACATATCAAGAAATGTTTGAGGAAGCGTGGGAGGCAACACAAACGGGCGACCAAGGTATAGCTGCTGTGTGGCAAAGACTCAAAGGCACGACGGGGGCGATGCAAAGGTGGGCACGGGAAGTATTTGACTCGATCAGAAGGCAGATTGCAAAGTTAAAAGGACAGCTGAGTGATGCCAAGGTGAGAGCTCTTTCGACCGGACACTCACTGGAGGTTCGTGAGATTGAAGCGCAGCTTAAGGAAATCTATACACGTGAGGAGATTATGTATAAGCAGAGGTCACGTGTTGACTGGTTAAGTGCGGGAGATCAGAACACAAAATATTTTTAGAGTCGTGCTACTCATAGGAAAAAGAAAAACACAATCAAAGCCCTTCGAAGGGAGGATGGAACTAGATGTACAGTGGATGAACAAATGAGAGAAATGGCGACAGGTTTCTACGAGGGGCTGTTTACCTCGGATGGTACGTCAGGTGCCAATGCATTGTTACAGAATATTCATCAAGTGGTCTCTCCGGACATGAACGACGCGCTTACCGCCCCTATCACCGATGACGAGATACATGCAGCTCTGTTCCAAATGGGGCCAACGAAGGCGCCCGGTCCGGACGGGCTCCCGGCTCTTTTCTACCAGCGGCACTGGCCGCAGGTCCGTGATGATGTGTGTCGGGCTGTGAGGGATTTCTTGGGTGGTGTGGCCGCCCCGGAGGATTTTAATGATACGGTCATTGTTATGATTCCTAAGACCAACTCACCGGAGTTGTTGTCTCAGTTCAGACCAATTAGTCTGTGTAACGTGTTTTATAAGATTGCTATCAAAGTTTTGGCAAATAGATTGAAAGGCATTCTCCCCATTCTTATCTCAGAGGAGCAAAGCGCGTTTGTACCGGGTCATCTCATCACTGACAATGTCTTGGTTGCGTATGAGTGTGTTCATGCAATACGGACTAGGAAAAGGAAGAAACCGTTGTGCGCGGTAAAACTGGACATGATGAAGGCATATGATAGGATAGAATGGGTGTTTTTGCGACAGATGTTAGAGCAGTTTGGTTTTGCACCACGATGGAGTATGATGATCATGAGATGTGTCACCACAGCTAATTTCTCTGTCAAGTTGAATGGTGCTTGTTCCAGGAGGTTTTCACCATCCCGGGGGCTACGGCAGGGTGACCCGCTCTCTCCATACCTCTTTCTCTTTTGTGTTGAGGGTTTCTCGGCGCTGCTGAAGAGGGCACAAGAAGACGCCAAGATCAAAGGGGTGACGTTTGGGAGCACTGGCCCCCATGTAACTCACCTCCTTTTTGCGGACGACAGCATAGTTTTTCTGGAAGGATCGAGGGACAATATGGTGGCCTTAAAGGAGATTTTAAATAGTTATGAAGCGGCTTCGGGGCGACGTGTGAATTTACAGAAATCCTCAATATTTTTTGGCAAGGGGTGTGGAGAGAATACAAAGGCAGAGTTGAAGAGTGCACTTGGAATTGATTCAGAAGCTCTAAGTGAACGCTATCTTGGGCTGCCAACACTGGTTGGTCGTTCAAAGGAGGGCACTTTCAAGTATGTGACGGAAAGTTCCAAGTCAAAAGTGAGTGGCTATAAGGGCCAAGGTTTGTCCAAAGCGGCGAAGGAGGTCTTGGTGAAATCCGGACTCCAAGTTGTACCTACTTTCACCATGAGTTGTTTTCAGCTCACTAAGAAAACATGCCGGAATCTGACTTCGATCTCTTCAAAATTCTGGTGGGGTGAATCAAATGGTGAAAGGAAAGTACATTAGATCTCTTGGCAAAAAATGTGTGCTGCAAAAAGAGTTGGGGGTTTAGGGTTTCGGGATCCAGAGGGCTTCAACCAAGCATTGCTAGCAAAACAAGCGTGGAGGATTTTGCAAGAACCGAACTCACTATGCGCAAGGGTCCTCAAGGCCCGCTATTTCAAGGAGCAATCTATCATGACGGCCACATGCCCTTCCAACGCCTCCTACACCTTTCGCAGTGTGCTGCATGGGAGAGATCTCTTAAGGGAAGGAACAATATGGCGCATAGGAGACGGGTCGAAGGTGAATATTCATCACGATAACTGGATTCCGAGGCAGGGAAGTTTGAAGCCATTGGGCCAACTCTTCATACCCGGTGTGGCAAGGGTGGCAGATTTGTTAACTCTTGACGGCCGTTCATGGGACGCAGCAAAGGTGGATGCCATGTTTAGTCCGACTGATGCAACGGATATCAAACACATCGCTATTGGGGGTCCGGAAGAACAGGATTACATGGCCTGGAACTACACAAAAAATGGGTGTTTTACTGTCAAATTTGCATACCACCTGAGAAAGGCGATGGGAAGAACGAGGACCGGACAGCCGGAGTCCTCTGATACGGTGACTGCACACAAGGGGTTCATGGCGCTGTGGGACACATGTGCACCAGCAAAAGCAAAGATTCATATGTGGCGTTTGATTGAAAATGGGCTGGCTGTGGGGTTCGAACTACATCGACGACGGATTAAACCGGGTGTTTTTTGTGTTGCATGCGGAAGAGAACAAACCAACTATCACCGGTTTTGGGCATGCCAACATTCAGCAAGGTTCTGGCAGCTCTTCCACTCAGAGAAGGGAGTTGCGGTGGCGATCCCACCGTGCACGACGGACTCCCAGAGTACTCTAGCTCGCTGGCTCCTCGATTGGTTTGCCGGGGCATCTGATGAAGACCGAGAGGTTATGGTGCATTCGGTGTATGGCCTCTGGCTCGCTCGGAATGATGCTCGAGATGGTAAGCCGATCGCCACAGCACATGAAATAATGAACTCTGTTTTTTCCCACATGAAGGAATGGAGGGAGATACATCCACAAAAGCCGGGTGCGCCTGTTAGGCAAGAACCACAGCGCTGGGAGCCTCCTGACGAGGGATGGATTAAAGTAAACTCAGATGGTGCAGTGTCAAAATTTGGAGCAAAAGGAGGAGGAGGAGCAGTTCTTAGAGATCACAATGGTGCCTTTCTGGCAGCTACCTGTCATCATTTCCCAAACATTATGGATCCGGAAGCTACTGAGGTCTTGGCGTGTCAACGTGCTTTGCAGGTAGCAGCAGACATTAACGCAACAAGAGTTCATCTGGAGTTGGATGCTCAAGCTGTGGTGAATATGCTGAAACATTCAGCAAGGAATCTGTCGGCTAACGGCCCTTGGATTGAGGAGGTGAAAGCTCTTCTTGGGTCCTTCGTCGAGTACAAGATTTCTTGGGTTCGGCGTTCTGCTAATATTGCCGCGCATAAATTAGCTAAAGTAGGTGTTGATGATGAATTGTGTAAGGTGTGGTTGGGGGTCCCCCAGACTTTGCTATTTCTGTAATCGCGGATGACATTCCGGGGTTTGAGTTTTAAATAAATGCGGCAATATTTACCCTAAAAAAACTGTCTGGTGGGTCGAGTTCGTGCTCGAGAGAAACAAGGATCGTCGTTGCTGCGGCGGGGCGTAGCGTACGTGCGCCAGAAAGTCCACCGTGTCCACTGCTCCTTCTCCTTCCTCCTTTATTCTTCGTTGTGCGTCTGAGAGAGAGAGAGAGTGAGAGAGCTCCGGCGAGCGAGGGAGAAGGCCGCGGCAACAACAATGTCCCAAGAGCACGGCGTGCCAGGGCCGGCTGCGGACGGACTCAAGCCCCCAGAGCGGCAGGCAGTCGACGGCGAAGAACCTCCTGGAGGCGCCGGAGACGACGACGAACGCTGGGGTGGGCGTGGAGCTTGTGGTCCACATCCTTCGGAGCCAACGCGTATGCGCGCGCGTGTCCAAGGCCGACGCGTCGGCGTCCAAGCACGGCCGCCGCGGGTTCGGGCGCCTCCTGGCCGGCCGCGAGGCGCAGGAGCTGTACGAGGCAGATGTGAGGAGGCCAGGAGAGCGCGGCCTCCAGCTGATCCGGCGAGACCGCGTCACTGCCGTGCCGTCGATGTGGTGCTGCTGAGGTTGGCAACGACCCGGGCGCCGAGCGCCCCTGAAGGCGAGCAGCGCCGCCTCGTCCTTCCCCTCGCAGCGGAAATGGCAGCAGCTGGAGAACCGAAGGCCATCGCCGCCCTCCTCAACCTTCCCGTTCTTCTCAGCGGAGCAGTCGCGGCCACCGTGCGTGTCATCCTCCAACTCTTTCCCAAGACGGCAAGACGCCGGTCATCGCTACCTTGTTCGCCGTTGAATGGTTAGCTGCTGCTGCTGTCCTTTCGCCTCGCTTGGTTGCTCCGGCCGGTGGCGAAGCGGCCCGCATTGCGCGTGCGCACCTTGGCTCGGCGCTGGCGGCCGGCAGAGCATGCCGCAACGTAGGGGAGAGGAGAGATGCCGTGACAGCATATAGATTACACACTGACATGTGGATCCGGGACCGAGATATAGTATAGCAGTACAAGTCAAATACCAAATTCCGGTCAACATGCCATTGTGGACAAAACCAACTTCTAGTTTACCAGGGGTGATTTGGCTGGTTTTGGATAGTTTTTGTTTCTTTTTTTGACAAACTGGTTTTGGATAGTTTTTTCTTTTTTTGATAAACTGGTTTTGGATAGTTTTTTTTTGAAAGGTTTGTTTTGGATAGTTGACGGTAATATCCCGGTTTTCTGACTTGAGGGGGTGATGTGGCCGAAACTGGGTACTTCATAGGGTATCTATACTTTTTTTTTTCGTGTAGGCGTGGCCTATAATTCACAAGATAATTTAAACATTTTCTTTCTGAATCTCCAATACACGAGGGATAGAGTGGAAGTCAGCGCCACATTCAGTTTTAGTGTCGGCGCATTCAGTTGATCAGGTTCAGTTACTTGTTCCTTTGTGATTCAGTCTTCCCGTTTCTTGTTCCTTTGTTCAGTCCCTGTAGCTGGAAAATTACAGATGATATGAAGCTTTTCATTCTTCCATGATACGGGCTTCCGAGAGCCCTTGGATCTGAGATCGAATGGTTGCATGGCGTGATTCTAGACCTATGGGTGTATCATTTTTCAGCCACTTTGTTATTCACTGTAGTTTCGTTCCTCTGTTCAGTCACTGTGGTTGCATCATTTTTCAGTCTCTTGGGCCTCTCTTTCCTTCAGTTTTTCAGTTTTCCAGTTTCTTCTGTTTGTTCGATCTTTTCTAGTCCTCAGCCGCTTAGTTGAATCACACTTTTACCCCTCTTTCTTTAGCTTCTCAGTGTACCTAATTTGCTTAACTTCTTTCCTAACTGTCTCATTTTCGTTTTTTACTCCTTAATCCTTTGTTAATCCTTTGTCTTTGCCATTGATCATTCTTTCTCCGGTCGCTGTTTCTTATCTCTTCAATCTTCATTTCTCTTTTTCTTAGTCCTCAATATCTCTTTGGTTGGTTGGTCTTCACTCTTCATATAAGCAGATAGTGATCTGTTGGCACGTCTCCTCCCCTCCCTCGTGTCGCCCCGCTCGGGCGACCCGAGGGGTGAAACCCTAACCCCGCCGCCTCCCTTCCCTCGCCGCCGCCCGAGGCAGCTGTCGCCGAGCAAGCTTGGTGCGCCGTCGATGAAGGTGGCGGCGGGGCCCTCGCCTCCTCGCCTCGCCCGTGGGGGGCCTCTGGATCTGGGGCGGCGGCCCCGGCTGGTGTGGCGTCGCGGGCTTCGGCATCCGGTGGCGCGGGCGTGAGTCGGCTGTTCTTAGCCGTGTGGACGGCGAGATCCCCGAAGACTGTGGGCCAGCGCGCGGCAGTAGCGTCAGCTCCGGCTGCGTCAGACCTAGCCGTCCCCTCTGCCCTTCTTCTCCAGCGAGCTCCTCCCCCCCCCCCCCCCCCCCCCCCAGATCCGATCTGCCTCGTCATGGGGTCCCGGTCTGCTTCGGGTGGGAGCGGGTGTCAGGATGCAGGACCGGGGGAAACCCCCAGCCAGCCATGCCAGCGGCGACGCCCGCGGGCGCGGCGCACCTTCCCGAAGGCGTCGTTTAGGTCTTGCCCCCCATCCCCTTCCCCTTTGTCTCCCAGGAGAAATCCTCAATTTTGTTGGGCAGCGGCGACGCCCTTGGCGCTGTAACCTTCTTGAAGGCGCTGTTTTGGGAACAAAGATGGGTTGTGGGCTTCGTTGTGGTGTAGGTGGAGTGTATCGGCAGCGGCAGCATGCGTCCAGCGGTGGCGGTGTCTCCCTTGGTGCTGGGTCAAGTTGTTTTGGTGCTCTTCGACGGGCTGCAGTTTATTCCTCCGATGCCCTTGGATCTTCCAGGACGGGAGGGGATAGGGTTCCCCTCCTACGGTGGCTGCACTACAGGTCGTCGAGCGAGCCGAAGCTCCCAATTTGGTCTTTGCCCTTGCTGTTGCCCAATTGTGCATTCTGATCGCTCGCCCTCTTCCAAGTCAGAACTACGGCATATGGTGTTGCTCTGCTCTAGGTGAGTCGTCGTTGGCATGTCGGGAATGCCTGGTTCCGCCCAAGTGGTTTCTTCGAGGCCATCCATCCAGGCTCTAAGCATGTCCATCGCTTAACGGTGCGATGCCTTCGAGCCAGGCGAGGAGGCAGGGGTCTTCTTTGACGATGGATCTGGATGGATGTGTCTTTCTTCAAGCCCAGGTGTTTTGGCAACGGCGTGCCTTGCATCGTCGTCGGTGCACTCTCCTGACCAGGATATCGCTTTGGCCTTGGTTTTCGGCGTGCAAGAGGTTAATGGCATCTCCAAGCTATATGTTCTACGCCAATCTTTCTAACTAGCTTGTTGTACGTGCATTGTGAGATGTTCCCTGGCGCCCTTGTATCTTTGCCGTCTATCTTCTTTTCTTTAGTTGATGAGTGGTGTAATTTGAAGTTGAAATCCTGGCCGGTTTATGGCTTTGTTAATTTATAAAGCCGGGTTTTGCTTGAGCCTTCGTTCTAAAATATATATAAGCAGATGGTAAACATGTGTTTTTTAGGTGAATGGCCCATTATTTCTCTCTTTTTCTTCACTCTTCACTATTTTTCTTAGTTTTCAGTCCTTCTCTTTGGTTATTCTTCACTCTCCATTTAGTTCAGTCACTGTTTTTTGGACTTGACACGCAGAAAATCCCAAAGGAAGTAGCCCCAAACTTGACATCCCGGAGAGCGGGCCACCGACACAAGGGCCGAGCACGGCACTGCAGGCGATGACTGCATCACTTCAAGCAGAGTTTGGAAGGAGTTTCTCCTCAAGACAGATCTCACGATAGAAACTCACGTTCTAGTTACGTTCCACTCTGTTGCAAACAAGCGTCGGGTGTCGGTAGTTTTCAATTGTCCTCTAAAGAATGTAGAGTGTTCAATCTAGCTATCTGGTATCGTGGCGCAAACTTGTTTGCTGACTGTTGTGGGCGTGCTACGGGAATCTAACCCTGTGTGTGCGCGATTACGTAGATCAGTTTCTCGTGCCTGGCACCTACCTCCTTTTTTTTCTTCCTTTGTTGCCTGTCTTTCTGTGTGTTTTAAGATTATTATCTCCGATGGTTAAACAACATCATTCGAGACCTGAGGTGCAGGTATGTTTCCCTGCTGTGCTATTTCCCTCTCGTTCTATTCATTTTAAACAATATCACTTTGGAACATGACAGCGTGCTAACAGCTACTCCTTCCGTTCCGAATTACTTGTCGCAGGTATGGATGTATTTAGATGTATTTTAGTTTTAAATACATCCATTTCTATAACGAGTAATTTAGAACGAAGGGAATAGAACATGACAGCAGTCTCCAATAGACCTATTCATGAATGGCCCAATATTCATTTGCTGTTTGTTCTTTTATTCATTACCATTTGATTTCTTCTAGGGAACTTCACTGCCGTTTGATGGGAGCCATAACATTCATCACAAATAGATGGGATTATCAGGCAAAACCTCGCTAATAAGGCCCATGAACACTTTAGGGCAACTCCAATGGCCGACCCATTTGGTTGGGTTGTGTCCGTTTGAGTCCGCACCACGCAAACACATATTTTATCTGCTTTTCATGTCCGCGTGAATGCATTTTTGCCTCAAATTTGGACTCGATTTGCGTCCATATGTGTGTCCGCTCAGTGTTCGCCTTGGACCTGCACGCCGCCGCCCAACCACCACCTACCGGTCCTATTTTATTTCACGCGTGCGCTTGGGCCCACACATCAGCCACAGAAGCCAGTCCATGCTTGTCCTTTTTAATGCCACGCGTGCGTTGGGAGGGGGGCGCCCAGTCCACTTCCTCAACAACCATCTTCCGTCTTCTTCTTCGTGCCCCCTTGGTCGACTCCTCGTTGGTGTGCTGCGCAGCTAACTTCAGCATGTCGTCGCGCCATGCTTGAGCCGCCGACATGCCTTCCTCTCTACGTCTTTGTCCACCACTGCAAGTACTTCTGGGAGCATGGCATGCCGATGTGGTGGCCCGACGTGAACCTGATGAACGGGTGGCATCTCAAGCACGACATGGTTCCGGTGCCGGTATCAGACGCGCGCGGCTGGCAAAGATCCGCCACCATCATGCTCAACTCCCGGTTGAGCTCCGCCATGACCCAGCGTACACAGTGGACTCACCGAACTGGGACGCGTGGTTCACCTCTAAGCATGACTTGCACCGCCAATTAAGCTTCAAGGGTGCGCCCCGTGCACCGTGCGAGCTTGCCGCTCCACCACCACCGTTGGTGGTGTAGGAGGAGGATCGGGCGGTCGAGGATCCCTACATTACGGACCTCGAGAAAGCCACAAGGAGGGACATTGAGAAGTCCAAGCACGAGGAGCTCGCCAGGTGGCCTGCCTTTCGCAAATGTTGGCCGAATTGGCGGCTAGAGTGGAGGCGAACGCGCCCTCACTCCTACCAAACCCGCCCGCGTCCGAGCCAGTGGAGGAGTGGTGGGAGCTGGAGCACCAATCTTGCTTGTGGACAAGCACGGTGCCCTGCTCGCCCATGCACGTGGCGTGCACGCCTGTGTGGTTGGGCGCGTCCGAGGAAGAGGTCAAGCGGCACGCGTTGGCTAAGCAGCAAACGCCGGCAACATTCCAGGAGGCCTTTTCGTGGATGCAGGTGCCGGTCTTCTTGGTCCTAACCAAAGAGGATGACAACGACGCCGCATAGTTTTTATTTTTCTAGTTTAAATTAATGCAAGACTTGACTTGCTGGCTGTTTTTTATAATTCGAATTTGCGTCCAAATGTACAATGTGTCTGTTCACGTTGGCCGCATTTATGAGCCGGCGGACAAATCAGACTCTGAAAAAAAAAGGATAAAATTTGCATTCATTTGGGTCTCTCGTTGGAGTTCCCTCGCAATATACTCCCTCTGTTTCAAATTACTTGCCGCATGTATGAATGTATCTAGATGTATTTTAGTTTTAGATACATTCATTTCAGCGAGTAATTTGGAACGAAGGGAGTAGCATCAACCACGCGGAGCCGGTGTTGCCTAGCTGCATGGAAGCCCCCTTGCGGCGCCGCCCCTCCCCCTTGCATCGTCCCATGTCGCGGTCACAACATCGCTCCTCACCTGTCGCAGCAGCCGCGCACCTTTGCCGTAGCCGCCCCACCTCGTCCCACCTCGTCCTCGTGTTCGCTCGTCATCGGTGCGCCCGCCGGTTCGCAATGTCCTCGCTCGTCCGCTTGCAGTGCTGGCCCACAAGGGAGACGCGTGCGAGCGTGGAAGCGACCGCTCGCACGCTGCGATCGGCCAGCCGATCCTAGCCGTTTATTTACCTTCTCTTATTACACTGCTCCGTAGAATAAGAAGAAAAAAAGGTATCATTGCTAAGAAGCGCAGCAGATGACTCGTGACTGTCTGAATCGAGGAGGAGATGTTGGAGGTGAACAGATATGAAATATCGTTAGGACTCCGACAGACCTCCTTCTGCGCCCATTTCATTTCGCCTCTCAAATGTGGATTCGACGGTGGTGCGGAGTTCTGCGAGCAGACATCGTTACGTCACGCCTACGCGTGTACCCCGCTACAAAGGGCCTCGATGGTGAAAGAGTTACAATAAATAAGTGTCAACATGGGACTTGTCACCAATCCATTGTCGTCCAGCGGTTAGGATACCTGGCTTTCACCCAGGCGACCCGGGTTCGATTCCCGGCAATGGAATTTTTTTTCCCATTGTAACAATTGTTACATCGACTGTCCTTTTATTTATTTTTGGTTATTCTCTAGAGCCGCAGTGGTGCCTTTTATTTATTTATTGCAAACAAATAACTTCGTAGCTTTGCTCAGCAAGTTGTTCTTCCAAATTTCATCAAGTTACCAACGATCCAAATTTCATCAGAGTTATCAAACGATTCTTTTGTTTCTAATGTGCTTACAGTTAGCACATGACAGCAGTCTCCAAGTACAACTAGCTGATGAATCAGGACTTGGCTTGCTCAATATTCATTCTTCTTTTAAATTCTTATTGACGGGAGCCATAAAACTGATCACAATTCATCGGAATCTCCAGACAAAAACACCTTGCTAGGAAGGCCCGTTAACACTTTACAATGCAGTATCCTCCTTCCAACACCAGCTAAAAACTTCCAATTTCCATCCCAGATGCAAAATACTCGATCAAGCGTGCCACTCAAACTACAGAAGACTAATACAATACAGACTCGCTGTTGGCTAGTAAGTACAGTAGTGATAACCACAATGACAGCTGAGCTGTGTAACGGGCCAAAGGAATGGATGAATAAGGCAAACTGCCACTGTTCATGTGCAAGAAAATATGACGGACATTTAAAAGAAAAATGCCGGACAGGCGACGGGTAGATGACCCCGCAGAGGCTCTTAGACCTAGGACCATATGCAGGCAAAAGCTTTGGAACCGGTGTTTAGTTTGCTGTGATAGTTCGCTGTGCAGAGCGGTTGATTAACCCCATTTGACGATAGCCGAACCCCAGGTGAGTCCAGCTCCGAAGCCAGATGCTGCGATGATGTCGCCCGCCTTCACCTTCCCGCCACGAACAGCCTCGTCCAGTGCTAATGGAATGGATGCCGCACTGGTGTTGCCGTAATTAGCAAGGTTTGAGATGACTTTTTCCGATGGGATAGATAACCGACTGGCAGCAGCATCGATGATCCGCTGGTTAGCCTGCAAAACATCGATGGGGTCAGTTAGATCGATGCTTCAGGTCAAAGAGTTTCATGGTCGATAGGCTAGGATACTCACTTGGTGAAGCAACAGCCAATCTATACTGGAGGCAGGTAGGCCGGCCTCCTCTAGCGCCTTCTCGATGGACTGTGGGACACAACGTACAGCAAAGCGGAAAACCTCCTTTCCGTTCATTTCGATGCAAGAAAAGTTGGTCTTCTTCGGTGGGAAGCCAGGGACACCATTGGTCTTGGATAAGATTGAGTCAGCGTTCGATGATGAACAATGCAGGTGCCTACATAAGTATAATCAGCAAACATAAGAAAGTGACCTACTAGAAATGTAACCTCAACACTTTCTAGAAAGAAGGCATACTTTTGCCCATGGCCATCGCTTTGCACACAAAAACCTAGCAAGCCATCTTCATCAGCATTGCATGACTGCAATATCGAGGATTTAAAATTAGACAAAAGAACTTGCACAAGGATCTTGCAAATTACAATGCCACACTACTACCGAACACCTCATACCTGTACTACAACAAATTGCAGTGTCTTACCCAATAGACTGTACAGAAAGACTACAGCCAACTGAACCATGGAAAGCAGACCAACATTTCAGCAAAAAAGAACAGATACCTGGACCAAAACAGCACCAGCAGCATCACCAAAGAGGATGCATGTACCTCTATCTGTCCAATCCACATATTGCGAAAGAGCATCTGCCCCAACTACAAGGACATTTTGAATACCTCCACCTACAATAGTGGCAGATAATAAATTATTAATCCACCAAGGCGCTCAATAGCAACCCATTGTGAATATTTAACAAGGGAATTACCTTTGATAAAACGAGTAGCTGTAATTAAACCAACAATGAACCCACTACAGGCAGCAGTGATATCAAAGCCAAATGCATTTGTGCACCCCACCTCCGCCAGCACCTGTTTTCATTTTATCTTGATGTTATTTATGCAAAAATAGGCATATAAAATGCATAAAGCACTAGAGCAGAGTGGCACCGATGATTAGAACAACTAATTTACTGATAGTACAAAACATTAACAGTACTACTAAACAGGGAAAAAATTGAATGAAAATACTAAAATGGAAAGACCATTACGTAGTTCATATTATTTGATGACTACGTTATTATCAAATATAGGCTGCTCCACAAAGTATGCCAGTGAAACATTTTTAGTTTTGACTATCAAATATAGATATGTAATAACTTCGAAGTACCAATATAATCATCACGAATGAAACATACTATCATCATCTATATTCATTGTCATGCATTACAACATACTTCCATAGAAATCACTTTTCTCTGTTCTAAATACATCTCATTCTAGCTTCTGGATTTTTGTTCCGAAATACATGCCAATTTACAAGTTTGAGGCAACTACTGCGGTACTGCCATTGTTTGCTTCACATATCCCTAACATTCATTAATATACTAGATTAACACATAACATCCAACATTCATAATGAGCTAATTATGGAGGCAAATGTAATGTGTCAGTATACATGCCTTAGTTGGAGTGCCCTAAATTACAGCCATTCAGGAACAGAGGGAGTATTGTTCAAAGACTGAAAACAGTACTTTGGAGACTACCAGTACTGAAGTGAAAAAAATTACTGACAGAAAGTATTATAATTTAAAAAGAAACTCCTCAGATAAATTAACAATAAGATAGTACCATTTCTACCCCAACTTATGATATACAGTAAAAGAAAAAGGGAAATATTCTCAAGCATGAGATGACTTGCATTAAAAGCAGGAATATGCAGTCGCTCAGACATATCATTGTTTTAAATAACATAAGTAGTTTCCATATAAGTATGACAACTACTGTATTCTTGAGAAAAGACAGGGATGGCAACTACTAGAATGATTTAATAGATGTGCATAAGCAATACCCGACCAGCACCGCCAAAGAGATCGTCTGGAGTAGATGTGCAAAAGAGAACAAGGTCAACATCTTCAGGTCTTACTTGGGCCATCTCAAGTGCCCTTTGTGCTGCCTTTACTGAAAGCCCTCCCAGTGTTTCGCCTCCTAACACATTTGAAAAGAACAAATTACTCCTGAAACATAAACAAATGAAATATGTCTCCAAAACGGAATTGTTGCGACTCCTAAGCTTTCTTCCACAAAATCTGATACTCTGTTACCTGCCTACTTACACACAGTGGGGCCAACTCCCAACGATGTTATTGAAACGTCTTATAATTAGATATGTACATTGACTTAAAAAACATGTGAAAAGTGCTGCGTTTATTATATACTTATAAGCCAGCCAGAAATTTGGTAAGATACCAAGACATAAATTTATCAGCATTTATATTTACTCTTCTAAATTCATTTATTTATTATATTTACAATAGCTCGTGCCCACGTCACATGGTGTTGCTAGTCCTTAACCATGTATGCAGAAGGGTGCTTTGCGACAAATGCTCATTTACAATCATTAATTGAATCGATGTGCGTTCACTAAACTACTTCAACCACCAACAACGACGTGACACACATATCATCCACAAGTTGTCACCTAGCTAAGAGAAAGAAAACAAATACTACTCAGAAGTAACCAGTATACATCATGCCAGAGGGGCCACAATTGGCCTGAATCAGGCTAGCTTACTGAACTAGGAGGGAAAGAAGTGTAATAGAAAATACCTGAAAGAACCCGCCTGTTCCGAATCCCGGTCCGCGCCGCGATCCATTCATCGGACGTTTCAACAAATTTTGAAAGGTCGTCATTTGAAATACAAAGTGATGGAGTGGCCGATCCGCTTCCGATGAGCTTTGAGCCCATGCCAACCACCCTGCAATTTCTCATGGCCGTTAAGAGATGTTCTACCACGGTAAATCCTAAATCATGTTAACAATAATTGAGATGAGTGAGCCCAGCAACACAGTTGGATCAAGACACAAGCAACAGCATTGTGGCACTGCCTACTGCACAGTGAGCTACAAAAATAGCACCATCTGCCGCAGCATTTATGAGCAAGCTGGGCAGATCCCCATCCATGGTCATGGATTGGAGACCACGAGTATTGCTGGGGTATAGCGAGCTACCATCTGCACGACGCTATGCATGAGGGCGACCTATTCTGGTGACACGAAGTAAGACTAGTGAGAACAAGCATCGTGGCACCATCGCTATAGTACCAAAGAGCAGAAGCTTCTGAACGGTGATGAGCATCCGATCTGGCTACATAGAACTGCTTCGTTTCCATCTTAAAACTCCCATATAAACCCGTAGCGGTACCGAAAGGAAGGCCCCAGAATAACCAAATTCTGCAGCGCGAGCCAACGCAGGCTAATAAATGCGAAAGTGGCGCAGATAAGGGTGGTAGTTGAACCTCCTACCGGAAAGCCACTCACCGACTAACCAAATCACATAAACGAGCACCTGACTGAAACCAAAACCAGAGCCAATTCATGGACAGATCAAGTGGAAATCACGCCATCCTCGCAAAATTAGCTCGGAATCAGACAATGACTCAATGAGGGCAGGGGACGGAGATCCTTGGTAAAGGAACAGCGCAAGCATCACGGCACTGGCGCGAGGAGGGACTAAACCCGTGTTAACAGAGATTGGAGAAGCAGAGCACGAGAAGTCACTGAGTGATTCACATCTCGGCGCGTCGACATTGCAGGTAGTGAGGCGCGTGGCGTTACCTGGGGAGGCGGGGCCTGGGCGCGGCCGGGGCGACGACGCTGTCGTCGACGGCGGAGGCGCAGCACCGCAGCTGCGCCGCCACGGAGGCCGTGAGCGGAGGGGATCGGAGGAAGCCGGGGCGGTGCCCTCCGCGCGCGCGCGTGCAGGGGAGGGCGGCCGCGGCCCGCGGCGGCGCGATGCCGGAGGCGGCGACCATGGCCGGAGATCTCGCTGCGGCGGCGGCCCCGCGGAGGGAGAGCAGCAGTGAGGAGTGAATCACTGGAGGAGCGCAGGAGGAGCACAGGTGGGCGGCGGGTGCGAGGGGGAGCGTGGCCGGGGGAGTGGATATAGGGGCGGCGGCGGTGGGAACGGTGGGCGGTGGTGATGGTTGCGAGGTGGGTGGGGGCCGGGGCGGGGGGGGGGGGGGGGGGGGGGGGGGAAGGAGCTTCGAAAGCTCCGCCCGGAGGCGAGGGAGGCCTTTTTTATGGCGAGGGCGATGCGGCCCGTGCGTGGGTGACTGACCCCGACTGACTGACACCCCCGATGCCTATGCGGACTGGATGTGGCTGGCTCGCTGGCCTCGGGGCAGGGAGGGTTGGGTGTCCCCTGGTTGGGGTGGACCGGTGGAGCACCCCACGCCGTTTTCCCCTAGTTCTCGACGGAAACCGGCCTACCACATCGTCGGGGATACCATCCAGCGGAAAGGGAAAGCGGTCTGCGGTCGACACGATGCGGCGCGTACGCTCATTTTGGGCGCGTGCGCGTCAGAGTACCGTGTGGTCGTATCCAAGGACTCCCGCCGTGGTACCGTGCAGCGCGGCGCCACGTAGCGGTCGGTCGCGGATGTCCTTGCCCTTGCCTTGCCTTGGCTTGTCACGCGGCCTCTCGTCAGGTCTCGGTCGTGATCGTGCGTACAGTACCACCTTTGGCGCCGGGCCAGCAGCAACTGTAGCGTTAACGCCTCCCTCCCTCACCCTCGGTCGCATCGCTGGTCGCCGGTTAACCACAGGGCCTGTTTTTGCTCGCCAAGACCACATCCACATGGACTGTTGATTCCTAGTACCGGTCATCAACGAACCACCAAACCGCTTTCACTACAAACTTCGACATGTCGTGTTTTTTTCCTTTGCAAAGGCTCTATCCTCACATCCTTTTCCTACACTAGAACTCCGGTACGTCACGTATATTGGAGTTTCAATTGCACCGCACAACCTGGTAGGAACAAAATACGGGCAATATCTTGTTTTCGGGTGATTTCTCTTTTTTTCAGTTAATATGTAGTGATTAATATGGTGTGGGTGGCCTCATCCATGAGGCCACGTGGCGTATTTGGAGGTGTTGTTGCGAGCTTGTTGTGTGGATTGATCACACTGACACGATGTTGGTTCCACGAGAATATAAGACACGGCTGGGTACAATTAAATCACTGTAGATGTGAATCACAGCCACCTAGACCATTGGTATCAATATTAATCAACGGCTGATATCACGTCTCAAGCCTAGGATTCAAAATTTCGAAATTGATGCACTATATAGTAGTATATATATTTTGTCAAATTTTGAACCATTTCACTTCACACAAACTTTATCCGCCTTGTTGTCAAGCACAATTTTCAAGCATAGAGAGGGTAGGAGTATAGGTTAAGAAGGCTAGCTCCACTTGTTGGTCCGCATAGTCAATGTAGTATATGGCATGTCACATATGAGTTGCACGCGTATGTAAGCATGTTGGTTGCTTCTTGAGTCAAGACAGTGCATGAAATGTTTGACTCCCTCTGAGGACAATTATCTCGTAAACGGAAATAAATGTATTAATTCGGAACCACAAATGAGAGTCGTACCGTTTGATATCGTCTTATTTGGAAATATTGTATCCACACTAGAAGGTTATACACCAACTTGAGGGGCGTGGGAGAACTATGGAGGTGGGAGAGTTGTGAGATTCTCAATTATTCGGTAAAGGGAAGTAAACTCTTAATAATTTAGAACCATAAATGAGCATTGCACCGTTCAAACTAGAAAGGTTATACACCAACGCGGGGTGAGAGTTGTGGAGGTAGAAAAGCTACTATGAGATTGTCAATTATCTGGTAAAAAAATGCCTTAATCCAGACTAGAATAAAAGCTACTAGGAGCTAAAATATTGTTGTCCTCGTTTTTGGGAATATTGTATCCAAACTAGAAAGTTATACACCAACGCTGGGTGAGAATTATGGAGGTAGAAGAGCTATGAGGTTCTATATCGATATGTGAGATCTTGTGTTGGTTGTCATGGTAGCTCTTTGAAATCATTTAAATATGGAGATAAAAGAGTTTGCAATTCAAAGATGAAGTTTCTTACTTCTATGTCAACCCAATGTGGCAATAGTATCGTGCCCTGCCTAACCAAATAAATCTCGCTGTCACATATGTACGATGAGAAAACCTAACTTCGTCGTCTCAAGGAGATGACATGAATCTATGAGGGATCCTCGCCTAATCCTCTCAACAGATGAACTTGAGGAGAATCGAAAACTTGAAGACTGACTCGAAGAAACGGTGACATTCGTCTTAGTGCCACCCCTACGAGGACTACAACCCTAAACTATCTACTAGCCGAAGCTGAGACACCGAGATTCTCCCCCCACCACCAACCGGCGAAGCGACAGGCAGATAGGATGCGAATATACAGGCTCGCTGATGGAGATGAAGGAGAGGAAGATTTTGCCCTAGTCACCTGGCGAGAGAGGAAACAAAGGCAATGGAACGGTTTAACTCTCTTCCCCTAAACAAATGCAAGACTATTTTTCTTGAGGGAACAAATGCAAGACTAGTTTAGTTTGATTTTAGCCAATTTTTTCTTAAATTTTAGCCAAATCCTTTTTCTCAACGTATTTGTCTCGACGAATCTGAAGATTTTACACCATAAGACTAGTCACAATGGGAGTAACTTAACTAGTAACATCACACATTTTAATATAAGATTGCTTATATGGCAGCTAATTAATGAGGAAAGAGGGGTTTGTGGTAACTTAACTAGTTACTGTAACATCACACATTTGAAGGCATAATGAGTCTATATCCTAATAAATGAACTCTTTCATGATACCATTCATATATTACTACCCACTATGAAGGTAGTAATATAGACTAGTAACATCGGCAAGTTACTGAGCCCTTTTGCTGACCCCCCGGTAATCTTCGTGGGGCTGACTGATCGGACGCCCAGGAATCGTTGACCCTCCACGTGTCCTCCATCCGACCATCAGTCCCCTCCCACCCAATCCCCAAATCCACACACCCTTTCCCTTCCCACGCATCCAAACCCCAAACCCCCACCCGCACCGGCGTTCGCCGGAGAACCTCCCCGCCGGCCGCCGCCATGCCGCCGCCTCTCCAGGCCCACCGCATGCTCCTCTCCCACCGCCGCACATCCCCTATCCCCCGCCGCCGCTTCACCGCGGTCTCTTCCCTCTCCTCCGCCCCCGCCAAGACCCTGGCCCCGGGCCCGCCCGCCTCCTCCATCCTCTCCATCCGCGAGTCGCTCCTGTCCGGCGAGAGGACCGCCGCCGACATCACCTCCGAGTACCTCTCCCGCCTCCGCCGCACCGAGCCGAGCCTGCGCAGCTTCATCCACGTGGCCGACGCCGCCGCCGAGCGGGAGGCCGAGGAGCTCGACCGGAGGATTTCCTCCGGCGGGCGGGATGCGGCGGGGCCGCTCTCCGGGGTGCTCGTGGGCGTCAAGGACAACCTCTGCACCGCCAGCATGCCCTCCACTGGCGGGTCGCGGATACTGGACGGGTTCCAGCCCGCGTACGACGCCACGGCCGTGCGGCGGCTGCGCGAGGCAGGCGCCATTGTGGTGGGGAAGACTAACCTCGACGAGTTCGGCATGGGGAGCACCACCGAGGGCTCTGGGTTTCAGGTACGGAGGCTCACTGATCAGATCCTGTACACTGTTTTGTCCAAGTTCGTTTAAGTTTGCATCATCAGAAAAAAGTGCTAAGAATGGTAGTAGATGCGTATTTATGCTGGTCCGTAGAGGTCGATAAAATCAAATTTGGTTAGTTTGTATATTGAATTGCGAATACATGTTGCAAGTGTTTAGTTCGTTGAGGTCAATCAAATCAAACTTGGGACTCGGCGACTCAGTTCATCTGTTGAATAGCAAATACATGTTGCAAGTGTTTATTGATGTGAATGGAACTTCTTGCTGCTTCCGACTTTCTTAAACATAACCTCGAGTTTCCTCTGTTGCATAATAATGCGGCCCTATCGGATGACATAAAATTAACGGATAACACTGATGGTATGCAGGTGACAACAAACCCTTGGGATGATTCGCGCGTGCCTGGCGGATCCTCAGGTGGTTCTGCTTCTGCGGTTTCTGCTAGACAGTGTGTGGTGTCCTTAGGGAGTGATACAGGTGGAAGTGTGAGGCAACCGGCATCGTTTTGTGGCGTGGTAGGGTTAAAGCCAACTTATGGCCGGGTATCTCGTTTCGGCCTCATGGCTTATGCTTCATCACTGGATGTTGTGGGATGCTTTGGATCATCAGTTTTTGACACTGCAACCATATTGTCCGTCATTGCTGGCCATGACAAAATGGATTCAACCAGTAGCTCTCATGTAAGGAAACTGAAACTTAACCTTAATGTACATCTTACATTTTTTGTTTGTTTCAATCTAGATATGTTTTCATCTGATTTAGCTGGCAATCGCTTATACTTTCCTTAGGTTCATCGAGTTCAATAACTATGACTAAGAAACAGCCTTTTAGCATGCAAGCATGTAGTACGAAACATGAAAGGAAGTCATATGGCTATTAACTTGCCTGAGCGACCTTATCTTGTGTTGACAACTGTCATTCTTAATGAGGAGGATTCTCTCGTTGTACGTTTCCTTCTCATGAATCATGATTTTTGTGTGTCACTTGTTTGATGCACTTATGGTGTTGAACTGTTGCCGACCACTGTGAAATGCTATTGCCCATTTACTTTGTGAGGGCAGAAGGACTACATACTGCTGCGCATCTCAACCATATAAAATGCTAATGCAATTCACTATGTGTAAGAAAACGTGCAATGCACGCTCGTGGTGTTTCTTTGCAAGGCGTTAAAATTCAACATTTATTTTTTGCTGGTTCCACATCTATGCAAGCGGATCTGGAGCTAGTAGATCTCGAAGCAAGACGGCAATAAGCTTGGTTCATCACTGCTCAATCTGATCTCTTGTATCACTTTCTCAGGATGTTCCAGACTATAGATCAGACTTGGCATCTCTAAGTTTACTAGAATCAAAACCATTAAATAGTGTGAGAATTGGGATTATCCAAGAAACTCTTGGAGAGGGTGTGGATGCTGGAGTCATATCATCAATCAGGGCTGCTGCTTCACATCTGGAACAGCTGGGATCAGTAGTGGAAGAGGTTTGTTGCTTCCCTTTTGCTGGAAAAAGAATAAAATAAATAAATATGGATATTTTTTGTTGTCCTACGAGGGATTTCTGAAAGATAATAATCACCGAACTATTCTTTTCAATACTTTTCAGGTTTCTATGCCTTCATTTTCTCTTGGCTTACCAGCATATTACATACTGGCCTCTTCTGAAGCTTCATCTAATTTGTCACGCTATGATGGCATCAGGTGGTACCTGAACCTTTCCTTTTCCAATAATTTTTTCCATTCTATAAATATTTATCTTCTTGGAAAGTCATTTTCAGGTATGGGCGGCAGGTTTCAGCTGACGACTTGAATGAGCTGTATGGAAATTCCCGGGCTAATGGTCTCGGTCATGAGGTACAGTGCCTCCACCGGCCTAACCAAGATCCTCCTCCCCACTTCTCAGTATCTGTCCTTATTGTGAATAAATGAACATTAGTACTACAGAAATGGAAGCATAGAAAGCTATCACACCTGTTTGTTGTGTATGAGTTTAGAAAGCTGATTTAATATGCATAAATAAACTTCTGTTCTGTAACCCAACCAACTCTGCACATGTCAATCTCATTGTAGGTGGCACCATGCTAGTTGGAATGCTAATTGTATTGATATTATGTGTAACACGCCAGCGGAATCTATAATCCCTAAGCAAGGAAAAAGGATAATAGTTCTGTATACAACGTTGGGTATTACTTATATATTTTGTGTTTTAAGTGGACTACAGTAATGGTTTGCGGTAAATCACATGAAGTATAATTTTGATTGCTCTTTTCAGGTCAAAATGAGAATTTTGATGGGAACTTATGCATTATCTGCTGGATACTATGATGCATACTACAAGCGAGCGCAACAGGTAACCATAGGAAGGGAGCACCCAGTGCGAATTTGCACTTTGATTATTTTTACCTCTTAACTGACAAAATTTACACTGTAGTAGGTGAGGACGCTGGTTAAGAAAAGCTTCGAAGAAGCTTTGGGAAAATACGACATTCTTATTTCACCTGCTGCTCCATCAGCAGCCTACAAGATAGGTATGGTATTATCTGCTCACCTGTAATCCTGTCCTCCCTAAAAGAAGTATGGTCCCTTCCCTGCTTTCCTTTCACATTGAAAACGTGAGCCCTTTTGGCAGGCGAAAAGACAAATGATCCATTAGCTATGTATGCCGGAGACATCATGACGGTAATAAACTCTTGAATGCACTTTTTTTTTTTACATATAACCGCAGAATTATCTCTGTTTGCTCCAAAGTAATAGTAACGTTGCCTGCTGCATCGTGCGCCTTTTAGTTATTGCAAATATAGTTTAACATATTGGTAAAACTGCCAGCTGAAATTGAATTCTTTCCACCGTTATTTTGCGTGTTAAAAGTTACCATGGTAATGAGATCTTAAAGAGCGCAGTGCAAATCTGGTATGGCTGATGCAGGTGAATGTTAACATGGCCGGGCTTCCTGCATTGGTTGTGCCTTGTGGATTCGTCGAAGGTGGATCTGCTGGTCTCCCAGTCGGACTTCAGATGATTGGATCTCCCTTCAGTGAGGTAAAATATATTTGCTATTGCCTCTGTGAACGGCATATCATCATTCCAGGACCAGTGTAGTTCCCCTTTCAGTTGTTTCTACCTATTTTCTTAAATCAAGTGATTCAATTGATGACCAACGTTTTCATAATTTACAGGGGAAATTGCTGGAAGTAGGCCACATCTTCGAGCAAACGCTGCAGGATCTCAGCTTTGTCCCACCACTGGTGGCAGATAACTAGCGCCCTTCTCCTGTCTCGTTCAAGTGGTTCCTAGGGCTGCACGGGTCTTAGAGGGTCCCTCTTTTCATTCGTTCCTGAAGTTTTGAGCTATATTTCATTGTTGTATGCCGAGGAAACCGGTTCTGCGCAATGGGGGTGGTCGGTGGAGATCTCTCCCTCGTGGGAGAGTTGTTGGGAAACAAAATGAGACAGGTACATGTGCTGTTTCTGCAAGCCAACTGCTGGATGCAGTGCTCGCATTCAGTGTCTGCCCACATAGTAGATGATATTTTTTTGTAACCCTGGTTCACATCAGTGATATTTTGCAAATCCTTTTGATTGATTGACTGATAATAGTGCAAGCTGTTCATGGCTTCATGCCCACCGCGTTTTCGTGATAATCGGTGATCTGTCTGCTCCTCTTTGAGAAAACAGTTAACTCTGGCAATCTGTGCTTTCAACAGTCTTCTGATCAGTATGCGGTTGCTGAGCTGTGCTATGATTCGCTGTTGAAAATGATCATCAAATGATATTTTTGAGGTTTCAAAAAAATCTGAAAAAGGTATACACACAATACATATGATTTGTTTTTGTATTTACATATTTCTTTGTTTTTTTGTGCATCTCACGCCAAAACGTATCTCTTAATGAATTTTTACAAGAATGTACCCCCTCTTGTTTGTTTATTTTTACTCCGCATACAAGTGTTGTTTGAAGTCAAACTACAAAAAAAGTAATCATATGTATATGGAAAAAATATCAACATCTACAATAGTAAAGTTATATAGGATGAAAATTAATTTCATAATGCATCTAATGATATTGATTTCATATTGCGAAAGTTGATATTTTTTCCTATAATAGGTCAAACTATACAAAGTGTGACTGCTAACAAACTTTTTTTTGAAATAAAACATCCTCTTTATTTATTAGTAATAATGGTTACATCATCTATAAAAAAATTTACAATATCGTTCATAGGTTCCTCAAACCAATCCCTTGTTTCAGAAAATTTAGCTACTCTAGCAATTTCATGAGCTACTTTATTTGCCTTCCTATTACAATGTTCAAATCTAACTAACTGAAAGTCACAAGCCATAAAATAACAATCATCAAACACAGCCGCCGCCGCTCCCGCTGTATATCCTCCATTCTTCATCGTGTCAATTACTTCCATATTGTCGGAGTTAACAACAAGTCGGTTGCCTTCCGCCTTTTGTGCAAGTAATAACCCAAAACGTAGTGCCATGGCTTCTGCTGTTAAAACATCTGCACACCAATCCATCTTCTAATTCCCTCCAACAATAAATCTTCCTTTATCATCTCTAAGTACAGCTCCGGCTGTGCCTCTAAGCATGTCTTGATCGAAAGAAGCATCGACATTTAATTTCACAAAACCTAGAGGGGGTCTCGTCCATCCCTCTATTTTATTTGTTGCCTTGGAGGATTGGGCAATAACATAGTTCGTCGTTATAGCACGGGCTCCCATCGAAATTTGGTATGTATCTTGGGTCTTTCCCTGATGGACTAGCGAACGTCTTTCCCACCATAAATACCAGGCTGTTACAGCGATCAGTTTGCGAATATTCTGTATGCCCACTGTAGATAGCTCATGTTCTGGCATAAAAAGTAGAAATTCAAGTACTGCCTCTCCCGCACGATTGACCGCACATGCTTTTTAATGGCTTCGTGCAGTCCCAGTTTCTCCCACACCTCTTTTGTCTTTTGACATAAAAATAATAAGTGTTTAGTATCTTCATGCCTGTTCGAACATGATGGGCAGGTGGGCGAAACTTTCATATGTCTATTAGCAAGTGTAACACGACACGGGAGGGTACCATGTAAGGTACGCCAAATAAAAATCTTCACTTTTGCTGGACAAGATAATTTCCAAATCTTGCTTCAAATAGTATTGACATTTATTCCTCCCATGCCATCTGAGTGTTGCAATTTCCTCCCATGTTGCGTTTTCCATTCCTCCAGATAAGCAGAACGAACCGTGAATAGTCCATTCTTTGTAAAACTCCAAGCTATGAAATCCGACATGTCATACGTGGGGAGGGGGATCATAAGCACCCTCTGGACATCAATTGGTCATAATGTTTGTCTTACCAAATCTTCATCCCAGCAATCGTTGATTGGATCTATAAGATCAGCAACTTTTGTTAGAATCTGCCCTCTTCTAGGAGTGATAATTTTCCTATTTGCCCCATTCGGGATCCATGCATCTCTCCAGATATCAATATTCTGTCCATTACCAACTCTTCAAATATAACCTTTTTTGAGAGAATCCATTCCGGCCATAATGCTTTGCCAAGTGAAAGAGGATCCTTTTTTCAGACCCGTATTCATTAAATCTCCATCTGAAAAATATTTAGCTCTCAAAATGGTGGCACATAGGGAATCAGGGTTATCAAGCAGGCGCCACGCTTGTTTGGCTAACAAGGCCAGATTGAAACAATGTATGTCTCGAAAACCCATTCCTCCTTGGTCTTTAGGTACACACATCTTCCACCATGCCATCCAATGCATTCTCTTCTGATTGTCTTCGTCACCCCATCAAAAATGCGACATCGCGTCAATGATTCTTTTACAAATCTTTTTAGAAATTTAAAGACGGACATTGCATAAGTTGGGATAGTTTGTACAACCGATTTGAGAAGGATTTCTTTTCCTCCTGCTGATAGCAACTTTTCCTTCCAACCACTGATTTTCATAACAATTCGATCTATTAAGAATTGGAAACAATCACTTCTGTCCATACCCACATTAGAAGGCAGACACAAATATTTGTCATTGAGAGCTTCAGTCATAACGTTCAGAATAGTACATATATGCGCATTGACTGCTGACAAACTTTAAGAAACAGAGGGAGCATACATATCTAAGGTGTGTGTGTTTTTTTCAAGTTAAAAAAAATTCATTTTCATTTTATTAAAGTTTGGGCTCCATGAAGCTCAAGGGCAAGAAATCGTCTCAGGAAAAGCAAGTCGAACGAACGCTATAAAATAGGCAAAAGCAGGTCCCAAAAAAATTAATGCCGATCTTTTAATTTACTTCACATAAATTCAGAATTTTGTGTTTATTTGGTTCCAAGCCGTAACGCAACAACTAATTTCCTCCAAGAAAAGCCGAGAAAGGAATACAGTAGCTGCCAAAGAGATACACACAACCAGAAAGAAAGATACAGAGCACAACCAGAGTGAAAGGTACAGAGCTGGTTCACAGCGAAGCGTGCCAAAATACAGGTGCACAACGTCTGGATAATAAATATGTAACTAAAACTGAGCGTGCAGGGGAACGAAATACGGTACAAAAGAATTTTTACTACTGCACATAGCCACTAGTTTCACCATCATTGTTTGGTTCCCAAAGTACAGAGAGAGATTATTTTGGGTCTTGGATGGCCATAATTTTAGGCTGCACACAGCCTGAAACAAAACCTCCGCCACTCTATATAAACAGATTCAATCCTGGAGCTCCAGCACCAGAACTTATTGTTTCCACCGCTGCAAGGAGGAAAAACAATACAACGTTAGAGAAAGATAGACGGAATCGAGCACCACTGCAAGGAGAAGCATGTTAAATAATCACAAACAAAGCAGAATAATCCCATAACAAAAATGCCCATTTAATCTAGCCCTCCCTTGCTTTCCGGCAAAGGTAAAGCAAGGATTCCTTTCTTTCGAGGGAGACCCAGACAGCGGCTCTCCTCCCGTCTAAAGCAAGTACTCGTATAAGGCTAAAGGAACCAAACTTGCTCTAAGTTGCTCCCGCACATGATTGGGAGACATCTCAGCAACAGTTTTGTGGCATTACCGACAAGCGGAAGGCTGCACTTGTGCCTAAACAGAGATTTCCAGCAAAATAGTAGTCTGGCTTCAACTTTATCTGTTGCTATGAAAAATGGGCCACATTCAATAAATCCAGGCAGTTAAATAAGACTTTTGAGTATGACTGCCGTGCATTTGCTTTCCAAAGATATAACTCAGCTACTTATAACCAGAGAACTTATAGTTCAGGCAGACTAACAGAGGGAGTTAACCATTGAGAGCTAAACATATCTCACATTGCAAGTTCAAGGATCAGGCTACAGAGTAGCCCAAATGCACATGTACAACACTGAATTACCACTTCTCGCAATCAGTCAGGATTGATGCAAACTGCATAGAAAAATTATTGGCTTGATGCTAGTGCTACCTCCCTCCCCAGCCCTCCCCTGCCCTCTGAGATACCAATCTCCCCCTAACTCCAGATGTGATTACCATCAAGCTATATTGTATCTTGGAGCAATCATGGGTACTATAGATTAAGCGATTTTTCCTGAGAAGCATAACATCTTCCGTAATAAATTATTACACATGATATTATGGATTATTAGTACATCATTTGATTAACTTCTCAAACCATTTGTTCTTGACAAAGGGATAAAGAAGATACAGCTGAGGATCTTTGACTTCCTCATCCTGCGAACATCTGACTTTCTGTATAGGGTTACGAATATTTTGTCTATCCAATATGAATATGTGTGTGTATATAAGAGAGTTGTGGGTTTTCTCTTTTCTACCATGTTTGTGATGTGCTAATATGTTTGTAATGTGTTATCATACTTGTTGGCATGCCATATCTGTTTTTTTTCTTCTGATGAGGAGCACACATCCTATATATTTGACTAATCTATATGTATTTAGCGTTCCCCAAACTACAGGTGTGGTTATCCTGAATCTACATGTATCTAGAAGCTAAGCAATAGTGGGCAATCATCTAACAGACTAGGCTAATTTTTAAGACGCGTAGCATCCTTTGGTAAGAACTAAAGTTGCATGTGCTATATCTGTGGAGTTTTTGGCACATCACTTGCTTGTTTGTCTGTGTCTGTGTGTGCTTAAATTGCACACGGATACATGCATCAGTATCAGGGCGATACAGATACGTAAATAAAAGCACCAATACAGGGATAATTTTGACTATTTTAAATAATAATAATAATAGATATGCTTTCACTTAAGCATCGAGCCATTTAGCATGTATTTAGTCAGTGCAGTCCAGTCTGTTCAATCTTCTTATCCATGATGATAACAAAAGCCAAGAACAAACAACCAAACGGTAGCAGGAAGTTATTAAACATAAAAGTACAGTTAGAGAGAAAGGGAGGAGAAGGAGGGAATCAGTAGCCTGCCGCTAGATATGGGAGCTAGAGCACCGGAGAGAGCCCATCACCAGCTTGCCGTCGCTGCTAGAGCCTGAGAGGTATCGGGGACATATCAGGAACCAATCAATATGAGATATGGCACCCGATATGGATACGCTGGTTGCTGGGAGCATCGGGTTTTTGAGTAGCCAATCTTCTATTTTCTACCGTGTTTTGATGAGCACATGGAACTAGTTTGTTGTCTGATTAGCTGTTTGTTAATTTATTTATGATGTGCTACCCACTTATTGGTTTGATACCATGCCATATCCTGATGTTCATAGGAATGCATCGGAGGTTACTAATCTGCCAGGAACCTAATAAGATCATCTAAAGACCACTTTCCTTGGATAGTTAGCACTTGGAAGTTAGAGCACAGAAACGAGATAAGAGCAAAGTACAGCGCTCATGAAATCTTGTTGGCTAGTGATTACTAAGATAAGTTCAGAACCGTATTGAGTTAACAATTGTTTGAACAAGCTACCGCAATGCAAGGCTAGCAATATTTCTAGGTGAATAATGCAAAGAATGAGGATAATATAATTAAGCACAGGCTTGTGATTCAATCTGCTGTTTATGTTTGTAGTCAAATACTATGGTACATCTGTTTGTTTCTTATGAACAGTGAATCCTATTTGACTAATCTATATGTTTCTATGAGACCAGACTTCCCCAAGCTCCAGGTGCAGTTACCCTCAATCAATACGTATCCAGGCTAATTTATATGACAAGCATAACATTCTTCAACAGAAAACAAGACGAGCAAATTTATAACGCCCATGAAATCTTATTGGCTAGCGGTTTAACATTAGAAGCTTAGAATCTTATGGCATAAACAATTGTTTGATAAACTACCGTGATACAAGGCTAGCAAACTTTCTAGGTGAACAATGTACAGATTGAAGATAATGTAATGAATCATGCACTTGTGACTGTATATGTTGTTTATGTTTGACAGACAACAATCCAGCTAAGAACCATTGTTCCCAAACGACAATCCTTGTTAGACACTGTACAATCAAATGAATTAAATCAGCAGCATCTGTGAAATAAAGCATCACAGCTAACACATCTATCTATGTCCAAAAGGTTTCTTTCTAATCCTAGATCTAAAACGTGTGCACAAGGTAGGTAACAAACAACGCTACTCACCGATTGAACAATTGGACAGTTGGGGTGGGGATCAGAAGATGATGTCTTCGTCCTTGTCGCCGCCGCCGACCAGTATGTTGGTCGCTGCCCCCATGGAGGTTCCCCTCTTGAGGGCGAGATCCTCGGCGAGCTGCTCCTCGGCGAAGAGCTTGGCTGCGGCCATCTGGCGCTCGACCTCCCTCCTCTTGTAGCCCTGGATCTTCTTGAGCCTGAAGAAGTCCTCGCGCTCGAGCTCGTCGAGCTCGCCCTTGATGTAGGTGATGGTGTTCTCGAGCCTGGGCTTGACGACGTTCTCGAGGGCGTTGACGCGGCGGTTGGTGGTCTTGATGGCCTCGTCGAGGGTGAGGAAGGAGGTCTGGAGCGAGGCGAGCTCGACGAGCACCTCGATGGCCTTGACGTGGGCGGCGCGGCAGGCGGAGACCTGCTGCCCCCCGCGGGCGAGGCCGGTGAGGCTGGGGGAGGCGCCGGAGGGCCCGCCGGAGGAGGCGCCGGCGGGGTCGACGAAGTGGGTGAACTTGGGCAGCTTGACCCCGGCGACGTTCTCCTGGTGGGAGCGGACGCGGAGCGAGGCGGAGCGGACCGACTGGAGCACGACGTGGCGCACGCCGTCGCCGGCCACGTACTTGGCCTCGGCGAGCGAGAAGGAGGAGGCGCGCATGGCCTCGCCCATGGACTCCTTGGTGGCGACGATCTTCTTGAGGATGGCGCGGAACTGCACCGTGAGCGCGTCCGACTTCTTCTTGAGCAGCGCGTGGCCCCGCGTCGCGCCGATCAGCCGCGCCTTCACCACCCCCAGCATCGTCACCGTCGGCACCACGTTCAGGCGCTGGCTCTGCCCCGACATCTCGGCGGGGCGGGTGGGGCGGGGCGGCGGTCGGAGATCTGAGCGGGGGGAGACGAGGAGGAGGAAGAAGAAGGGGATCGCGGAGGAGGGGCAGAGATTAGAGTTATTGCGTCGTGGGTCGGATCGGATCGGAAATTTGTTTTTTCTTTCGGTCTAATTTGTGAGTTGATGAAAAGAAAAAGAAAATCTTAAATCGTTCTGGTAAATAAATAGTAGTAGTTGGACCGAGACACATCTCCGGTTCGTGTAGCCGCGTGCCGGGTGTGTTTTTTCTTTTGAGACAAAGCCGCGTGCCGGGCGTGTGTCCTCACCGTTGCAGCAGAGCTGGCCAAACGGGCCGCGGCCCGGCCCGTACTAAACGTGCCTGGCACGGCATGGCTCACATGCGCCGCTTCTCGGCCCAGGCATGGCCTGGTTATTAAACGGGCCGGCCCGTGGCACGTTTAGCACGCTGGCCACCTGTTTTCAGCCTATTGGGCTGTATTTTAGGTTGTACATATGTGTAAAAATTACTAGCTCCTGTAGTTTCTGTGGCTCGCACGACTCATGAAGACACTCCCTCCTTGAGTGTTCAGTAGCGCGGTGTGTATGGGCCTTGGAAGACGGCGAAACGGTGGATCGGATGATCACTACGTTGGAACCAAAAAATGCAAAACAATGGCTCTTTACTCTCATGGCATCATTGAGTCACAGCAGCTTCGTTCGGGTGACGGTAACTTTGTGGGCAATTTGGACGGCTCGGCAAAAATATATACACGAAGGAATCACCCAAAGCCCGCATACTATCTTCTTGTTCGTCAGCAGTTTTATCCGAGAGCTAGAAGTGGTTCAGGCAAAACCACAACGCAATTTACAGGGAACCCCTCAAACAATTCCAGTGGTACATGCAAGGCCAAAAGCACCTCCGGAGGGATTTGTGAAAATCCATGTGGACGGAGCGGTCTACTGAAATCGACGTGGGGCGGCGGCGGCGGCAGTATGCTGTGACCAGGTGGGCAATTATCTGGGCAGTTCGGCGTTGGTCTTGCCAGGGATCACTGACCCACCCACATTGGAGGCGATTGCTTGTAGAGAAGGATTGGCTTTGGCGGATGATCTTCTCTTGGGGAACCTAATAATCGCGTCCGACTGCAAGCAGGTTGTTGATGATATCAAGCTTCGTAACCAGGGTTCTTATGGTTCGGTGATTACAGAAATTTTACTTCGCTCTTTGGATTTTAATTGTAATTTCGTTTTTGAAAGCCGTTCTTCAAACAGTGACGCTCATAGGTTAGCTAAGCATGCACTGTCTCTCGGTGTGGGGCGCCACATTTGGTTGGCCAACCCTTACAATCCGAATTGTATACCACTCCATGTGGATTTTGATCAATAAAGCTTAGCTTTTGCCCTAAAAAAACTAATAAATAATAAACGGGCCATGTCATGCCGGCCCGCGTGCCCAGCCTTTAGGCCTAGGCATGGCCCAATGCGTGCCGCGTGTCGAGCACGGCCCGTTTAGCCTGTGCTGGCGTGCTCGTGGGCTGGCCTGATTGGCCCGACCCGTTTGGCCAGCTATACCATACGTTGCGGCAGATGTAAATCATAAATATGTTAGTATTTTTTGCGGGTATAAATATTTCAAGTATATATATTTTGGAAAGTAAAGTATGTTTATATTCAAATCACGAAATAATACAGAGTCCTTACCCATACAATCACACTCTAACACTCATGCAAAGAACCAGAATAACAAAGAGCACCCCAAAACAACCAGTAAAACACGAAGATCTCCAAAGCTCTGCTGTCATCATCCATGAACCTTGCGAAAAGACATCTACAACCAGACCCAAGCAGATCATCATCTTCAACCATGACATAATTGTCACCAGGTTGCTCCCCCTTTTATTCGCTCCGGCACCGGAAAGACAAGGACATGATACGTCTCCAACGTATCTATAATTTTTAATTGTTCCATGCTATTATATTATCTGTTTTGGATGTTAATGGGTTTATTTATACATTTTTATATTATTTTTGGGACCAACCTACTAACCCAAGGCCCAGTGCAAATTGCCGTTTTTTTGCCTACTTCAGTGTTTCGCAGAAAAGGAATATCAAACGGAATCCAAACGGAATGAAACCTTCGGGAGAGTTATTTTTGGAACAAACGTGATGCAGGGGACTTGGAGTAGACGTCAAGAAAGGAGCGAGGAAGCCACGAGGCAGGGAGGCGCGCCCCCCACCCTCGTGGGCCCCTCGTAGCTCCACCGACCTACTTCTTCCTCCTATATATACCCATATACCCCGAAAACATCCAGGAGCACCACGAAACCCTATTTCCACCGCCGCAACCTTCTGTACCCAAGAGATCCCATCTTGGGGCCTTTTCCGGAGCTCCGCCGGAGGAGGAATCAATCACGGAGGGCTTCTACATCAACACCATAGCCTCTCCGATGATGTGTGAGTAGTTTACCTCAGACCTTCGGGTCCATAGTTATTAGCTAGATGGCTTCTTCTCTCTCTTTGGATCTCAATACAAAATTCTCCTCGATCTTCTTGGAGATCTATTCGATGTAACTCTTTTTGCGGTGTGTTTGTCGGGATCCGATGAATTGTGGGTTTATGATCAAGATTATCTATGAACAATATTTGGTTTTTCTCTGAATTCTTATATGTATGATTTAATTATCTTTGCAAGTCTCTTCGAATTATCAGTTTGGTTTGGCCTACTAGATTGATCTTTCTTGCAATGGGAGAAGTGCTTAGTTTTGGGTTCAATCTTGCGGTGCCCTTTCCCAGTGACAGCAGGGGTAGCAAGGCACGTATTGTATTGTTGCTATCGAGGATAAAAAGATGGGGTTTATATCATATTGGTTGAGTTTATCCCTCTACATCATGTCATCTTGCTTAATGCGTTACTCTGTTCTTATGAACTTAATACTCTAGATGCATGCTGGATAGCGGTCGATGTGTGGAGTAATAGTAGTAGATGCAGAATCGTTTCGGTCTACTTGTCATCGACGTGATGCCTATATACATGATCATGCCTAGATATTCTCATAATTATTCGCTTTTCTATCAATTGCTCGACAGTAATTTGTTCACCCACCGTAATACTTATGCTATCTTGAGAGAAACCACTAGTGAAACCTATGGCCCCCAGGTCTATCTTTTATCATATAAGGTTCCAATCTATTTTATATGGGTGGACGCAACTACATGTCCCCACCAGCCTGGTAAAACTTGCTTATCTCCAAGCGCCGTAATCAAAGGCGCGGTTGGGTTACCCACGCCCGTATTGATGAGAATCCCGGAATAAGGGGACACGATCTCTGCTTTGACAAGACGTGCCAAGGAAACCGCCTCGCATGACGCGCTGAGGTGGGATAATGAAACGACTCGGATAAAAGCTTGGCCGTGGTGTGTCGCACTACGGAATACGTCAACAGATTAGATTTGTGTAAATATTATTCTCTCTATGGCAATATGTGGAAAACTTATTTTGCAGAGTCGGACACTATCTTTGTATTTAAAATCTTCTATAAAGTACTTGGAGGAGGAACCCGCCTTGCAATGCCAAAGACAATCTGCGCACCGGACTCGTCGTCATTGAAGCCTGGTTCAGGGGCTACTGAGGGAGTCCTGGATTAGGGGGTGTCCGGATGGCCGGACTATACCTTCAGTCGGACTCCTGGACTATGAAGATACAAGATTGAAGACTTCGTCCCGTGTTCGGAAGGGACTTTCTTTGGCGTGGAAGGCAAGCTTGGCGATACGGATATGCAGATCTCCTGCCATTGTAACCGACTTTGTGTAACCCTAACCCTCTCCGGTGTCTATATAAACCAGAGGGTTTTAGTCCGTAGGACAACATACAGAACAACAATCATACCATAGGCTAGCTTCTAGGGTTTAGCCTCTCTGATCTCGTGGTAGATCTACTCTTGTACTACCCATATCATCAATATTAATCAAGCAGGACGTAGGGTTTTACCTCCATCGAGAGGGCCCGAACCTGGGTAAAACTTCGTGTCCCTTGCCTCCTGTTACCATCCGGCCTAGACGCACAGTTCGGGACCCCCTACCCGAGATCCGCCGGTTTTGACACCGACATTGGTGCTTTCATTGAGAGTTCCTCTGTGTCGTCGCCGTCAGGCTTGATGGCTCCTACAATCATCGATAGTGATGCGGTCCAGGGTGAAACTTGTCTCCCCGGACAGATCTCTGTCTTCGGCGGCTTTGCACTGCGGGCCAATTCACTTGGCCATCTGGAGTAGATCGAAAGCTATGCCCCTGGCCGTCAGGTCAGATTTGGAAGTTTAAACTACACAGCTGACATCCGCGGGGACTTGATCTTCGACGGATTCGAGCCACTGCCGAGTGCGCCGCACTGCCACGACGAGCATGATCTAGCTCTGCCGCCTAACAGTGCCCTGAAGGCCGCACCCGCATCGGCTTCGACCTTCAATTCGGAGCCAACTGCGCCGATCGAGGATGAGTGGTTGGATGCCGCCTCGGGGGCTGCGATCTTGACGGTTATCGAGCCGAACACCAGGCCCGCACTCCACGAGACTCGTGATTCCAAGGAGCCGGACTCCTCTCTGGACTCCGAACCATTCGCGCCTCTGCCGATCGAATCCGATTGGGCGCCGATCATGGAGTTTACTGCCGCGGACATCTTTCAGCACTCGCCCTTTGGCGATATTATGAAATCACTAAAGTTTCTGTCTTTATCAGGAGAGCTCTGGCCAGACTATGGTCAACGAGATTGGGATACGGACGATGAAGAAATTCAAAGCCCACCCACCACCCACTTTGTAGCCACTGTCGACGATTTAACCGACATGCTCGACTTTGACTCCGAAGACGTCGACGGTATGGACGCCGATGAAAGAGACGATGAAGAACTAGCGCCTATTGGGCCCTGGAACACCACCTCGTCATATGACGTATACATGGTGGACGCACCAAAAGATGACGACGAGGAGCGGAAGGATGCACCGAAGGCTTGTTCCCTCGAAAAGCAGTCAAAGCGGCGACGCAAGCGCCGCCCCAAATCCCGCCTCGACAGAAATAGCGATCACATAGACCCAGCGCTGGAGCAGGGCGAACCGCTGCCGGACAACGGCAATCCGAATAATCAAACCGAACAAACAAATCCTATCAAGGATAATGGTCTGGACGACATAACGCCGGACAGGCACCCGGAGCAGCAGACTGCCCGTAAAAGGCTTGTTGCCACCGCGAGGAGTCTGAAAAAGCAGAAGCAAAGGCTCAAGGCTGCGCAAGACACACTCCAAATCATATGGAGTAAAATACTCAACACTGCAGCAAGGTACGGCGACAATCGCCCCTCCAAGAGCTACCCAAAGCGGAAGCTGCTACCCGAATTCGATGAGGAGGCCTCAGACCCCTCACAACCAAATATCAAAGCAGCCACCTGGTCGGATAGACGAGCCCTCTACCAACACAGAGCGGCATACAACGCCGCTCAAAATACAATATGCGACCCATGCGAGGGCTCGCACCCGAAGGACGGTGCAACAAGATCCATCTATGGACCACGCAAGCGCGCCCCAGCATATAATGCAACACAACAAACATCTGAACAACGCGGTACACCCAGCTACAGGGGTGCCGCACACCCCTTATGTTTCATCGATGAGGTGCTGGACCATGAATTTCCAGAGGGATTCAAGCCCGTAAACATAGAGGCATACGACGGAACAACAGACCCTGGGGTCTGGATTGAGGACTATATCCTTCACATCCATATGGCTCGAGGAGATGATCTCCACGCCATCAAGTACTTACCCCTCAAGCTTAAAGGGCCAGCTCGTCACTGGCTCAAAGGCCTCCCCGAAAGCTCCATTGGAAGTTGGGAAGAACTCGAAGACGCCTTTCGGGCAAATTTTCAAGGGACTTATGTCCGACCTCCGGACGCGGACGATTTGAGTCATATAACTCAACAGCCCGGAGAGTCAGCCCGAAAGCTTTGGAACAGGTTTCTTACTAAAAAGAACCAAATTGTCGACTGTCCGGACGCCGAAGCCTTGGCAGCTTTCAAACATAGCATCCGTGACGAATGGCTCGCCAGACACCTCGGCCAAAATAAGCCGAGAATGATGGTCGCATTAACAAACCTCATGACTCGCTTTTGCGCGGTTGAGGACAGATGGCTAGCCAGATGCAGCACCAGCGACCCCAGTACATCTGAAGTTAGAGATGGAAATGGGAAATCACGGCGCAACAGCAATAACAAACGCCGGAATAAAGAAGACAGCATGAAGGGCACGACAGTAAATGCCGGACTCAAAAGCTCTCGGCCAGGTCAAAAGCCGCCCCCTAAAGGCACCAGGGATGAACTGTCCAGCCTTAACAAAATTCTGGACCAAGTATGTCAGATCCATAGTACCCCTGGTAAACCTGTTAATCATACCCACAGAGAATGTTGGGTCTTCAAGCAGTCTGGCAAGCTCAACGCCGTACACAAGGGGGAGGATACACCAAGTGAAGACGAGGACGAGCCTCCCAAGCAAGACACGGGGGAACAAAAGAAATTTCCACCAGAAGTCAAAACAGTAAACGTGTTACGCATGATCAAGGGAAAAAGCAACACGACACTCCCAGGAAGATATACCCAAGTGCCTGTCACCGCGAAGTCCTGCCACTGGTCGTCTCAACCGATCACTTTCGACCATCGTGATTACTCAGCAAGTATCCGACACGCAGGATGGGCTGCCCTGGTATTAGACCCAGTAATTGGCGGATATCACTTCACACGAGTCTTGATGGACGGCGGCAGCAGCCTAAACCTAATATATCAGGACACAATCCGCGGGATGGGGTTATACCCAACACAAATTCGCCATAGCAATACTACCTTTAAAGGAGTAACGCCAGGCCCAGGGGCTCGTTGTACGGGCTCCCTCCTACTACAAGTTATATTCGGCTCCCCCGATAACTTCCGTCACAAGCATTTAACTTTCCACATCGCTCCGTTTCAAAGTGGCTATCAAGCACTGCTCGGATGCGAAGCTTTCGCTCGCTTTAATGCAATACCACACTACGCCTTCCTAACACTCAAGATGCCCGGTCCACGTGGCATCATTGCAGTGCACGGAAATATCAAGTGATCTCTGCATGCCGAAGAGAGTGAGGCTGCCTTAGTAGCCGCACACTAAAGGCGCCCGGACTAGCGAAAGCATCCACTAGGTCGTGAAGACCTCAGACACAACTAATCGAGTCCGGCGCCGCTACTTATACCGAATAAATGGTCACACCCCTATTTGTCAATACAAGGGGCTCAACACGCGCAGACAAGTGGCAATTTCTTCTCATCTTGAATTATACATGGTTTCTTTAACAAACTATCTTTTTGCACGACAACTTTTTCACCTAAATTCCTCTCTTTTACAGACGATCATCGTGCTACACCCGTCCAGGATATGGCACAACGGAGACACAGGCGCAGACGTGCAGCAGGGACCCACTCCAAGGATTTTTTTTAGATTAAGACCCTGCGTAAACCTTTTTTACTGTCTCTTGTTGACACATATCCACCGTTGAGAAGGATGCTGACGTCTTGGCATGTGGCCACGCCAGAACAATGCACATACCTGGACACAAGGGGCTTCTTACAAAGGCCATTATTTAGGCCCGGTTTATACCAAAAAGACCGAATACCTTAGGGAGTGTTCGGCGTCGCGAGTTTGGCCCTATATGCATCAGCTCCGAATCATCATCTTTGGTCAAATGTTGGGTTTGCCCGGCTCCTATGTTTTGGTGCCTTACGTTCCGCTTTACCGGCTAAGGTAGCACCAGGAGAACTACTGCGATTGTGCCCTGGTTCATCCGGACGAGCACCTCAGTAGAGAAAGCCGAAAACTGACTGTCATGATATAGCGTGAGACTAGTCAACCACTCGATGACCTGTGGGAATGTTAGAATTCCTCCGCCTTAACGAAGGGCCGTTTTCCGGCCAGGCATGTACGCACCCCGGGATCGGGAGAGTGCGGAGCCACCAGGGGCTATCTAGTAGCCCCACTGTCAAACTCCTATGGCTAAGTGAAAGTGTTAAAGCATTATAGTCTGGTTGCCTCGCTCGCTCCGCTATCACCTCCTTAATAGGACCAAGACGTTGGATTAAGTGTGAACGCATGTTTCTGCGAGCACCTCCGCATTATATGCGTGGGGGTTGAAGCTGACGACTGCAATCTTTCAAGTTATACACATGTATACATAAACGGCCGCCCAGGAGGCATCATATTATTTTCAGGCAAAAGTATAAAAATAGCCTCATAAAAATTTATAAAAGCATTTCGCTTACAATGAGATTACATATCACTCAAACATAATATTTTTTGAGCACTGGGTCTCTATCAAACGAGCACCCTCAAGAACTTCTTCAAAGTAGTGCTCAGCAGCCCTTTGACCTATGGCCGAATCCCGCGCTGCAACAGTGGTAGCATCCATCTCCGCCCAGTATGCTTTAACACGGGCAAAGGCCATCCGTGCGCCCTCTATGCACGCCGACCTCTTCATCGCATTAATGCACGACACCACGTCAAGGAACTGCTGCACCAAGCCGAAATAGCTGTTCGGTTTTGACCTTTCCGGTCATAGCTGATCCACAACAGACCTCATGGAGAGTCCGGACAACCTATTTAGTTCGGCCCATTTAGCTAATTGGTCAGTCAATGAAAGCGGACGTCGGGAGAATGGAATTGTCTCCAAAATAGCTGGTCTACTTCACAGTCCGTCTGACCCTGGAAGTACTTGGCCGCATCGGTAGCACTCGCCGCCAAATCCATATACACATCCTCCGAACTCCACAGCCGATCCAGAGGGGCATACCGTGGATCTCCGAACTTCCTCCGCAACATAAAGGATTTCCCAGCTACAATATCCCGGCTTCCCGCAGCTCCTCCTTCTTTGCCCTCATAGCAGAGCGGAGGTCTTTTCTCGTCGCAGCAGCCTTCTCAAGGTCCTATGCCTTCGCCTGGTTTTCCTTTTCAAGAACCCGACAACGGTCGGCGGCGGCTTTTAATTCTATGGCCATCTTGGCCATCTTGTCTCGGCTCTCGCCATGTGCGGCCTTCTCGGCTTGCAACTCTTCGGCCGCCTTCAAAGCAGCCGCATTACCCAACCTCGCTTGTTCCTTGGCTCGGGCAAGTTTTGCCCGCAAGGCTTCAACAGTGGCAGCTCCATATGCAGTCACAACATATTAAAGATACTGGCATCATGCTGCTCTTCCTATGTGGCGTTTACCAGATAATGACACTTACCCTGTGCCTCGTCAAGCCTTTTGTTAACAAGCTCGATGTCGGCGTCTGCCGCATCCAACTGCCGTTCTAAATGGGCAAACTCGCTAGTCTGGCTAGCCACCGGAGCTTCCATCACCTGCACATAGAGGCAGTATGGTTATTACCTGGGAATATGATCCTCTGTTCGTCGTCGTTTCCGGCGACAACTAGAGTCTCAAGGGCTACTATCTACACAGGGCACACCTAGCATGTGCAGGACCATCATACGTTCTTTTACGTACCTCAAAGCCTGTCAGTAGACTCATAAAAGCTTCATGCAATCCTCTTTCGGCGGACGAGATTCTCTCCATCATCGTATTCATCAGCACACGGTGTTCGTCTGAGATGGCAGCTCACCCCACCAACTCCCTCAGAACATCCGATCGCACACTAGACGGTGCCGGACTCTTTTGTCTGCTCTCTTCGGGAGCCAGACACTGGGAGCTTCGGGGGTCAATGGGATTATCTTCTGTCCTCACCGGACTCGAAGAGGCCCTCCGCGACGACACTTCAGGGTCGCCCGCTTCCGGAGCGGAGGAGTCTGGAGGAGGCGTTTCGCTCTCCATCATCTCTGGAAGAAGATCCCCCGAAGACGAGCTCATTTGAGAGGGGCTAAGGCCCGAACTGCAAAGATATATGCGGTGGTTATTTTCTCAGAAGAAAAAGATGGCATATCTATTAAAGTATTTTGGGTCACTTACGACTCGCGTGAGAATTGATCTCCCCCCGCGGACTTTGTGCGGCAATAGCGCCCCCCAAGGTAGGACCCTCTGTGGGAGACTTCTTCTCCCGTTTGGAAGCTTCGGCTTCCGAATCCCCGGGCGCAGTCCTTTTCCTCTTCTGGCCGTCTTCCTTCATGGAGACGCTCGCTCCCTCGGTTAGAATGCGCAGTGTTGGGGGCCCGCGTCTGCCCGTATTATCCTCCACGGTATCTTCCTTCAAGGGCTCCGGGCAAGGTGCGGCCTGGAGCATCTTTTCCAATACCGGATTTTCCAAACCCTCAGGGAGGGGTGCCGAACACGGAATTAACTTCGCCTTTGTTAGCCAGTCCTGGTCAAAAAGCGAACTCTCAGAAATAACTTCGTAACAAAGGAGAGATAGTATGTTCGGCCGGCAGATGCCTTACCTGTTCGGCGGCCCGGTTACTACTCAGGACCACGTCCTCGGTGATTTCCGAACACTTCACCTGAGGACCGAAGAATGACTTGTACATCTCCTCGTGCGTCAGGCCGAGAAAATTTTGAATGACACGCGGTCCCTCGGGATTGAATTCCCACAAGCGAAGAGGCCGGCGTTTGCAAGGCTGGACTTGACGAACTAGCATAACTTGTATCACCGCAACCAAACTGAAATCTCCATTAAAGAGATCTCGAATGCGGCTTTGCAGTATAGGCACGTCCTTGGCTGGACCCCAGCTCAGACCTCTGCTGATCCATGACATCAGTTGTGGTGGCGGGCCCGAGCGGAAAACAGGGGCGGCCGCCCACTTGGCACTTCTAGGAGCCGTGATGTAGAACCACTCCTGTTGCCACAATTCAGACACCTCTGGGATGGAACCTTTGGGCCACGGAGCTCCCGTCATCTTGCATATTGAGGCACCTCCACACGCTGCATGTTGCCCCTCGATCATCTTCGGCTTTACTTCAAAGGTCTTGAGCCATAGGCCAAAGTGAGGGGTAACCCGGAGGAAGGCCTCGCACACGACAATAAATGTCATGATATGAAGAAAGGAGTCCGGTGCTAGATCGTGGAAGTCTAGCCATAATAAAACATCAAACCCCTGATGAAAGGATCCAGAGCAAGGCCTAGACCTCAGAGGAAGTGGGAGACGAACACGACATTCTCGTTGGGTTCGGGGGTGGGGACGGCCTGCCCTCGGGGAGGCAGCCGATGCAAAATCTTGGCGGTCAGATATCTGGCCTCCCTCAACTTTTTGATGTCTTCTTCCGTGACGGAGGAAGGCACCCATCGGCCTTGAAGGCTAGATCCGGACATGACTGAAGGTTCGGGGCACCTGACCTGAACTTTGGGCGCTTGAGCTTGAGGTGGGGGAAGGATTCGATTGAGCACAGGAGGGAAAAATAAAAGCCTTGTCCCTTTATAAAGAGGGTGAATATCAAGCGTTCTCTCCGTGTCCGTTTGGACTTGCCTATAATCTAGGAGTCCTAGAAGCGGTTGGGTTACCCACGCCCGTATTGATGAGAATCCCGGGATAAGGGGACACGATCTCTGCTTTAACAAGACGTGCCAAGGAAACCGCCTCGCATGACGCGCTGAGGTGGGATAATGACACGACTCGGATAAAGGCTTGGCCGTGGTGTGTCACACTACGGAATACGTCAGCAGATTAGATTTGTGTAAATGTTATTCTCTCTATGGCAATATGTGGAAACTTATTTTGCAGAGCCGGACACTATCTTTGTGTTCAAAATCTTCTATGAAGTACTTGGAGGAGGAACCCGCCTTGCAATGCCGAAGACAATCTGCGCACCGGACTCGTCGTCATTGAAGCCTGGTTCAGGGGCTACTGAGGGAGTCCTGGATTAGGGGGTGTCCGGATGGCCGGACTATACCTTCAGCCGGACTCCTGGACTATGAAGATACAAGATTGAAGACTTCATCCCGTGTTCGGAAGGGACTTTCCTTGGCGTGGAAGGCAAGGTTGGCGATACGGATATGCAGATCTCCTGCCATTGTAACCGACTTTGTGTAACCCTAACCCTCTCCGGTGTCTATATAAACCGGAGGGTTTTAGTCCGTAGGACAACATACAGAACAACAATCATACCATATGCTAGCTTCTAGGGTTTAGCCTCTCCGATCTCGTGGTAGATCTACTCTTGTACTACCAATATCATCAATATTAATCAAGTAGGACAGAGGGTTTTACCTCCATCGAGAGGGCCTGAACCTGGGTAAAACTTCGTGTCCCTTGCCTCCTGTTACCATCCGGCCTAGACGCACAGTTCGGGACCCCCTACCTGAGATCCGCCGGTTTTGACACCGACACCCCAACTAGCCTAGTTGATGGGAAATCTTTAGATGAGCATGCTCATTTTGTGCGTCACCGTTTGTCTGAAAAAGGGAGACTCTTATGGGATCAAATAAACGGATTGCTATGTTATGCTTGGAATCTTTGTGAAATTTATGATTTTACTTGTTGCTCTAAGAACCCTAAAAAACACCTCCCCTACCTATGTGAGTTTAATGATAATAAAATCTTATCTTCTTATGCAAAGGGTGTTTATAGTTACTACGATATCAAACAAATTGAAGAATTTGTTGCTTTTAAGGGTGCTTATGAAGTTGCTTCTTTGATTGAAAAGTATGATATTACTCTCTACGAATCTGAAAATTTTGGCATACTTAAATATTGCTATGAAAACTATGCTCATAATGTCTATGTCAAAGAATTTATTGAAAGAATGACCATTGCTTGGGAAGAAAATAATGATATGCATGAATCTATAGATAATTATGATTCCGATGATTTGATTGAAATATCCCTTTATGAACATGATGCTTGCTATTCTTGTGGCCATGATGCCAATATTTATGAAGATGAGTTTGCTATAGTCCCTTATGTTAAACATGAGATCGTTACTATTGAAGGAAATATGCCCTAGAGGCAATAATAAAGTTATTATTTATTTCCTCATATCATGATAAATGTTTATTATTCATGCTAGAATTGTATTAACCGGAAACATAATACATGTGTGAATACATAGACAAACATAGTGTCACTAGTATGCCTCTACTTGACTAGCTCATTGATCAAAGATGGTTGAGTTTCCTAGCCATAGACATGAGTTATCATTTGATTAACGAGATCACATCATTAGGAGAATGATGTGATTGACTTAACCCATTTCGTTAGCTTAGCACTTGGTCGTTTAGTTTACTGCTATTGCTTTCTCCATGACTTATACATGTTCCTATGACTATGAGATTATGCATCTGAACTATCGAGGAACATGTATAAGTCATGAAGAAAGCAATAGCAACAAAGTAAACGATCAAGTGCTAAGCTAACGGAATGGGTCAAGTCAATCACATCATTCCTAATGATGTGATCCCGTTAATCAAATGACAACTCTTTGTCTATGGCTAGGAAACATAACCAACTTTGATCAACGAGCTAGTCAAGTAGAGGCATACTAGTGACGCTCTGTTTGTCTATGTATTCACACATGTATCATGTTTCCGGTTAATACAATTCTAGCATGAATAATAAACATTTATCATGATATAAGGAAATAAATAATAAGTTTATTATTGCCTCTAGGGCATATTTCCTTCAGGGGCACCTTAGAACACAACAATTGACCATTGATCTCTTAGCCGTGTGCGGTGCCCCCCTCCATCATAATCCACCTCGGTCATATCGTAGCGGTTCTTAGGCGAAGCCCTGCGTCGGTAGCATCATCATCACCGTCACCACGCCGTCGTGCTGACGAAGCTCTTCCCGGAAGCTCTACTGGATCGTGAGCTCGCGGGACGTCACCGAGCTGAACGTGTGCTGAATGCGGAGGTGCCGTACGTTCGATACTGAGGATTGGTCGATCGTGAAGACGTACGAATACATCAACCGCGTTGTTATAACGCTCCCACTTACGGTCTACGAGGCTACGTAGATGATGACCCACAAGTATAGGAGATCTATCGTAGTCCTTTCGATAAATAAGAGTGTTGAACCCAACGAGGAGCAGAAGGAAATGATAAGCAGTTTTCAGCAAGGTATTCTCTGCAAGCACTGAAATTATAGGTAACAGATAGTTTTGTGATAAGATAATTTGTAACAAGCAACAAGTAACAAAAGTAAATAAAGTGCAGCAAGGTGGCCCAATCCTTTTTGTAGCAAAGGACAAGCCTGGACAAATTCTTATATAGAAGAAAGCGCTCCCGAGGACACATGGGAATTATCGTCAAGCTAGTTTTCATCACGTTCATATGATTCACGTTCGATACTTTGATAATTTGGTATGTGGGTGGACCGGTGCTTGGGTACTGTCCTTACATGCACAAGCATCCCACTTATGATTAACCTTTATTGCAAGCATCCGCAACTACAACAAAAGTATTAAGGTAAACCTAACCATAGCATGAAACATATGGATCCAAATCAGCCTCTTACGAAGCAACGCATAAACTAGGGTTTAAGCTTCTGTCACTCTAGCAACCCATCATCTACTTATTACTTCCCAATGCCTTCCTCTAGGCCCAAATAATGGTGAAGTTTCATGTAGTCGATGTTCACATAACACCACTAGAAGAGAGACAACATACATCTCATCAAAATATCGAACGAATACCAAATTCACATGACTACTAATAGCAAGACTTCTCCCATGTCCTCAGGAACAAACATAACTACTCACAAAGCATATTCATGTTCATAATCAGAGGGGTATTAATGTGCATATAGGATTTGAACATATGATCTTCCACCAAATAAACCAACTAGCATCAACTACAAGGAGTAATCAACACTACTAGCAACCTGCAGGTACCAATCCCAGATTAGAGACAAGAATTGGATACAAGAGATGAACTAGGGTTTGAGAGGAGATGGTGTTGGTGAAGATGTTGATGGAGATTGGCCCCCTCCTGATGAGAGGAGCGTTGGTGATGACGATGGTGATGATTTCCCCCTCCCGGAGGGAAGTTTCCCCGGTAGAACAGCTCCGCCGGAGCCCTAGATTGGTTCCGCCTCGTGGCGGCGGAGTCTTGTCCCGAAAGCTTGCTTATGATTTTTTTCTCCACGAAAGACTCCATATAGCAGAAGATGGGCATCGGAGGGCCACTAGGGGGCCCACGAGGCAGGGGGCATGCCCAGGGGGTAGGGCGCGCCCCCCACCCTCATGGCTGGTGAGTGGCCCCCCTCTGGTACTTCTTGCGCTCTGTATTTTTTATATATTCTGAAAATAACTTCCGTGAAGTTTCAGGACTTTTGGAGCTGTGCAGAATAGGTCTCTAATATTTACTCCTTTTCCAGCCCAGAATCCCAGCTGCCGGCATTCTCCCTCTTTGTGTAAACCTTGTAAAATAAGAGAGAATAGGCATAAGTATTGTGACATAATGTGTAATAACAGCCCATAATGCAATAAATATCGATATAAAAGCATGTTGCAAAATGGACGTATCAACTCCCCCAAGATTTGACCTCGCTTGTCCTGAAGCGAAAGCCGAAATCGAAAAATATGTCCACATGTTTAGAGATAGAGGTGTCGATAAAAATAAAATACGGACATGAGGGCATCATGATCATTCTTAGAACAACAACTTATATAATCATTGTCATATGATCTCTTATGCTAAAGTAAAAATTCAATCACAATTTCAAGTATGAATCATAAACTTCATTGAGAACCAACAAACTCTAATCTCAGTCATTGAGGCGATTGCAATTTATCATAACATAAGAAAGAGTCAATATAAGAGCTTTTCAGCAAGTCCACATACTCAACCATCATGTAGTCTTTCACAATTGCTAACACTCATGCAATACTTATGGGTATGAAGTTTTAATCGGACACAGAGAAAGATAGGGGCTTTTAGTTTTGCCTCCCAACGTTTTACCTCAAGGGTAATGTCAACAATAATAGTTCATGAAGACTCACATCCAATTAGCCATATATACCAGGATCTTTCCAACATGTTATGCTTGCCAAAAGATAAAATGTAAAAAGGAAAGGTGAGGATCACCATGACTCTTATGTAAGGTAGGAGATAAAAGTAAAAGATAGGCCCTTCGCAGAGGGAAGCAGAGGTTGTCATGCGCTTTCAGGGTTGGATGCACAAAATCTTAATGCGAAAGAACATCACTTTATATTGCCACTTGTGATATGGACCTTTATTATGCAGTCCGTCGCTTTTATTTCTTCCACATCACAAAATCGTATAAAGCTTATTTTCTCCCACACTAATAAGTCATACATATTTAGAGAGCAATTTTTATTGCTTGCACCGATGCCAACTTACTTGAAGGATCTTACTCAATCCATATGTAGATATAGTGGACTCTCATGGCAAAACTGGGTTTAGGGATATTTGGAAGCACAAGTAGTGTCCCTACTTGGTGCAAAGAATTGGCTAGCATGAGAGGGAAAGGCAAACTCAACATGTTGGATGATCCATGACAATATAATTTATCTCAGATGTAAGAAAACATAACCCATTGCGTTGTCTTCCTTGTCCAACGTCAACTCTTTAGCTTGTCATATTTTAATGAGTTCTCACAATCATAAAAAATGTCCAAGATAGTGTATTTATATGTGAAGACCTCTCTTTCTTTATTACTTCCTATTAATTGCAACGATGACCAAAACTATGTTTGTCAACTCTCAACAACTTTTATTCATCATACTCTTTATATGTGAGCTCATTACTCTCCATAAGATCCACATGATCTCTTTTATTCTTTTTATTTCTTCTCTTTTATTTTATTCCCTCAAGACCATAGAAAAATCATCAAGCCCTCGAGTCAACACTAATCTTTATTATATAGCTCACAGACTCGATTACATAGAGGGATCATAAAGCCAAACTCAAAACTAGATCATACTAAAAACTGTTATTCTATTAGATCAAAATATTATCAAAAGGATCGAACTAAGAAAACGGTAAAGATGAAGGTGATGGAAAGTGTCCTTTTCGGAGTCTGAAACGTTCGGGAAAGTGTCCCTTATGTATTCCTCCGGGGTTACAGTTTCAATAACATTGGTTTCAACATTTATAGGATTACCTGAAATATAATGTTTGATTCTTTGACCGTTCACCACCTTCGGATTTGTGCCTTCGAAGTTGTTGATTTTTATAGCACCGGAATGATAGACCTCCTCGATAACGTAAGGACCTTCCCATTTAGAGAGAAGTTTTCCTGCAAAAAATCTTAAACAAGAGTTGTATAGCAATACATAGTCACCTACATTAAACTCACGCTTTTGTATTCTTTTGTCATGCCATCTTTTAACTTTTTCTTTAAACAATTTGGCATTCTCATAGGCTTGGGTTCTCCATTCATCAAGTGAGCTAATGTCAAATAACCTCTTCTCACCAGCAAGCTTGAAATCATAATTGAGCTCTTTAATAGCCCAATATGCCTTATGTTCTAGTTCGAGAGGTAAGTGACATGCTTTTCCATAAATCATTTTATACGGAGACATACCCATAGGATTTTTATATGCAGTTCTATAAGCCCATAATGCACCATCAAGTTTCTTGGACCAATTCTTTCTAGATCTATTAACAGTCTTTTGCAAGATTAATGTGAGTTCTCTATTACTCAATTCTACTTGACCACTAGACTGTGGGTGATAAGGAGATGCAATTCTATGATTAACGTCATACTTAGCAAGCATTTTACGAAAGGCACCATGAATAAAATGTGAACCACCATCAGTCATTAAATATCTAGGGACTCCAAACCTCGGAAAAATAACTTCTTTAAGCATCTTAATAGAGGTGTTATGATCAACACTACTAGTTGGAATAGCTTCTACCCACTTAGTAATGTAATCAACAGTAACTAAGATATGTGTATATCCATTAGAGGAAGGAAAAGGTCCCATATAATCAAAGCCCCAAACATCAAATGGTTCAATAACAAGTGAATAATTCATAGGCATTTCTTGATGTCTACTAATATTACCAATTCTTTGACATTCATCACAAGACAAGACAAACTTACGGGCATCCTTGAAGAGAGTAGGCCAATAAAAACCGGATTGCAATACCTTATGTGCAGTTCTATCTCCAGCATGGTGTCCTCCATAAGCCTCGGAGTGACACTTGCGTAGGATCTGTTCCTGTTCATGATCAGGTACACAACGTCTAATAATACCATCTACTCCTTCTTTATAAAGATGTGGGTCATCCCAAAAGTAATGTCTCAAATCATAGAAGAACTTTTTATTTTGCTGGTATGTGAAACTAGGTGGTATAAATTTAGCAACAATATAATTAGCATAATCAACATACCATGGAGCAGTTCGAGAAGCATTTATGACATTTAATTGTTCATCAGGAAAGCTATCATCAATAGGTAGTGGGTCATCAAGAACCTTTTCCAACCTAGACAAGTTATCTGCAACGGGGTTCTCGGCTCCCTTTCTATCAATAATATGCAAATCAAATTCTTGTAGCAAGAGAACCCATCTAATAAGTCTAGGTTTAGCATCTTTCTTTTCCATAAGATATTTAATAGCAGCATGATCAGTGTGAATAGTTACTATAGAATCAACAATATAAGGTCTGAACTTATCACAAGCAAATACAACTACTAAGAATTCCTTTTCGGTTGTAGCATAATTTCTCTGGGCATTGTCTAGAGTTTTACTAGCATATTGAATAACATTTAATTTCTTATCAACTCTTTGCCCTAGAACAGCACCCACAGCATAATCACTAGCATCACACATAATTTCAAAAGGTAAATTCCAATCAGGTGGCTGAACAATAGGTGCAGAGATCAATGCTTTCTTAAGTATTTCAAATGCTTCTACACAATCATTATCAAAGACGAACGGTATATCTTTTTGTAATAAATTAGTCAGAGGCCGAGAAATTTTTGAGAAGTCCTTAATGAACCTCCTATAAAAACCGGCATGACCAAGGAAACTTCTTATACCTTTGATGTCCTTGGGACACGACATCTTTTCAATAGCATCAACTTTAGCTTTATAAAATTCAATGCCTCTTTCAGAAATTTTGTGCCCCAAGACAATACCTTCATTAACCATAAAGTGGCATTTCTCCCAATTCAAGACAAGGTTAGTTTCTTCACATCTCTGCAAAACTCGATCAAGGTTGCTTAAGAAATCATCAAAAGAGGATCCATAAATGGAGAAATCATCCATGAATACCTCACATATCTTTTCACAAAAATCAGAGAATATAGCCATCATGCATCTTTGAAAGGTAGCAGGTGCATTACATAAACCAAAAGGCATACGTCTATAAGCAAAAGTACCGAAAGGGCAAGTAAAAGTGGTCATAGATTGATCATCAACTGATACAAGTATTTGAGAGAAACCAGAATAACCATGTAGAAAGCAAAAATGTGTATGTTTGGATAATCTTTATAGCATTTGATCAATGAAAGGTAAGGGGTAATGATCTTTTTAGTAGCCTTATTTAATTTGCGGAAATCAATTACCATCCTATAACCTGTAATAATTCTTTGTGGAATCAATTCATCTTTATCATTAGGAACGACAGTAATACCTTCCTTCTTAGGAACACAATGGACATGACTTACCCACTGACTATCAGCAACGGGATAAATTATACCTGCCTCAAGGAGCTTTAGTATTTCTTCTCTTACCACTTCTTTCATCTTAGGATTCAGTCGTCGTTGGTGATCAATAACTGGTTTGGCATCTTTTTCTAAATTTATTTTGTGTTGACATAGAGTGGGACTAATGCCCTTAAGATCATCAAGAGTATATCCAATAGCAGCATGGTACTTCTTCAGAGTTTTCAATAATTTTTCTTCCTTCTTCTCTGAAAGGTTAGCACTAATAATAACAGGATATATCTTCTTTTCATCAAGATAAGCATATTTAAGAGTATCAGGCAATGGTTTAAGCTCAAACACGGGATCACCCTTGGGTGGAGGAGGATGTTGGGTTTCGTAGTAATTTCAAAAAATTTCCTACGCACACGCAAGATCATGTGATGCATAGCAACGAGAGGGGAGAGTGTTGTCTACGTACCCACGCAGACCGACTGCAGAAGCGTTGACGCAACATAGAGGAAGTAGTCGTACGTCTTCACGATCCAACCGATCAAGCACCGAAACTACGGCACCTCCGAGTTCGAGCACACGTTCAGCTCGATGACGATCCCCGGACTCCGATCCAGCAAAGTGTCGGGGAAGAGTTCCGTCAGCACGACGGCGTGGTGACGATCTTGATGTACTACAGCAGCAGGGCTTCGCCTAAACTCCGCTACAGTATTATCGAGGATTATGGTGGCTGGGGGCACCGCACACGGCTAAGGAATAGATCACGTGGATCAACTTGTGTGTTCTAGGGTGCCTCTACCTCAGTATATAAAGGACCAAAGGGGGGGAGGCTGGCCGGCCACAAGGGGCCCGCCAGGAGAGTCCTACTCCCTCCGGGAGTAGGATTCCCCCCCCCCAATCCTAGTTGGAATAGGATTCCTCGGGGGGGGGGGGAGAGAGAGGGGGCCGGCCACCTCTCCTAGTCCTAATAGGACTAGGGGAAGGGGGGAGGCGCGCGGCCACCTTGGGATGCCCCTTTCTCCTTTCCACTAAGGCCCACTAAGGCCCATATGGTTCCCGGGGGGTTCCGGTAACCTCCCGGTACTCCGGTAAAATCCCGATTTCACCCGGTACACTTCCGATATCCAAATATAGGCTTCCAATATATCAATATTTATGTCTCGACCATTTCGTGACTCCTCGTCATGTCCGTGATCACATCCGGGACTCCAAACTAACTTCGGTACATCAAAATGCATAAAATCATAATATAACTGTCATCGTAACCTTAAGTGTGCAGACCCTACGGGTTCGAGAACAATGCAGACATGACCGAGACATGTCTCCGGTCAATAACCAATAGCGGGACCTGGATGCCCATATTGGCTCCTACATATTCTACGAAGATCTTTATCGGTCAGACCGCATAACAACATACATTGTTCCCTTTGTCATCGGTATGTTACTTGCCCGAGATTCGATCGTCGGTATCCAATACCTAGTTCAATATCATTACCAGCAAGTCTCTTTACTCGTTCCGTAATACATCATCCCGCAACTAACTCATTAGTTGCAATGCTTGCAAGGCTTAAGTGATGTGCATTACCGAGAGGGCCCAGAGATACCTCTCCGACAATCAGAGTGACAAATCCTAATCTCGAAATACGCCAACCCAACATGTACCTTTGGAGACACCTGTAGAGCACCTTTATAATCACCCAGTTACGTTGTGACGTTTGGTATCACACAAAGTGTTCCTCCGGCAAACGGGAGTTGCATAATCTCATAGTCATAGGAACATGTATAAGTCATGAAGAAAAGCAATAGCAACATACTAAACGATCGGGTGCTAAGCTAATGGAATGGGTCATGTCAATCAGATCATTCAACTAATGATGTGACCTCGTTAATCAAATAACAACTCATTATTCATGGTTAGGAAACATAACCATCTTTGATTAACGAGCTAGTTAAGTAGAGGCATACTAGTGACACTTTGTTTGTCTATGTATTCACACATGTATTATGTTTCCGATTAATACAATTCTAGCATGAATAATAAACATTTATCATGATTATAAGGAAATAAATAATAAATTTATTATTGCCTCTAGGGCATATTTCCTTCAGAGGATCCCCTAAGATTTCAACAGGCAAGTTGTGTTTCAGAATAGGTCCCTGTTTAAAGAACACCTCATCTATTTCCCTTCTTTCATTCATAAACATATCATTTTCATGGTCTAGCAAATATTGTTCTAAAGGATCACTAGGAGGTATGGCAATAGAAGCAAGACCAATAATTTCATCTTTACTAGGCAATTCCTCTTCACGGTGTTGTCTACGAAATTTAGAAAAGTTGAACTCATGAGACATATCACCTAAACCAATAGTAACAACATCCTTTTTGCAGTCTATCCTAGCATTAACAGTGTTTAAGAAGGGTCTACCAAATATAATGGGACAAAAGCTATCTTGTGGGGAACCAAGAACAAGAAAATCAGCAGGATATTTAGTTTTCCCACACAAGACTTCAACATCTCTAACAATCCCAATTGGTGAAATAGTATCTCTATTGGCAAGTTTAATTGTGACATCAATATCTTCTAACTCAGTAGGTGCAATATCATGCATAATTTCTTTGTATAAGTCAATAGGTATTGCACTAGCACTAGCACCCATATCACACAAGCCATGATAACAATGATCTCCTATTTTAACAGAAATAACAGGCATGCCTACCAAAGGTCTATGTTTATCTTTAGCAGAAGGTTTAGCAATTCTAGCAGTTTCATCACAGAAATAAATAACATGCCCATCAATATTATCAGCCAAGAGATCCTTAACAATAGCAATATTAGGTTCAACTTTAACTTGCTTAGGAGGTGTATAGGTTCTAATATTGCTTTTACGAACCACAGTTGAAGCTTTAGCATGATCTTTTATCCTAACAGGAAAAGGTGGTTTCTCAACATAAGCAGTAGGAACAATAGGATCATTATAAGTGATAGTCTTTTCTTCAACTTTAATAGGTGCAACTACTTTTACTTCTATGGGAGGATGATATTTAAACCACTTCTCCTTAGGGAGATCAACATGAGTAGCAAAAGATTCACAGAAAGAAGCTACTATCTCAAAGTCAAGTCCATATTTAGTGCTAAATTTACGGAAAACATCGGTATCCATAAAAGATTTAACACAATCAAACTTAGGTGTCATACCTGACTCCTTACCTTCGTCGAGATCCCAATCTTCAGAGTTGCGTTTAATTCTTTCCAATAAATCCCATTTGATTTCAATAGTCTTCATCATAAAAGAGCCAGCACAAGAAGTATCGAGCATGGTGAGATTGTTATCAGAAAGCCGAGCATAAAATTTTTGAATAATCATTTCTCTTGAGAGCTCGTGATTGGGACATGAATATAACATTGATTTAAGCCCCCCAAGCTTGAGCGATGCTTTATCCTTCGTGGAGCCAAAAATTATATATATAATTACGATCACGATGAACAAGATGCATAGGATAAAACTTCTGATGAAATTCCAATTTCAATCGTTTGTAGTTCCATGATCCCATATCATCACATAGCCTATACCATGTCAATGCATATCCCTCCAAAGATAAAGGGAATAACTTCTTCTTGATAACATCATCGGGCATACCTGCAAGCTTAAATAATCCACAAACTTCATCCACATATATTAGGTGCTCATCAGGGTGTAATGTTCCATCTCCTGCAAAAGGATTAGCTAGCAGTTTTTCTATCATACCCGAAGGAATTTTGAAGTAGACATTTTCATTTTCAGTAGGTTCAGTAGGTTGAGGAGCAACTCTATGCTCTACAGGTCGGGGTGAAGATACCCCGAACAAGCCCCTCAGAGGATTACTTTCCATAGTAACAAGTGACAGTAAATTTCAGCACACTATATAAATTTTTCCTTACCAAATTCCACCTATCGAAGGCGCTTCACTCCCCGGCAACGGCGCCAGAAAAGAGTCTTGATGACCCACAATTATAGGGGATCTATCATAGTCCTTTCGATAAGTAAGAGTGTCGAACCCAACGAGGAGCAGAAGGAAATGATAAGCGGTTTTCAGCAAGGTATTCTCTGCAAACACTGAAATTATAGGTAATAGATAGTTTTGTGATAAGATAATTTGTAACGAGCAACAAGTAACAAAAGTAAATAAAGTGCAGCAAGGTGGCCCAATCCTTTTTGTAGCAAAGGACAAGCCTGGACAAACTCTTATATAGAAGAGAGCGCTCCCGAGGACACATGGGAATTATCTTCAAGCTAGTTTTCATCACGTTCATATGATTCGCGTTCGGTACTTTGATAATTTGGTATGTGGGTGGACCGGTGCTTGGGTACTGTCCTTACTTGGACAAGAATCCCACTCATGATTAACCTCTATTGCAAGCATCTACAACTACAACAAAAGTATTAAGGTAAACCTAACCATAGCATGAAACATATGGATCCAAATCAGCCCCTTACGAAGCAACGCATAAACTAGGGTTTAAGCTTCTGTCACTATAGCAACCCATCATCTACTTATTACTTCCCAATGCCTTCCTCTAGGCCTAAATAATGGTGAAGTGTCATGTAGTCGACGTTCACATAACACCACTAGAGGAGAGACAACATACATCTCATCAAAATATCGAACGAATACCAAATTCACATGACTACTAATAGCGAGACTTCTCCCATGTCCTCAGGAACAAACGTAACTACTCACAAAGCATATTCATGTTCATAATCAGAGGGGTATTAATGTGCATATAGGATCTGAACATATGATCTTCCACCAAATAAACCAACTAGCATCAACTACAAGGAGTAATCAACACTACTAGCAACCTACAGGTACCAATCCTAGACTTAGAGACAAGAATTGGATACAAGAGATGAACTAGGGTTTGAGAGGAGATGGTGCTGGTGAATATGTTGATGGAGATTGGCCCCCTCTCGATGAGAGGAGCGTTGGTGATAACGATGGTGATGATTTCCACCTCACGGAGGGAAGTTTCCCCGGCAAAATAGCTCCACCGGAGCCCTAGATTGGTTCTGCCAAGGTTCCGCCTCATGGCGGCGGAGTCTCGTCCCGAAAGCTTGCTTATGATTTTTTTCTCCACGAAAGACTCCATATAGCAGAAGATGGGCATCGGAGGGCCACCAGGGGGCCCATGAGGCAGGGGGCGCGCCCAGGGGGGTAGGGCGCGCCCCCACCCTCATGGCTGGTGAGTGGCCCCCCTCTGGTACTTCTTGCACTCAGTATTTTTTATATATTCTAAAAATAACTTCCGTGAAGTTTCAGGACTTTTGGAGCTGTGCAGAATAGGTCTCTAATATTTGCTCCTTTTCCAGCCCAGAATCCCAGCTGCCGGCATTCTCCCTCTTTATGTAAACCTTGTAAAATAAGAGAGAATAGGCATAAGTATTGTGACATAATGTGTAATAACAGCCCATAATGCAATAAATATCGATATAAAAGCATGATGCAAAATGGATGTATCGGTAGACAACACTCTCCCCTCTCGTTGCTATGCATCACCATGATCTTGCGTGTGCGTAGGAAATTTTTGAAATTACTACGTTCCCGAACAGTGGCATCCGAGGCAGGTTTATGCGTAGATGTTATATGCACGAGTAGAACACAAAGGAGTTGTGGGCGTGGATATATACATATTGCTTGCCGTCACTGGTTGATTCTTGATTCAGCGGTATTGTTGGATGAAGCGGCCCGGACCGACATTACGTGTACTCTTACGCGAGACTGGTTCTACCGACGTGCTTCGCACACATGTGGCTGGTGGGTGTCAGTTTCTCCAACTTTAGTTGAATCGGATTCAATGAACATGGTTCTTTCTGAAGATCAAAGAGCAATCATTATACCGCATTGTGGTTTTGATGCATAGGTAAGAACGGTTCTTGCTCAGCCCGTAGCAGCCACGTAAAACTTGCAACAACAAAGTAGAGAACGTCTAACTTGTTTTTGGAGGGCATGTTGTGATGTGATATGGTCAAGACGGGATGAGATATAAATTGTTGTATGAGATGATCATGTTTTGTTGAAGTTATCGGCAACTGGCAGAAGCCTTATGGTTGTCTCTTTATTGCATAAGATGCAAGCGCCATACAATTGCTTTACATTATCGCTATGCGATAGCAATAGTTGTAAGAGCAATAGTTGGTGAGACGACCATATGATGACACATTGATAGAGATCAAGATGATGGAGATCATGGTGTCATGCCGGTGACGATAGAGATCATGACAGTACTTTGGAGATGGAGATCAAAGGCGCAAGATGATCACATGGCCATATCATGTCACATATTTTGATTGCATGTGATGTTTATCCTTTATGCATCTTATTTTGTTTAGTTCGGCGGTAGCATTATAAGATGATCTCTCACTAAATTTCAAGGTAAAAGTGTTCTCCCTGAGTATGCACCGTTGCCAAAGTTCGTCGTGCCGAGACACCACATGAAGATCGGGTGTGATAAGCTCAATGTTCATCTACAACGGGTGTAAGACAATTTTGCACACGCAAAATACTCGGGTTAAACTTGACGAGCATAGCATATGCAGATATGGCCTCGGAACACTGAGACCGAAAGGTCGAGCGTGAATCATATAGTAGATATGATCAACATAGTGATGTTCACCATTGAAAACTACTCCATTTCACATGATGATCGGTCATGGTTTAGTTGATTTGGATCACGTGGTCACTTAGATGATTAGAGGGATGTCTGTCTAAGTGGGAGTTCTTAAGTAATATGATTAATTGAACTTTAATTTATCATGAACTTAGTCCTGATAGTATTTGCATATCTATGTTGTAGATCAATAGTTTGTGATGTAGCTCCCCATTTATTTTTGATATGTTCCTAGAGAAAATAAAGTTGAAAGATGTTAGTAGCAATGATGCGGATTGGATCCGTGATCTAAGGATTGTCCTCATTGCTGCACAGAAAAATTATGTCTTTGATGCACCGCTAGGTGACAGACCTATTGCAGGAGCAGATGCACACATTATGAACGTTTGACAAAGCTCGGTATGATGACTACTTAATAGTTTAGTGCACCATGCTTTATGGCTTAGAACCGGGACTTCAAAAACGTTTTGAACGCCATGGAACATATAAGATGTTCTAAGAGTTGAAATTGGTATTTCATACTCATGCCCGTGTCAAGAGGTATGAGACCTCTGACAGTACTTTGCCTACAAAATGGAAGAGAATAGCTCAGCTAGTGAGCATGTGCTCAGAATGTCTAAATGCTACAATCACTTGAATCAAGTGGGAGTTAATCTTCCAGATAAGATAGTGATTGACATAGTTCTGTAGTCGCTATCACCAAGTTACTAGAACTTCGTGATGAACTATAATATGCAAGGGATAACAGAAACGATTCCCAAGCTCTTTGTGATGCTAAAATCGACGAAGGTAGAAATCAAGAAAAACACCAAGTGTTGATGGTTGACAAGACCACTAGTTTCAAGTAAAAGGGCAAGGGAAAGAAAGGGAACTTCAAGAAGAATGGCAAGAAAGTTGCCACTCCCATGAAGAAGCCTAAAGCTAGACCCAAGCCTGAAACTGAGTGCTTCTACTACAAAGGAAATGGTCACTGGAAGTGGAACTGCCCTAGATACTTGGCGGATAAGAAGGATGGCAAAGTGAACAAAGGTATATTTGATATACATGTTATTAATGTGTAATTTACTAGTGTTCATAGCAATCCCTCGGTATTTTGATACTGGTTCAGTCACTAAAGAGTAGTAACTCGAAACGGGAGTTGCAGCATGAACATAGAGTAGTTAAGGGTGAAGTGACGATGTGTGTTGGAAGTGGTTCCAAAATTGATACGATCATCATCGCACACTCTATATACTTTCGGGATTAGTGTTGAACCTAAAATAAATGTTATTTGGTGTTTGCGTTAAGCATGAATATGATTGGATCATATTTATTGCAATACGGTTATTCATTTAAGTCAAAGAATAATTGTTGTTCTATTTACATGAATAAAACCTTCTATGGTCATACACTCAATATAAATGGTTTATTGAATCTCGATCATAGTGATACACATATTCATAATATTGAAGCCAAAAGATGCAAAGTTAATAATGATAGTGCAACTTATTTGTGGCACTGCCGTTTAGGTCATATTGGTGTAAAGCGCATGAAGAAACTCCATGCTGATGGGTTTTTGGAATCACTTGATTATGAATCACTTGATGCTTGCGAACCATGCCTCATGGGAAAGATGACTAAGACTCCGTTCTCCGGAACAATGGAGCGAGCAACCGACTTATTGGAAATAATACATACTGATGTATGCGGTCCGATGAGTGTTGAGGCTCGCGGCGGGTATCGTTATTTTCTGACCTTCACAGATGATTTGAGCAGATATGGGTATATCTACTTGATGAAACATAAGTCTGAAACATTTGAAAAGTTCAAATAATTTCATAGTGAAGTGGAAAATCATCGTAACAAGAAAATAAAGTTTCCGCAATCTGACCGTGGAGGAGAATATTTGAGTTACGAGTTTGGTTTTCATTTGAAACAATGTGGAATAGTTTCGCAATCACACCACCTGGAACACCACAGCGTAATGGTGTGTCCGAACGTCATGACCTTACTTTATTAGATATGGTGCGATCTATGCTGTCTCTTACCGATTTATCACTATCATGTTGGGGTTATGCATTAGAGATAGCTGCATTCACGTTAAATAGGGCACCATCTAAATCCATTGAGACGACACCATATGAACTGTGGTTTGGCTAGAAACCTAAGTTGTCATTTCTTAAAGTTTGGGGCTGCAATGCTTATGTGAAAAAGTTTCAACCTGATAAGCTCGAACCCAAATCGGAGAAATGTGTCTTCATAGAATACCCAAATGAAACTGTTGGGTACACCTTCTATCACAGATCCAAAGGCGAGATCTTTGTTGCTAAAAGTGGATCCTTTCTATAGAAGGAGTTTCTCTCGAAAGAAGTGAATGGGAGGAATATAGAACTTGATGAGGTAAATGTACCTTCTCCCGAATTGGAAAGTAGTTCATCACAGAAATCAGTTCTAGTGATCTCTACACCAATTAGTGAGGAAGCTAATGATGATGATCATGAAACTTCAGATCAAGTTACTACCGAACCTCGTAGGACAACCAGAGTATGGTTCGCACTAGAGTGGTACGGTAATCCTTTCTAGAAGTCATGTTAATAGACCATGACGAACCTACGAACTATGAGGAAGCAATGATGAGCCCAAATTCCGCGAAATGGCTTGATGCCATGAAATCTGAGATGGGATCCATGTATGAGAACAAAGTATGGACTTTGATTGACTTGCCCAATGATCGATGAGTCATTAAGAATAAATGGATCTTCAAGAGGAAGACGGACGCTGATAGTAGTGTTACTATCTACAAAGCTCAAATTGTCGCAAAATGTTTTCGACAAGTTCAAGGTGTTGACTATGATGAGATTTTCTCACTCGTATGGATGCTTAAAAGTCTGTTCGAATCATGTTAGAAGTTGCCGCATTTTATGAAATCTGGCAAATGGATGTCAAAACTGTATTCCTTCCTGGATTTCTTAAAAGAAGAGTTGTATATGATGTAACCAAAAGGTTTTGTCGATCCTAAAGGTGCTAACAAAGTGAGCAAGCTCCAGCGATCCATCTATGGACTGGTGCAATCATCTCGGAGTTGGAATATATGCTTTGATAAAGTGATCAAAGCATATGGTTTTATACAGACTTGCGGTGAAGCCTGTATTTACAAGAAAGTGAGTGGGAGCACTACAACATTTCTGATAAGTATATGTGAATGACATATTGTTGATCGGAAATAATGTAGAATTTTCTGGAAAGCATAAAAGGAGTGTTTGAAAAGAGTTTTTCAAAGAAAGGCCTCGATGAAGCTGCTTACACATTGAGCATCAAGATCTATAGAGATAGATCAAGACGCTTGATAAGTTTTTTCAATGAGTACATACCTTGACAAGATTTTGAAGTAGTTCAAAATGGAACAGTCAAAGAAGGAGTTCTTGCCTATGTTGCAAGGTGTGAAGTTGAGTAAAGACTCAAAACCCGATCATAGCAGAAAATAGAAAGAGAATGAAAAGTCATTCCCTATGCCTCAGTCATAGGTTCTATAAAGTATGCTATGCTGTTTACCAGTCCTATTGTATACCTTAGCATCTTTCTGGCAAGGGGGTACAATAATGATCTAGGAGTAGATCACTAGACAACGGTCAAAATTATCCTTAGAGGACTAAGGAAATATTTCTCGGTTATGGAGGTGATAAAAGAGTTCGTCGTAAAGAGTTACGTCGATGCAAGCTTTTTACATCGATCTAGATGACTCTAAGTCTTGATCTGGATACATATTGAAAGTGGGAGCAATTAGCTAGAGTAGCTCTGTGCAGAGCATTGTAGACACAGAAATTTGCGAAATACATACGGATCTGAATGTTGCAGACCCGTTGACTAAATTTCTCTCACAAGCAAAACATGATCACTCTTTTGGTGTTAATCACATAGAGATGTGAACTAGATTATTGAATCTAGTAAATCCTTTGGGTGTTAGTCACATGGAGATGTGAACTAATCACATAAAGATGTGAACTATTGGTGTTAAATCACATGACGATGTGAACTAGATTATTGACTCTAGTGCAAGTGGGAGACTGAAGGAAATATGCCCTAGAGGCAATAATAAAGTTATTATTTATTTCCTCATATCATGATAAATGTTTATTATTCATGCTAGAATTGTATTAACCGGAAACATAATACATGTGTGAATACATAGACAAACATAGTGTCACCAGTATGCCTCTACTTGACTAGCACGTTGATCAAAGATGGTTGAGTTTCCTAGCCATAGACATGAGTTGTCATTTGATTAACGGGATCACATCATTAGGAGAATTATGTGATTGACTTGACCCATTTCGTAAGCTTAGCACTTGATCATTTAGTTTACTGCTATTGCTTTCTCCATGACTTATACATGTTCCTATGACTATGAGATTATGTAACTCCCGAATACCAAAAGAACACTTTGTGTGCTACCAAACGTCACAACATAACTGGGTGATTATAGAGGTGCTCTACAGGTGTCTCCGATGGTGTTTGTTGAGTTGGCATAGATCAAGAGTAGGATTCGTCACTCCGATTGTCGGAGAGGTATCTCTGGGCCCTCTCGGTAATGCACATCACTATAAGCCTTGCAAGCAATGTGACTAATGAGTTAGTTGCAGGATGATGCATTACAGAACGAGTAAAGAAACTTTCCGGTAACAAGATTGAACTAGGTATGAGGATACCGACGATCGAATCTCGGGCAAGTAACATACCGATGACAAAGGGAACAACGTATGTTGTTATGCGGTTTGACCGATAAAGATCTTCGTAGAATATGTAGGAGCCAATATGAGCATCTAGGTTCCGCTATTGGTTATTAACCGGAGACGATTCTCGGTCATGTCTACATAGTTCTCGAACCCGTAGGGTCTGCACGCTTAACGTTCGGTGACGATCGGTATTATGAGTTTATGAGTTTTGATGTACCGAAGGTAGTTCGGAGTCCCGGATAAGATCGGGGACATGACGAGGAGTCTCAAAATGGTCGAGACATAAAGATCGATATATTGGACGACTATATTCGGACATCGGAAAGGTTCCGAGTGATTCAGGTATTTTTCGGAGTATCGGGGAGTTACGGGAATACAGGGACGAAGTATTGGGCCTCATGGGCCAAGTGGTGGAAGAGAGGAGGCAGGGCGCGCGTCCCTAGCCCAAACTGAATTGGACTAGGGGGCTGCCCCCCTTTCCTCCCTCTCCTTCCTTCTCCCCTTCCCTCTTCCTTTCCTCCTGCTAGTAGGAGTAGGAAAGGGGAGTCCTACTCCTACTAGGAGGAGGACTCCTCCTGGCGCGCCCTAGGAGGGCCGGCCGGCCTCCCCCTTGCTCCTTTATATACGGGGGCAGGGGGGCACCCTAGAACACAACAATTGATCATTGATCTCTTAGCCGTGTGCGGTGCCCCCTGTCGGTCTCAAAATCGGCGGATCTCGGGTAGGGGGTCCTGGACTGTGCGTCAAGGATCGATGGTAACAGGAGGCAGGGGACACAATGTTTACCCAGGTTCGGGCCCTCTCTATGGAGTTAATACCCTACGTCCTGCTTGATTGATATTGATGAATATGTGTGTTACAAGAGTTAATCTACCACGAGATCGTGATGGCTAAACCCTAGAAGCCTAGCCTATATGACTATAGTAATGAATGTGTCCTTTCCGGACTATCCCCTCCGGTTTATATAGACACCGAGGGGATCTAGGGTTTACATAGAGTCGGTTACATAAGAAGGAATCTTCATAGTCGGTCGCCAAGCTTGCCTTCCACGTTAAGGAGAGTCCAATCCGAACTCAGGTATAGTCTTTGGCCTTCATGTCTTCATAGCCCATCAGTCCGGCCCATGGATAACAGGCAGGACGCCCGAGGACCCCTTAGTCCAGGACTCCCTCAGTAGCCCCTAAACCTGGCTTAAATGACAAGGAGTTCGGTGCGCAGATTGTCTTCGGCATTGCAAGGCGGGTTCCCTTTTATCCGAACTTCAAAATAGTCTTCGGATGCGATGATAGTATCCGGACCTGTCACACACACCACACAAAGCCGTAGAGGGAATATTTTTTTTGCACGAGTCTAATCCACCGACAGCTTTCTACAATATGACATCACGCCTGTCCGGTCATAATTTTGGACCATTTTTCGTCTGCCGCTCCATGTTTTGAGACGCGGTTGCCATTGGCACGTCTTGTCAAAGCAGAGATCGTGCCCCCTTATTACGGGATTCTCATCAATACGGGCGTGGGTAACCCAACCGTGCCGTTTGTACAGCCCTTGGGAATATGCGAATCTTAAGGCGAGTGATGAGGCGTTCAATATTCGTTGCCTTAATAAGGGGATAAGGATTCCCTCTTCCTCCCTCACGCCCTCTCTCTGTCCTTCCAATCTCGAGCTCCAGCGCCCAAGTCCTCATCTCTTTCCCACCCAAGCAACCATGTCCGGATCCGGAGGTCAGGGCAAGTGGATGGTTTCCTTCATCAAGGAGGATAACATTACGGAGCTTTGGGTGGCCGAATACTTGGCGAAGGAGATCGCTCATCGCCTGCCGGCTGAGGGACAAGTCGTCCCCACGCCGGAGCCCACCGAGAGGGTGGTGTTCCTTCCCCATTTCTTCTGCGGGCTAGCGTTTCCACTCCACCCTTTCGTCCGCGGGCTGATGTATTATTACGGGATAAATTTCCATGATCTATCCCCGAATTCCTTTCTCAACATCTCGGCGTTCATCGTCGTGTGTGAGGCCTTCCTCCACATCCACCCCCACTTTGGGCTGTGGCTCAAAGTCTTCAACGTGAAGCCGAAGGTGGTGGACGGACATCACGCAGAGTGCGGAGGAGCCATGGTGAGCAAGCTATCCAACGTATCCTGGACCAAAGGCACTTTTGTGGACACAGTGAAGGAGTGGCAGAAGCAGTGGTTCTACATCACAGAACCTAGCGGCACCACCTGGGCCGCAGCTGCCGAATTCTGCTCCGGCGCCCCCACGCGACTCACCTCTTGGGTTGAGAAGAGTCCGGACTGGGGTTCCCCTGGCGAGGTGATAACGCTGCAGACGCGCGTCCAGAGCATGTCCACCAAGAAAGTCAAGCTCGTTGATGTGAGCCAGGTGATGCTGGTTCGCCGGATCCTTCCATGCCAGCGCCGAAGCCGTCCTTTGTGGGAGTTCAACCCAAAGAAGGATCAGACTCTGGTGAGGCTCTTCGAGACTACTCACGAAGGCGCATGGAAGTTGCTCTTTAAGGGCAACAAGAAGCCACCAGCCACGGATTCAGACCGTGGTCACGATTGTAGACACCTCACCAGTGAGGTATGCTATTTTTCGATGCATCCCCAATTTAATCATTTCAAGGGTGATGTCTGAGCTTGTTATTACATTTCTAGGACTGGATGGAGAGGGCGAAGCGGATCCAGTGTCCTGCTCCGCTACCTGAAGAACCGGTCATCCCGCGTCTAGCGAAGATGCTGGTGCCAGCGCCTTATAAGGCGCCGGAGAAGAATGCCAAGAAGAAGGCCAAGGGGGACAAGGGTGGCCCCCGTCGCAAGGGCACTTCGGACGTGGCGTCCGGAGACGATGAAGCCCATTCCTCTGTCCCTGAGGACAATGGCGAGGAATAGGAGGAGGAGGAAGAAAACAACCCTTCCCCTGAGGAGAGGAAGAAGAAGAGGGCGGCTTCGGCATATCCGGAGGCAGACACGCCCAAGAAGGGGAAAAGCGTCCCAGCAGTCAACACCGCGTGGGACGTTGACAGCAGTCCAGAGAGACGCCCCCGTGCTAAGCCCCCGGCCGCATCGTAAGTGACACGGTTCTCTCATGCGCACATCCGGTCCCTTTTCTTTATTATTATGACATAGTTAATTGTGCTATTATAGTCCGGCCCGCGACCTTACCCAGCGACCCACATCTGGATGTTCGCTGGCTCCGTCTGAGATGGCGAGCATGTCGCCATGGCCTGCTTATTCTCCCGGTCCAGGGAAGACACCGAGGTGTTGTCCCGGAGGACCGCTCCGAAGCGGGAAGGAACCCAGGACGCTGTCCGGGAGGCGCCACGGGGGGAGACCTCCACTGTTGGACACATGGGGGAACCGATCCCCATGGAGATTGGCGTAGAGGGCCGTATCCAGTTCGACCCTCAGCCGAATATGATTCCAAAGGCCCATATGGCTCCGAAGTTGGGCGAGCGCCCCCCTTTAAAGGAGGGGGATGTGCCGCTCCCACCGGTGGCCCTTGTTCGTCCATGGGCGCCAGATAACCTGATGGAGGCGCTTCGAAGCGCCTCTGTCATGGACGAGCACCGTGTCATTATGGGTGCGGTGACCGAGAAGATTCAGTCCGCCAAGGTCGGACTGAACGAAGCCTGCAGCAGCCTATTGACAGGTTTCGAGGTAAGAAAGAGAAAAACCCCGTGTAGCCAGTAGCCCCTGAGACGTTGTCCGGTGTTCGACAGGAATAGCCGGATAGAGGATCAATTCTTCTGTTGTAGGAGACTAACGTAGTATGTATGAATGAACAAGCGTCACTATTTTCCGTGACCTCCCATGCTGCTGAAGTATCTGAGCTGAGGCAGAGGCTGGAGCGGACCGAGAACGAGCTCGGAGAAGTCAAGGTTCGGCTCCAGGAGAAGCAAGGTGAGTGACTACTTGCTGTTTGTTTAGAAAGGACGGGCGCTGTATATTAACCGATGTGTCGTAATATGTGTAGGATCCACGACCGAGGTCGAGGCCTTGAAGAAGGCCCTGGGTGAGGCCGAGGAGAAGGCTGTCTAGCAGCAGGCCGCTCGCAAGAAGTCCAAGGCCCGGGTCAAAGAAATGCAGCAGGAGCTCCAGGATGCGGTCAAGAAATGCGAAGCCTTGGAGCATGGTGCATAGGTTCAAGGGACCGAACTCGCCAAGGCTCGTCAGAGCATGGAGACCGCTTGGAATGAGGCCCAGGCTGCCCTCCAGGAGATCCAGGAGGCCAAGAAGATCACGGCAGGTAAGGCATTTAAGATGCAAAGCAAGTATGCAGCGAAGCAGTACCTTTTACTAACCCGGGTTCGGAGTTCCCCAGGAGCATTTGCGGATTTTCCACGCAGTGTATCAGATGCCGCGGAGTTCTACCGAGTCGAAGGAGGGGGTTCTATGGAGAAGCTATTCTGGTCACAATATGCAGTGCCAGAGCATCCCGTGTCCTTCAACGATCAGCTGAAACAGCTGGTGGAGCTGCATAGGGTGGCCTAACTAGCCATGAAGGATTTCATAATCCGGCTATGGCCAGCCGAAGCTATGCCAAGCAGCTACTTTGGACTCGTAAGGCGAATGGTGAACGCCTGTCCTCGGCTGGACGTCATCAAGCGGTCGGCCTGCATTGAAGGTGCGCGCATGGACTTCGGCCATTGCAAGATGTGGTGGGCGAAGATGGACGCCGTCGAGGTGACTGATAACCCACAAGTATAGGGGATCGCAATAGCTTTCGAGGGTAGAGTATTCAACCCAAATTTATTGATTCGACACAAGGGGAGCCAAAGAATATTCTCAAGTATTAGCAGCCGAGTTGTCAATTCAACCACACCTGGAAACTTAGTATCTGCAGCAAAGTGTTTAGTAGCAAAGTAATATGATAGTGATGGTAACGGTAACAAAAGAGTAATGAAAGCAAAGTAATGTTTTTGGTATTTTGTAGTGATTGTAACAATAGCAACGGGAAAGTAAATAAGCGTAAACCAGTATATGGAAAGCTCGTAGGCATTGGATCAATGATGGATAATTATGCCGGATGCGGTTCATCATGTAATAGTCATAACATAGGGTGACACAGAACTAGCTCCAATTCGTCAATGTAATGTAGGCATGTATTCCGAATATAGTCATACTGTTGGGTTTCGTAGTAATTTCAAAAAATTTCCTACGCACACGCAAGATCATGTGATGCATAGCAACGAGGGGGAGAGTGTTGTCTACGTACCCAACGCAGACCGACTACGGAAGCGCTGACACGACGTAGAGGAAGTAGTCGTACGTCTTCACGATCCAACCGATCAAGCACCGAAACTACGGCACCTCCGAGTTCGAGCACACGTTCAGCTCGATGACGATCCTCGGACTCCGATCCAGCAAAGTGTCGGGGAAGAGTTCCGTCAGCACGACGGCGTGGTGACGATCTTGATGTATTACAGCAGCAGGGCTTCGCCTAAACTCCGCTACAGTATTATCGAGGAATATGGTGGCAGGGGGCACCGCACACGGCTAAGGAATAGATCACGTGGATCAACTTGTGTGTCTAGAGGTGTCCCCTGCCTCCGTATATAAAGGAGTAGAGGGGGGAGGCTGGCCGGCCAAGGAGGGAGGCGCAGGAGAGTCCTACTCCCTCTGGGAGTAGGATTCCCCCCCCCCCCAATCCTAGTTGGAATAGGATTCGCGGAGGGGGAAAAGAGAGGGGGCCGGCCACCTCTCCTAGTCCTAATAGGACTAGGGGAAGGGGGAGGCGCAGCCCATCTAGGGCAGCCCCTTCTCTTTTCCACCAAGGCCCACTATGGCCCATATAGCTCCCGGGGGGTTCCGGTAACCCTCCCGGTATTCCGGTAAAATCCCGATTTCACCCGGAACACTTCCGATATCCAAACATAGGCTTCCAATATATCAATCTTTACGTCTCGACCATTTCGAGACTCCTCGTCATGTCCATGATCACATCCGGGACTCCGAACAACATTCGGTACATCAAAATGCATAAACTCATAATATAACTGTCATCGTAACCTTAAGCGTGCGGACCCTACGGGTTCGAGAACAATGTAGACATGACCGAGACACGTCTCCGGTCAATAACCAATAGCGGGACCTGGATGCCCATATTGGCTCCTACATATTCTACGAAGATCTTTATCGGTCAGACCGCATAACAACATACGTTGTTCCCTTTGTCATCGGTATGTTACTTGCCCGAGATTCGATCGTCGGTATCCAATACCTAGTTCAATCTCGTTACCGGCAAGTCTCTTTACTCGTTCCGTAATACATCATCTCACAACTAACATATTAGTTGTAATGCTTGCAAGGCTTATGTGATGTGTATTACCGAGAGGGCCCAGAGATACCTCTCCGACAATCGGAGTGACAAATCCTAATCTCGAAATACGCCAACCCAACATCTACCTTTGGAGACACCTGTAATGCTCCTTTATAATCACCCAGTTACGTTGTGACGTTTGGTAGCACCCAAAGTGTTCCTCCGGCAAACGGGAGTTGCATAATCTCATAGTCATAGGAACATGTATAAGTCATGAAGAAAGCAATAGCAACATACTAAACGATTGGGTGCTAAGCTAATGGAATGGGTCATGTCAATCAGATCATTCAACTAATGATGTGACCTCGTTAATCAAATAACAACTCATTGTTCATGGTTAGGAAACATAACCATCTTTGATTAACGAGCTAGTCAAGTAGAGGCATACTAGTGACACTTTGTTTGTCTATGTATTCACACATGTATTATGTTTCCGGTTAATACAATTCTAGCATGAATAATAAACATTTATCATGATTATAAGGAAATAAATAATAAACTTTATTATTGCCTCTAGGGCATATTTCCTTCAGTCTCCCACTTGCACTAGAGTCAATAATCTAGATTATACTGTAATGATTCTAACACCCATGGAGCCTTGGTGCTGATCATGTTTTGCTCGTGGAAGAGGCTTAGTCAACGGGTCTGCTACATTCAGATCCGTATGTATCTTGCAAATCTCTATGTCTCCCACCTGGACTAGATCCCGGATGGAATTGAAGCGTCTCTTGATGTGCTTGGTTCTCTTGTGAAATCTGGATTCCTTTGCCAAGGCAATTGCACCAGTATTGTCACAAAAGATTTTCATTGGACTCGAAGCACTAGGTATGACACCTAGATCGGATATGAACTCCTTCATCCAGACTCCTTCGTTTGCTGCTTCCGAGGCAGCTATGTACTCCGCTTAACATGTAGATCCCGCCACGACGCTTTGTTTAGAACTGCACCAACTGACAGCTCCACCGTTTAATGTAAACACGTATCCGGTTTGCGATTTAGAATCGTCCGGATCAGTGTCAAAGCTTGCATCCACGTAACCGTTTACGATGAGCTCTTTGTCACCTCCATATACGAGAAACATATCCTTAGTCCTTTTAAGGTACTTCAGGATGTTCTTGACCGCTGTCCAGTGATCCACTCCTGGATTACTTTGGTAACTCCCTGCTAGACTTATAGCAAGGCACACATCAGGTCTGGTACACAGCATTGCATACATGATAGAGCCTATGGCTGAAGCATAGGGAACATCTTTCATTTTCTCTCTATCTTCTGTAGTGGTCGGGCATTGAGTCTGACTCAACTTCACACCTTGTAACACAGGCAAGAACCCTTTCTTTGCTTGATCCATTTTGAACTTCTTCAAAACTTTGTCAAGGTATGTGCTTTGTGAAAGTCCAATTAAGCGTCTTGATCTATCTCTATAGATCTTAATGCCTAATATGTAAGCAGCTTCACCGAGGTCTTTCATTGAAAAACTGTTATTCAAGTATCCCTTTATGCTATCCAGAAATTCTATATCATTTCCAATCAGTAATATGTCATCCACATATAATATCAGAAATGCTACAGAGCTCCCACTCACTTTCTTGTAAATACAGGCTTCTCCGAAAGTCTGTATAAAACCAAATGCTTTGATCACACTATCAAAGCGTTTATTCCAACTCCGAGAGGCTTGCACCAGTCCATAAATGGATCGCTGGAGCTTGCACACTTTGTTAGCTCCCTTTGGATCGACAAAACCCTCTGGTTGCATCATATACAACTCTTCTTCCAGAAATCCATTCAAGAATGCAGTTTTGACATCCATCTGCCAAATTTCATAATCATAAAATGCGGCAATTGCTAACATGATTCGGACAGAATTAAGCATCGCTGCGGGTGAGAAGGTCTCATCGTAGTCAATCCCTTGAACTTGCCGAAACCCTTTTGCGACAAGTCGAGCTTTGTAGACAGTAAGATTACCGTCGGCGTCAGTCTTCTTCTTGAAGATCCATTTATTCTCAATTGCTTGCCGATCATTGGGCAAGTCAACCAAAGTCCACACTTTGTTCTCATACATGGATCCCATCTCAGATTTCATGGCTTCAAGCCATTTTGCGGAATCTGGGCTCACCATCGCTTATTCATAGTTCGTAGGTTCATCATGATCTAGTAGCATGACTTCCAGAACAGGATTACCGTACCACTCTGGCGCGGATCTCACTCTGGTTGATCTACGAGGTTCAGTAGTGTCTTGTTCTGAAGTTTCATGATCATTATCATTAACTTCCTCACTAATTGGTGTAGGTGTCACAGAAACAGTTTTCTGTGATGCACTACTTTCCAATAAGGGAGCAGGTACAGTTACCTCGTAAAGTTCTACTTTCCTCCCACTCACTTCTTTCGAGAGAAACTCCTTCTCCAGAAAGTTTCCGAACTTAGCAACAAAAGTCTTGCCTTCGGATATGTGATAGAAGGTGTATCCAATAGTCTCTTTTGGATATCCTATGAAGACACATTTCTCCAATTTGGGTTCGAGCTTATCAGGTTGAAGCTTTTTCACATAAGCATCGCAGCCCCAAACTTTCAGAAACGACAACTTTGGTTTCTTGCCAAACCATAGTTCATAAGGCGTCGTCTCAACGGATTTTGATGGTGCCCTATTTAACGTGAATGCGGCCGTCTCCAAAGCATAACCCCAAAACGATAGCGGTAAATCAGTAAGAGACATCATAGATCGCACCATATCTAGTAAAGTACGATTACGACGTTCCGACACACCATTACGCTGTGGTGTTCCGGGTGGCGTGAGTTGCAAAACTATTCCGCATTGTTTCAAATGTACACCAAACTCGTAACTCAAATATTCTCCTCCATGATCAGATCGTAGAAACTTTATTTTCTTGTTATGATGATTTTCAACTTCACTCTGAAATTCTTTGAACTTTTCAAACGTTTCAGACTTATGTTTCATTAAGTAGATATACCCATATCTGCTTAAGTCATCTGTGAAGGTGAGAAAATAACGATATCCGCCACGAGCCTCAATATTCATCGGACCACATACATCTGTATGTATCATTTCCAACAAATCTGTTGCTCTCTCCATAGTACCGGAGAACGGCGTTGTCACGACCGGTTTTCCAATAAAAATGTTTATTGAGAAACCAATCTTTTTAGTCCAGTATGAGAAAAATCCTCCTTACCGGTAGACAAATTCTTGATACAATAAGCCAGTAGCATAAAATATATTACAGGGTCGAGCTACGGTTGCTCAACCAAATTACTACAAGCACGCCAATAATTATACATAACGGCGGACATGACACAGTGGTGTGGAGGCATACTACTGACTCGTGGATAGGGTGGTGGTGGAAAAACACAGCGGGGAGTGAGATACATGACTCTAAAACTGGCATCTCATCGAGCGTCGAGGTGAGGCTCGATGAATTTATTTGGTAGCGGAAGCGGATATAATACAGTGACCAAATCCAGGGTCGCACGAGACTGACTGGGATTCCTCTAGGCGTCGGACTCGCTATCAAATTCTTCATCCATGAGATCGCCTTCGTCAGCATCTGGCCAAATCAACAAGCCAGGTGAGTACTTTGAAAGTACTCGCAAGACAGTTCGGACGTAAGATATAACAAATGCATGCATGGATGCGTCATGATTAATTTTAACAGTGGCACATTAATTCGTAAAAACAAGACAGGTAAAAAGGGGGTCGGCGGTAGTCCGCTCGAAAACCCAACAAAATACTGTAAACCCAATCGGGTGTCTGAAGCGACACCTCGATAGGAAGATAAATAAATAAATCACGCTACAGTCGGGCGTCTAGGCGACACCACATAAAGGGCTTTAAAAGAAATGCCACAGTCGGGCGTCTGGGCGACGCCACATAAAGGGCTTTAAAAAAAATGCCACAGTCGGGCGTCTGAACGACGCCACATAAAGGGCTTTAAAAGAAATGCCACAGTCGGACGTCTGAGCGACATTGCAGAAAGGGCTTTCATTGAAAGTAAAATATAACAATGCCACGGTCGGACGTCTGAGCGACATCACAGAAAGGGCTTTTATTGAAAGTAAATAATAACAATGCCACAGTCGGACGTCTGAGCGACATCACAGAAAGGGCTTTTATTGAAAGTAAATAATAACAATGCCACCGTCGGACGTCTGAGCGACATCACAAAAAGGGCTTTTATTCACAAGTAAATGATACTCATAATAAATATTCAATTCATGAAAATAAACGGGTTAGTCCATCCACAGGAATAAACATTTAACCGGACTTACCACTCATGTGATTCACCGGAGTATCTGTCATCAAAACTGACATTTGTCAGGATAAGATAATACCGAACTTGGACATGGAATAGATGATTCAAAGGAAGGTATGAATCTACAGAGTTTGTACAAAAAATTTCCCACAGCCAACGGATTTCCGTAGTCACGAAGGACTAGTTCCGTTTACAGTATTTCGAAAGAAAACACAGCTAACCAGTACACACCCATCCTACCTCTCGATGCCAGGAATCACCCTAGACATCGTCCAAGAAAAACTTTTGAGACGGGGAGATCACAATCTCGAATAGCATGGGATCAAATTTATATACGCGCGCTCTAAGGGGTGCCCCCCTCTCGGTCCCAACCGGAAACACCCATGCCCCCTGACCTGATGACTGGCTTTAATCCAGGGCCATGGAACCATCATCACGGCCTCTCCTTTTTGGTGTGTACCAGGAAAGCGGTTTGCAACTTACTAAGCTATATTCCTTGCGGAAAACATGTGGTAGTACAGGGAAGGAAGAATGGAAGGAACTGGACTGATACGGGTTGTCACTGAAGTCATATAGTCTGGCATAAGACTGGCATGCTACAACACTGCCATCTTACCCATCCTCATGCCAACACATGGCCATGCATACTCACATCCATCCACTTATGGATTTTCGAAACTCACTTGCCTCATCATTGCATGTAACATGACATTCGTCGGTATTCTCATCAACATGCCATGAAACTACTTAATGCAAACATGCCAAAACAATCATCATATCAAACGTTCAAACATGCTTGCCTGGTTCAGAGTAGTCGGAGCCTAGCTCGGTGAAATTCGCGGTCCCGTCACCTCCTTCGGTATCTATGGCATAAAGAAAATATACGCGCTATCGTGAATACCGTGAGGTGCACAAAAATTTCTCCAAATATTTTTCAAATAAATCTGATAAAAAACTAGACAAAATTTTAAGGAGAACAGAGAAAGAATCAATCAAAAATACTTTTCTGTTAAAAAGTTATAAGGGTTTTAGTCCAGGGACTCATCTGTAATGAAACAGAAAGTTCCCAGGGGCTAACTTATAAAAACAGAAAACGATTCGAATAAGAATGCGCCGGCCCAGCGGGAAAACGCATTTGGCAGAAAACGTTTTCAGAAAACGGTTCGCTTAGAAAGGACAGAGAGGCTGACAGGCGGGTCCCGCCCGTCAGGTTTGAATTTTCAAACAGGGCGGCAGAGCTCGACGGTGCCCGAGAGCCGCGGTGGTCGCCGGCGGTGATCCACGGCGAGGCAGGGAGATCGGAGAGTACCTCCGTGTTCAGGGCGCCATTCCGCGTCGGTTGGTGGTGGTGGTGGTCGCCGGCGAGTACCACGTCGGCGGCGAGCCTTGCTCCGGCAGACGGCGGTTCGGGTGGTCGAGGGCCTCGTCGGAGAGAGCGGAGCGAATCGAGACGGAGGCCGAGGCGGATCGGGGCAGCCGGAGCTGGGGGAGGAGACCTCCTCGAGGTCCCCCTGTTGGCCTGGCGGGGTGCTGGTGAGATGCAGAGGGGGTGTGTGCTCGAGAGCGAGCTCGGGAGCCCTTTTTATAGGCGGTCCGAGGCGGTGGCCGTGAACGGAGTTCTCCGGCGAAGTTTACGGCGGCGCAGGGCATTGGTCGGGGAGGTTTAGGGGTTGAGCGCCGTTGTGGGGGTTCACTGGGTCCGTTTAGGTGCTAAACGAGCCAGGATTGGGTGCTTTGGGCGAGCTCGACGGAACGGGGCGGCGCGGGCCCGTGTCGGCAGGGAGCACGTTCCGTGCTTGCCGGGCCACGGCGACGGTGCCACGGGCGTGCGCTGGCATGGCAGGGACACGCGGAGAGCCAGGGGGCATTGGGCGGCGCCGGGTGGCATGGCGAGCGGGCTCGGGCCCTCGCTGGCCGCCACGGGTGGCGCAGCCACCGCAGAAACCTCCAACGCCGGCGAGGCTCGTCGCCACCGACGCCAGGAATCGGCCAAGCGTGCGTGCGGGGTGCTGGCCAAGGGGAAGAGGCCGCGAGCATCGTGCCAGGGCGCACTGTGGCCGCGTGACTGAAATCTGACGAAGAGAAACGACACTGAACCCTGAAGTTAACTGAAGATGAACAGAAACAGTGCCTGCAAGGTGTTCGACAGAATGATCTAGGCATCTAGGGATTTTTCCTTGAGCTGAAACTTGGTGGGGTGGCCTCTCATTGCACCAGGAGGCTGCTTGAATTTTTGTGGAATTTTTGGAGAATAGGAGATATGAATTTCACCAAATTTGGCAAATCTGGTCCAAACTTGCAGAGAGTGAAATTTGAAATTTTTGAAAAGAAGAAGAGTGGATCAAGATGGTTCTAGGTTTTGGGTACCAAGGACTATCCAGGGAAGTTGATTTGAGGTAAAAACTCAAAGGCAATGAGGTACTTGCTTTGAAAATCACTCAGGCTCAAAATAATTGGCAGAAATGATTTGAGAGATAACATAATTGAAATAAAATCCAAAACTTGTTTGGACTTGTTGAGACAGAGAATCTAGATTGTCCAAAGGTGGAGGGAAGGATCTTGAGAAGATTTACTATAGAGGACATGGTAAAACCATGGGTGGTTTCAAGATAAGAAAAACCTCAAAATTCACAAAGTTCTTTTTATAAGAAAAAGAATAATCTCCAAAAATATACTTTGAGAAGGGAACCATCAGAGAAGGAGTTTTTAAATGATCAAACACCATAGTTTGAAGAAGATACAAAAATAAAATCCTTGCCAAAGAAGTTTTTAAGAGGAAGGTTTTCTGGAAAATTTTTAAATGGCCTCTTTTCAAAAACCAACAAAGTTTTTGCTGAAAAACCAAATAAATTTTTTTTTGGAGTGTCACAACACCTACTCCCTTAGGAAAAATCTCGTCCCCGAGATTTCAGCTGATCCTTAAATAAGTGTGGATGCTCTGTCCGAAGAAAATCCTCCCTTTCCCAGGTTGCTTCACTTTCGGTGTGATTGCTCCACTGAACTCTGAAAAACTTGATGGTTTTTTGTCGGGTCCTCCTTTCAGACTCCTCTAATATTTTTACTGGGCGTTCTCGATAGGTGAGGTCTGGCTGCACGTCAATGTTCTCATGGGATACTTGCTTCTCTGGTTTGCTTACGCACTTCCTTAATTGAGAGACGTGGAACACGTCGTGGATGTCGGACAATTCTTCGGGTAAGTCTAGCTGGTAGGCTACAGTGCCTCTTCGTGCCACTATGCAGAATGGTCCAATGAATCTTTGTGCTAACTTCCCCTTAATCTTAAACCGTTGCAGTCCCCTCATAGGTGATACTCGTAGGTACACAAATTCACCGGGTTCAAAATTGACCCCATGTTGTTTCTGATCGTAATAACTCTTCTGTCGGCTTTGAGCGGTCTTGAGTCGGTCCCTGATTAGCTTGACCTTTTCCTCGGCTTCTTTGAGCATGTCTCGGCCGAAGATACGGCTGTCTCCGGTTTCTGACCAATTTAGCGGGGTACGACACCTCCGTCCATATAGGGCTTCAAAAGGTGCCATTTGCAGGCTGGCCTGGTAACTGTTGTTGTATGCAAATTCGGCATATGGCAGGCTTTCTTCCCAACTGGTTCCATAGGTGAGGACACATGCTCTCAGCATGTCTTCTAAAATTTGGTTTACGCGTTCAGTCTGTCCATCAGTCTGGGGATGGTAGGCTGTACTGAAGGCCAGTTGAGTTCCCAGAGCCTGTTGTAAATGATCCCAGAATCTCGAGACGAACTGAGTGCCTCTGTCGGATATTATAGTCTTTGGGACTCCATGCAGACAAACTATACGGGAGAGATAAATCCTGGCGAGCCTCTGAGTGTTGTAGGTTGTCTTCACTGGAATGAAATGTGCCACCTTGGTTAATCTATCGGTGATGACCCATATGGCATCATTCCCGTGTCATGACTGAGGTAGTCCGACAATGAAATCCATCCCTATTTCATCCCATTTCCACTCAGGTATTTTGTTTGGTTGCAGTAGTCCGGCTGGTTTTTAATGCTCAACTTTTATGCGTTGACAAGAATCGCAACATGCAACGAATGTGGCTATGTCCCTCTTCATACCGTGCCACCAAAATCTTTCCTGAATATCCTTATACATTTTGGTTCCTCCAGGGTGGATCGAATATGGGGCGGTGTGTGCTTCAGCTAGAATTTGCTGTTTGAGGTCCTCTATGTTTGGCACGCAGAGTCTGTCTCCGTACCATAATATTCCTCCATCGTCAATGACGAACTCCGAGGCCTTGCCCATACTCACCTTTCTTTTAATTCCTTCAATGCTGGGGTGACCAGGCTGAGCTTCTTTAATTCTCTCCACAAGGTCGGGCTTTATTTCCAAGTTTGATATGGTGCCTTCCGCGATCATTAACAAGTTGAGTTTGGCAAATTCTTGTTGGAATTCAGGTCTCAAGCTTTGCAGACTGTTTTCGTCAGAGCTGGGGTTCCGACTAAGAGCATCGGCCACTACATTTGCTTTTCCTGGATGATAGTGGATACCAACATCATAATCCTTTACCAATTCCAACCAGCGTCGTTGCCGCAAGTTTAGTTCTGGCTGTGTGAAAATATATTTGAGACTTTTATGTTCCATGTATATTTCACATCGATTTCCAAGCAAGAAATGCCTCCATTCCTTGAGTGCATGAATGACTGCTGCCATTTCTAAGTCATGAGTGGGATAATTTTCCTCATGCTTGCGAAGTTGCCTTGAAGCGTATGCGACAACCTTGCCTTCTTGCATCAACACGCACCCGAGGCCTTTTCGAGATGCGTCACAATGTACTTCAAAATTCTTGTGTATGTCTGGCACAATTAATACCGGTGCTGTCATTAATTTCCGTTTTAGCTCTTGGAAACTTTTCTCGCAGGCTTCTGTCCATTCAAACTTCTTGTCCTTCTTGAGTAACTACGTCATTGGCTTGGCTAGGGTGGAGAATCCTTCAATAAATCTGCGGTAATATCCTGCCATTCCCAAGAAACTTCGTATGTCCGTTACGCTGGCTGGTGACTTCCAGCCAAGTATGACCCTGACTTTCTCCGGGTCCATTGCGATACCGTCTTGGGTCAGCACGTGGCCTAGAAAGCCTACTTGTCTTAGCCAAAATTCGCACTTGCTAAACTTGGCATACAATTGATGTTTCCTGAGTTCTCCTAGCACAATCCTGAGATGTTCCGCATGCTCTTCTGGTGTCTTGGAGTATATCAGAATATCGTCGATAAATACCACAACGAACTTGTCCATAAACTTCATAAATACTTTGTTCATGAGGTGAACAAAATATGCGGGGGCGTTCGTTAATCCAAAAGGCATTACTGTGAACTCATATAGTCCATATCTGGAGGTGAAGGCTGTTTTGGGGATATCTTCTGTTCGCACTTTTAATTGATGGTATCCTGACCTTAAGTCAATTTTTGAGAATACCTTGGCCTGAGCGAGCTGATCAAATAAATCATTTATCCGTGGCATCGGGTATTTGTTCTTGACTGTGACCATGTTAAGTGCTCGGTAGTCAATGCACAATCTCAGTGTTCCATCCTTCTTTTTGGCAAATAAAATTGGTGATCCCCAAGGTGAGGAGCTGGCTCGAATGTATCCCTTGTCCAGCAATTCCTTTATTTGTTTCTTCAACTCAATCAACTCGGATGGTGCCATTTTGTATGGTTTCTTGTATATGGGGGTGGTTCCTGGTGCTAGCTCAATGCTGAATTCTATCTCTCGGTCTGGTGGCATGCCTGGTAGTTCTTCGGGAAATACGTCTGGAAATTCACATACTACTGGAACCTTGTTTAGCTCAGAAACGTCCACCTTATTCAATCTCGGCTGCCGGGGTATTTTTCTTTCTTTGGCTGATACTTTTATTGTCTTCCCGAGGTGGTGTGTGAGAATTACGGTCCGGTTGAAACAGTTAATAAAACCTTTGTTGGTGGTTAACCAGTCCATCCCTAGGATGACATCCAGTCCTTTATTTTCCAACACAATAAGATTGGCGTGAAATTTCAATCCTTCGAACTCAATAACCACATTCTGACAGTAACTCTGAGTAACTTGCTGAATCCCAGGGGACTTGATGATCATGGATTTTTCCAGAGGAAGCATCGAAAAATTATTTTGCAAAGCAAAACTTTTCGAAATGAATGAGTGAGAAGCTCCAGAATCAAACAAAACCATTGCAGGTATTGTGTTGACAGGAAACGTACCGAGTACGATATCCGGAGCGTTTTGTGCTTCTTCTTTGGTCACGTGGTTCAGATGACCCTTCCTGTGGTTGTTGTTGGGGTTGAAATTGTTGCGCTTGGGCGCTGAATTATTTCCACCGTTGTTTGGCTTCGGGGTCGAGTTCCTTGGCTTGGGGCACTGTTTGGCATAGTGCCCTTCTTCTCCACAAGCGTAGCAAGTAATGCCTGGGCGATATGTGAACTCCTTGTCCCTTGCATGGAAATTCTTGGTTGGGCGTGAGACGTTTGTCGTAGGTTTGTGTGTCCCACCTTTCTGAAAATCTTTCTTGCTTCGGTGGTTGCGCGCAAGAGTAGTCTGGTCTCTTTTTTGCTTGCGGAAATCCTCCAAGCTACGTCTCTCATTTTCCAGAGTAATGGCTTTGTCCACTAGTGTCTTAAAATCTGGAAAAGTGTGCACGACCAGTTGGCATTTAAGTGCGGGCGCCAGACCGTCAAGGAATTTCTCCATCTTCTTGCTTTCAGTCATACGTTCTTCATTGGCGTAGCGAGACAATAGAGTAAATTGACCATTGTATTCTGACACTGTCATGTTCCTTTGTTTGAGGTCATCGAACTCTCTCTTCTTGATTTTCATAATACTTTTAGGAATGTGTGCACCACGGAAACCTTCCTTGAAATCATCCCAGGTTATATCATTTTCGTTGGGGTGCATGTGCAGAAAATTCTCCCACCATGATGCGGCTGCTCCTGTGAGATAGTGCGGAGCATATAGTACTTTCTCGAGGTCTGAACATTTTGCAATAATTAATTTTCTCTCCATATCTCGAAGCCAATCCTCGGCTTCAAGAGGCTTGTCAGTATGAGAAAATGTTTGGGGACGTGTCTTCTGTAGCTCAGATAACTTGGAATGCTGCTGATACTGTCCATGGTGATTTCCCATGTTGATGACTTGGTGCATCATTTCCCGATGTTGTTGCTGACTCTGCTCATAAAGGCGACACATTTGTGAAAGTGCCGATTCATTGCCCTGTTGGCTTGACTGTCCCTGTGTGAACTTGTTGCTGGGTTGTGTATCATAATTTTCCTCTGGTGGAGTTGGCATGGAGCGAGTCCAAGGACGAGACATTTTTCACTCTGGGGATATATTTTGTAAAACCCATAAGAAAAGCGAAAAGGGGTCGCAAAAATAATTCCATAAATGCACAAAGCTGGCAAATAAATTAAATAACCAAGCTTACTTAAGAAAAACAAATCGATTTGCGCGCGGAGAAGGACTGCTCATTACATATCTTACACGCAGGCGGTAATTATACAATACATCACTCAGGATATGCGTACATAATCCTGACATGTTATTTAGGCTAGTGCACTCCTCCAGATCCTACATGATGCGCAAACAGGCTACTTCTCACAACCTATGTACATATAAACATATCGTACAAAGCGGTACATTGCATGGCGGCTAAGCGTACTCAAGCGGAGATGTTGACGATCTCCTTTGCCCTGCCGAGGGTGAGGCGTAGCGAGGCTGGGGACTCGACTTCCTCCTCGCTAATGGGCTCCATACGTGTAGTGTTGCGCCGAGTAGATGGAGCGGGTGCCAGGGGCGGAACAACACGAACAGGAGTGGGCGCGAAGGGTGGTGCAGTGCGCGCTGGAGTGGGCGCAATGACTTGGTTGAACTCTTCGGTAGAAGGCAGGCGACGAGTAGGTGCATAAGATGCTGAGGACGAGACAAAAGTCAGTGGCGGTGCGGTGGGTAGGAGTTCCCTCCTGTTGGCGGCACAGCCATGGACTGAGTCCATGCAGGCAGCCACGAAGTCGTCCACCAGGTTGTCGAAGGCTGCCTCCAGGGCCCGGAGATACTCAATAAGCATTTCAAAAGCCTCGTCTCGTTCTCCTCTGGGGTAGGAGAATGCGTAGTGACAGGTGTAAGGCACGTGGCATGGAAGATAACGGTAACGACGAGTCTTCATCACGGGAAGGACATCCCTGAGACGAGCTATCGCCTCGCGGGCTGCCATCTGCGTAGCATGCCTCTCCGTAGGCATGGCTCTTCCCAAGAACCGGAAGCGGCGTAACTCACCACGCCCTCCCTTGAACTGCACCGCGGCCTGGTGCATGGTCAGACTGTCGTTGACTTTGTGCTGGCAGAGTGTGAAGACTGGGCGCACAGATGGCCCCATCACGACCTGAATGATGAAGGAGAGAAGCTTGACGAACCCATCGGGCACGTTGGCGAAGGTCTGAGACTCGCAGCTGTTGTCGGCCATCTACAAAAGTAGGCAAAAATTCTGAATGGTCAGATCATAAATTTATGCTGACTATCAGAAAATGACTACAATTGCAAAAAAAACAAATTGACTCTATCATGCTAATAACCAATTAGCGATCGCACCTAGTGGCTTCCTACAGTCAGCCTGGCTCTGGTACCAAGCTTGTCACGACCGGTTTTCCAATAAAAATGTTTATTGAGAAACCAATCTTTTTAGTCCAGTATGAGAAAAATCCTCCTTACCGGTAGACAAATTCTTGATACAATAAGTCAGTAGCATAAAATATATTACAGGGTCTAGCTACGGTTGCTCAACCAAATTATTACAAGCACGCCAATAATTATACATAATGGCGGACATGACACAGTGGTGTGGAGGCATACTACTGACTCGTGGATAGGGTGGTGGTGGAAAAACACAGCGGGGAGTGAGATACATGACTCTAAAACTGGCATCTCATCGAGCATCAAGGTGAGGCTCGATGAATTTATTTGGTAGCGGAAGCGGATATAATACAGTGACCAAATCCAGGGTCGCACGAGACTGACTGGGATTCCTCTAGGCGTCGGACTCGCTATCAAATTCTTCATCCATGAGATCGCCTTCGTCAGCATCTGGCCAAATCAACAAGCCAGGTGAGTACTTTGAAAGTACTCGCAAGACAGTTCGGACGTAAGATATAACAAATGCATGCATGGATGCGTCATGATTAATTTTAACAGTGGCACATTAATTCGTAAAAACAAGACAAGTAAAAAAGGGGGTCGGCGGTAGTCCGCTCGAAAACCCAACAAAATACTGTAAACCCAATCGGGTGTCTGAAGCGACACCTCGATAGGAAGATAAATAAATAAATCACGCCGCAGTCGGGCGTCTAGGCGACACCACATAAAGGGCTTTAAAAGAAATGCCACAGTCAGGCGTCTGGGCGACGCCACATAAAGGGCTTTAAAAGAAATGCCACAGTCGGGCGTCTGAACAACGCCACATAAAGGGCTTTAAAAGAAATGCCACAGTCGGACGTCTGAGCGACATCGCAGAAAGGGCTTTCATTGAAAGTAAAATATAACAATGCCACGGTCGGACGTCTGAGCGACATCACAGAAAGGGCTTTTATTGAAAGTAAATAATAACAATGCCACAGTCGGACGTCTGAGCGACATCACAGAAAGGGCTTTTATTGAAAGTAAATAATAACAATGCCACCGTCGGACGTCTGAGCGACATCACAAAAAGGGCTTTTATTCACAAGTAAATGATACTCATAATAAATATTCAATTCATGAAAATAAACGGGTTAGTCCATCCACAGGAATAAACATTTAACCGGACTTACCACTCATGTGATTCACCGGAGTATCTGTCATCAAAACTGACATTTGTCAGGATAAGATAATACCGAACTTGGACATGGAATAGATGATTCAAAGGAAGGTATGAATCTACAGAGTTTGTACAAAAAATTTCCCACAGCCAACGGATTTCCGTAGTCACGAAGGACTAGTTCCGTTTACAGTATTTCGAAAGAAAACACAGCTAACCAGTACACACCCATCCTACCTCTCGATGCCAGGAATCACCCTAGACATCGTCCAAGAAAAACTTTTGAGACGGGGAGATCACAATCTCGAATAGCATGGGATCAAATTTATATACGCGCGCTCTAAGGGGTGCCCCCCTCTCGGTCCCAACCGGAAACACCCATGCCCCCTGACCTGATGACTGGCTTTAATCCAGGGCCATGGAACCATCATCACGGCCTCTCCTTTTTGGTGTGTACCAGGAAAGCGGTTTGCAACTTACTAAGCTATATTCCTTGCGGAAAACATGTGGTAGTACAGGGAAGGAAGAATGGAAGGAACTGGACTGATACGGGTTGTCACTGAAGTCATATAGTCTGGCATAAGACTGGCATGCTACAACACTGCCATCTTACCCATCCTCATGCCAACACATGGCCATGCATACTCACATCCATCCACTTATGGATTTTCGAAACTCACTTGCCTCATCATTGCATGTAACATGACATTCGTCGGTATTCTCATCAACATGCCATGAAACTACTTAATGCAAACATGCCAAAACAATCATCATATCAAACGTTCAAACATGCTTGCCTGGTTCAGAGTAGTCGGAGCCTAGCTCGGTGAAATTCGCGGTCCCGTCACCTCCTTCGGTATCTATGGCATAAAGAAAATATACGCGCTATCGTGAATACCGTGAGGTGCACAAAAATTTCTCCAAATATTTTTCAAATAAATCTGATAAAAAACTAGACAAAATTTTAAGGAGAACAGAGAAAGAATCAATCAAAAATACTTTTCTGTTAAAAAGTTATAAGGGTTTTAGTCCAGGGACTCATCTGTAATGAAACAGAAAGTTCCCAGGGGCTAACTTATAAAAACAGAAAACGATTCGAATAAGAATGCGCCGGCCCAGCGGGAAAACGCATTTGGCAGAAAACGTTTTCAGAAAACGGTTCGCTTAGAAAGGACAGAGAGGCTGACAGGCGGGTCCCGCCCGTCAGGTTTGAATTTTCAAACAGGGCGGCAGAGCTCGACGGTGCCCGAGAGCCGCGGTGGTCGCCGGCGGTGATCCACGGCGAGGCAGGGAGATCGGAGAGTACCTCCGTGTTCAGGGCGCCATTCCGCGTCGGTTGGTGGTGGTGGTGGTCGCCGGCGAGTACCACGTCGGCGGCGAGCCTTGCTCCGGCAGACGGCGGTTCGGGTGGTCGAGGGCCTCGTCGGAGAGAGCGGAGCGAATCGAGACGGAGGCCGAGGCGGATCGGGGCAGCCGGAGCTGGGGGAGGAGACCTCCTCGAGGTCCCCCTGTTGGCCTGGCGGGGTGCTGGTGAGATGCAGAGGGGGTGTGTGCTCGAGAGCGAGCTCGGGAGCCCTTTTTATAGGCGGTCCGAGGCGGTGGCCGTGAACGGAGTTCTCCGGCGAAGTTTACGGCGGCGCAGGGCATTGGTCGGGGAGGTTTAGGGGTTGAGCGCCGTTGTGGGGGTTCACTGGGTCCGTTTAGGTGCTAAACGAGCCAGGATTGGGTGCTTTGGGCGAGCTCGACGGAACGGGGCGGCGCGGGCCCGTGTCGGCAGGGAGCACGTTCCGTGCTTGCCGGGCCACGGCGACGGTGCCACGGGCGTGCGCTGGCATGGCAGGGACACGCGGAGAGCCAGGGGGCATTGGGCGGCGCCGGGTGGCATGGCGAGCGGGCTCGGGCCCTCGCTGGCCGCCACGGGTGGCGCAGCCACCGCAGAAACCTCCAACGCCGGCGAGGCTCGTCGCCACCGACGCCAGGAATCGGCCAAGCGTGCGTGCGGGGTGCTGGCCAAGGGGAAGAGGCCGCGAGCATCGTGCCAGGGCGCACTGTGGCCGCGTGACTGAAATCTGACGAAGAGAAACGACACTGAACCCTGAAGTTAACTGAAGATGAACAGAAACAGTGCCTGCAAGGTGTTCGACAGAATGATCTAGGCATCTAGGGATTTTTCCTTGAGCTGAAACTTGGTGGGGTGGCCTCTCATTGCACCAGGAGGCTGCTTGAATTTTTGTGGAATTTTTGGAGAATAGGAGATATGAATTTCACCAAATTTGGCAAATCTGGTCCAAACTTGCAGAGAGTGAAATTTGAAATTTTTGAAAAGAAGAAGAGTGGATCAAGATGGTTCTAGGTTTTGGGTACCAAGGACTATCCAGGGAAGTTGATTTGAGGTAAAAACTCAAAGGCAATGAGGTACTTGCTTTGAAAATCACTCAGGCTCAAAATAATTGGCAGAAATGATTTGAGAGATAACATAATTGAAATAAAATCCAAAACTTGTTTGGACTTGTTGAGACAGAGAATCTAGATTGTCCAAAGGTGGAGGGAAGGATCTTGAGAAGATTTACTATAGAGGACATGGTAAAACCATGGGTGGTTTCAAGATAAGAAAAACCTCAAAATTCACAAAGTTCTTTTTATAAGAAAAAGAATAATCTCCAAAAATATACTTTGAGAAGGGAACCATCAGAGAAGGAGTTTTTAAATGATCAAACACCATAGTTTGAAGAAGATACAAAAATAAAATCCTTGCCAAAGAAGTTTTTAAGAGGAAGGTTTTCTGGAAAAATTTTAAATGGCCTCTTTTCAAAAACCAACAAAGTTTTTGCTGAAATACCAAATAAAATTTTTTTTGGAGTGTCACAGGCGTTTTAGTCATCTTGCCCATGAGGCACGGTTCGCAAGTACCAAGTGATTCATAATCAAGTGGTTCCAAAAGTCCATCAGTATGGAGTTTCTTCATGCGCTTTACACCGATATGACCTAAACGGCAGTGCCACAAATAAGTTGCACTATCATTATCAACTCTGCATCTTTTGGCTTCAACATTATGAATATATGTGTCACTACTATCAAGATTCAATAAGAATAGACCATTCTTCAAGGGTGCATGACCATAAAAGATATTACTCATATAAATAGAACAACCATTATTCTCTGATTTAAATGAATAACCGTCTCGCATCAAACAAGATCCAGATATAATGTTCATGCTTAACGCTGGCACCAAATAACAATTATTTAGGTCTAATATTAATCCCGAAGGTAGATGTAGAGGTAGCGCGCCGACTGCGATCACATCGACTTTGGAACCGTTTCCCACGCGCATCGTCACCTCGTCCTTAGCCAATCTTCGCTTAATCCGTAGTCCCTGTTTCGAGTTGCAAATATTAGCAACAGAACCAGTATCAAATACCCAGGTGCTACTGCGAGCATTAGTAAGGTACACATCAATAACATGTATATCACATATACCTTTGTTCACCTTGCCATCCTTCTTATCCGCCAAATACTTGGGGCAGTTCCGCTTCCAGTGACCAGTCTGCTTGCAGTAGAAGCACTCAGTTTCAGGCTTAGGTCCAGACTTGGGTTTCTTCTCTTGAGCAGCAACTTGCTTGCTGTTCTTCTTGAAGTTCCCCTTCTTCTTCCCTTTGCCATTTTTCTTGAAACTAGTGGTCTTGTTGACCATCAACACTTGGTGCTCCTTCTTGATTTCTACCTCCGCAGCTTTCAGCATTGCGAAGAGCTCGGGAATAGTCTTATTCATCCCTTGCATATTATAGTTCATCATGAAGCTCTTGTAGCTTGGTGGAAGTGATTGGAGAATTCTGTCAATGACGCTATCATCCGGAAGATTAACTCCCAGTTGAATCAAGTGATTACAATACCCAGACATCTTGAGTATATGCTCACTGACAGAACTGTTCTCCTCCATCTTGCAGCTATAGAACTTATTGGAGACTTCATATCTCTCAATCCGGGCATTTGCTTGAAATATTAACTTCAACTCCTGGAACATCTCATATGCCCCATGACGTTCAAAACGTCGTTGAAGTCCCGGTTCTAAGCCGTAAAGCATGGCACATTGAACTATCGAGTAGTCATCAGCTTTGCTCTGCCAGACGTTCATAACATCTGGTGTTGCTCCAGCAGTAGGCCTGGCACCCAGCGGTGCTTCCAGGACGTAATTCTTCTGTGCAGCAATGAGGATAATCCTCAAGTTACGGACCCAGTCCGTGTAATTGCTACCATCATCTTTCAACTTTGCTTTCTCAAGGAACGCATTAAAATTCAACGGAACAACAGCACGGGCCATCTATCTACAATCAAACATACATAAGCAAGATACTATCAGGTACTAAGTTCATGATAAATTTACGTTCAATTAATCATATTACTTAAAGAAATCCCACTTAGATAGACATCCCTCTAACCCTCTAAGTGATTACGTGATCCAAGTCAACTAAACCATGTCCGGTCATCACGTGAGATGGAGTAGTTTCATTGGTGAACATCACTATGTTGATCATATCTACTATATGATTCACGCTCGACCTTTCGATCTCCGTGTTCCGAGGCCATATCTGTATATGCTTGGCTCGTCAAGTATAACCTGAGTATTCTGCGTGTGCAACTGTTTTGCACCCGTTGTATTTGAACGTAGAGCCTATCACACCCGATCATCACGTCGTGTCTCAGCACGAAGAACTTTCGCAACGGTGCAAACTCAGGGAGAACACTTCTTGATAATTAGTGAGAGATCATCTTATAATGCTACCGTCAATCAAAGCAAGATAAGATGCATAAAAGATAAACATCACATGCAATCAATATAAGTGATATGATATGGCCATCATCATCTTGTGCTTGTGATCTCCATCCTCGAAGCACCGTCGTGATCACCATCGTCACCGGCGCGACACATTGATCTCCATCGTAGCATCGTTGTCGTCTCTCCAATCTCATGCTTCCACGACTATCGCTACCGCTTAGTGATAAAGTAAAGCATTACAACGCGATTGCATTGCATACAATAAAGCAACAACCATATGGCTCCTTCCAGTTGCCGATAACTCAGTTACAAAACATGATCATCTCATACAATAAAATTTAGCATCATGTCTTGACCATATCACATCACAACATGCCCTGCAAAAACAAGTTAGACGTCCTCTACTTTGTTGTTGAAAGTTTTACGTGGCTGATACGGGCTTAAGCAAGAACCAATCTTACCTACGCATCAAAACCACAACGATAGTTTGTCAAGTTGGTGCTGTTTTAACCTTCGCAAGGACCGGGCGTAGCCACACTCAGTTCAACTAAAGTTGGAGAAACTGTCACCCGCTAGCCACCTTTGTGCAAAGCATGTCGGGAGAACCGGTCTCGCGTAAGCGTACGCGTAATGTCGGTCTGGGCCGCTTCATCCAACAATACCGCCGAACCAAAGTATGTAAGCAGTATGACTTATATCGCCCACAACTCACTTGTGTTCTACTCGTGCATATAACATCGACACATAAAACCTAGGCTCTGATGCCACTTTTGGGTTTCGTAGTAATTTCAAAAAAATTCCTACGCACATGCAAGGATCATGGTGATGCATAGCAACGAGAGGGGGAGAGTGTGATCTACGTACCCTTGTAGATCGACAACGGAAGCGTTAACTTGGTTGATGTAGTCGTACGTCTCCACGGCCCGACCGATCAAGCACCGAAACTACGGCACCTCCGAGTTCTAGCACACGTTCAGCTCGATGACGATCCCCGGACTCCGATCCAGCAAAGTGTCGGGGAAGAGTTCCGTCAGCACAACGGCGTGGTGATGATCTTGATGTACTACCGTCGCAGGGCTTCGCCTAAGCACCGCTACAATATTATCGAGGACTATGGTGGAAGGGGGCACCGCACACGGCTAAGAATATGATCACGTGGATCGACTTGTGTCTCTAGGGGTGCCCCTTGCCTCCGTATATAAAGGCTTAAAGGGGGGGAGCTGGCCGGCCAAGAGGTGGCGCACCAGGAGGAGTCCTACTCCTTCCGGGAGTAGGACTCCCCCCCTTTCCTAGTTGGAATAGGATTCGCGGAGGGGGGAAAAGAGGAGAGAGAGGAGGAAGGGGGCCGGCCCCCTCTCCTTGTCCTATTCGGACCAAAGGGGGGGAGGGGCGCGCGGCCCATCTCTGGCCACCTCTCCTCTCTTCCACTAAGGCCCACTAAGGCCCATATACCTCCCGGTAATCCGGTAAAATCCCGATTTCACCCGGAACGCTTCCGATATCCAAATATAGGCTTCCAATATATCAATCTTTATGTCTCGACCATTTCGAGACTCCTCGTCATGTCCGTGATCACATCCGGGACTCCGAACAAACTTTGGTACATCAAAATGCATAAACTCATAATATAACTGTCATCGTAACCTTAAGCGTGCGGACCCTACGGGTTCGAGAACAATGTAGACATGAACGAGACACGTCTCCGGTCAATAACCAATAGCGGAACCTGGATGCTCATATTGGCTCCTACATATTCTACGAAGATCTTTTATCGGTCAGACCGCATAACAACATACGTTGTTCCCTTTGTCATCGGTATGTTACTTGCCCGAGATTCGATCGTCGGTATCCAATACCTAGTTCAATCTCATTACTGGCAAGTCTCTTTACTCGTTCCGTAATACATCATCCCGCAACTAACTCATTAGTTGCAATGCTTGGAAGGCTTCAGTGATGTGCATTACCGAGAGGGCCCAGAGATACCTCTCCGACAATCGGAGTGACAAATCCTAATCTCGAAATTACGCCAACCCAACATGTACCTTTGGAGACACCTGTAGAGCTCCTTTATAATCACCCAGTTACGTTGTGACGTTTGGTAGCACACAAAGTGTTCCTCCGGCAAACGGGAGTTGCATAATCTCATAGTCATAGGAACATGTATAAGTCATGAAGAAAGCAATAGCAACATACTAAACGATCGGGTGCTAAGCTAATGGAATGGGTCATGTCAATCAGATCATTCAACTAATGATGTGATCCCGTTAACCAAATGACAACTCTTTGTCCATGGTTAGGAAACATAACCATCTTTGATTAACGAGCTAGTCAAGTAGAGGCATACTAGTGACACTCTGTTTGTCTATGTATTCACACATGTATTATGTTTCCGGTTAATACAATTCTAGCATGAATAATAAACTTTTATCATGATATAAGGAAAAAATAATAACTTTATTATTGCCTCTAGGGCATATTTCCTTCAGGGGAGAACCTCAGATATGTGCGTTGGGTTGAGGGAGATGCTACAGACGCCAGCGAAGTCACATTTGAATAAGTTTCCTCGGCTTCCGTTCACAGTCAGGCGGTGCTTTTACCTTCATCTAGGAGCCATCGGGGTGGGGGATCCCCAGATCTCGTCGATGTCGCTAGCTATGGTGTGTGGAGGTCAACTAACACTGGCCAGTTTGGTCCTCGTATGGACGGTGATTGTGTGAAGACGGAAATTCTTCTTCCACCTCGTCGGTATAATGCTTTTTGTTCTCCACCTTTTCATTGTGTTGCTGTTGGAGGGATGTCCTGTTTTTCCCAAGAAGTTGGCCCGGCCGCGGCACCGGAACCGGATCCTAGTTCTATTTTATCTGGAAGGGACATATAGCAGTACTCAAAGCTACATATGGCAAAGGTTGGTGCAGGCGTGTTGGATGCATATGTGTGTCCTGCTACCTCTTGAGCACTGCGTTGGTTTCCCTTAAAGAGGAAAGGGTGATGCAGTAAATTAGCGTAAGTATTTCCCTCAGTTTTTGAGAACCAAGGTATCAATCCAGTAGGAGACTACACGCAAGTCCCTCATACCTACATAAACAAATAAGAACCTCGCAACCAACGCGATAAAGGGGTTGTCAATCCCTTCACGGTCACTTACGAGAGCGAGATCTGATAGAGATAATAATAATAAGATAAATATTTTTGGTATTTTTATGATATAGATTGGAAGTAAAGATTGTGAAATTAAATAGATTGGAAACTTATATGATAAAAGATAGACCCGGGGGCCATAGGTTTCACTAGTGGCTTCTCTCAAGATAGCATAAGTATTACAGTGGGTGAATAAATTACTGTCGAGCAATTGATAGAAAAGTGCATAATTATGAGAATATCTAGGCATGATCATGTATATATGCATCATGTACGCGACAAGTAGACCGAAATGATTCTGCATCTACTACTATTACCCCACACATCGACCGCTATCCAGCATGCATCTAGAGTATTAAGTTCATAAGAACAGAGTAACGCATTAAGCAAGATGACATGACGTAGAGGGATAAACTCAAGCGATATGATATAAACCCCATCTTTTTATCCTTGATGGCAATAATACAATACATGCCTTGCTGCCCATGCTGTCATTGAGAAAGGACACCGCAAGATTGAACCCAAAGCTAAACACTTCTCCCATTGCAAGAAAGATCAATCTAGTAGGCCAAACCAAACTGATAATTTCGAAGAGACTTGCAAAGATAATTAAATCATACATATAAGAATTCAGAGAAGAACCAAATATTGTTCATAGATAATCTTGATCATAAACCCACAATTCATCGGATCCCGACAAACACACCATAAAAAGAGTTACATCGAATAGATCTCCAAGAAGATCGAGGAGAACTTTGTATTGAGATCCAAAGAGAGACAAGAAGTCATCTAGCTAATAACTATGGACCCGAAGGTCTGAGGTAAACTACTCACACATCATCGGAGAGGCTATGGTGTTGACGTAGAAGCCCTCAGTGATTGATTCCTCCTCCGACGGAGCTCCGGAAAAGGCCCCAAGATGGAATCTCTTGGGTACAGAAGGTTGCGGCAGTGGAAATAGGGTTTCGTGGTGCTCCTGGATGTTTTCGGGGTCTATGGGTATATATAGGAGGAAGAAGTAGGTCGGTGGAGCTACGAGGGGCCCACGAGGGTGGGGGCGCGCCCAGGGGCTGGCGCGCCTCCCTACCTTGTGGCCTCCTCGTTGATTTCTTGACGTCCACTCCAAGTCTCCTGGATCACGTTTGTTCCAAAAATAACTCTCCCGAAGGTTTCATTCCGTTTGGATTTCGTTTGATATTCTTTTTCTGCGAAACACTGAAATAGGCAAAAACAACAATTTGCACTGGGCCTTGGGTTAGTAGGTTAGTCCCAAAAATAATATAAAAGTGTATAAATAAGCCCATTAACATCCAAAACAGATAATACAATAGCATGGAGAAATCGAAAATTATAGATACGTTGGAGACGTATCAAGCACCCCTAAGCTTAATTCCTGCTCGTCCTCGAGTAGGTAAATGATAAAAAAAGAATTTTTGATGTGGAATGCCTACCTAGCATATTTCTCAATGTAATTTTCTTTATTGTGGCATGAATGTTCAGATCCGAAAGATTCAAGACAAAAGTTTAATATTGACATAAAAATAATAATACTTCAAGCATACTAACTAAGCAATCATGTCTTCTCAAAATAACATGGCAAAAGAAAGTTCATCCCTACAAAATCATATAGTTTGGTCATGCTCCATTTTCGTCACGCAAGAATGCTCCCATCATGCACAACCCCGATGACAAGCCAAGCAATTGTTTCATACTTTAGTAATCTCAAACTTTTTTCAACTTTCACGCAATACATGAGCGTGAGCCATGGATACAACACTATGGGTGGAATAAAATATGATGATGGAGGTTATGTGGAGAAGACAAAAAAGGAGAGAGTCTCACATCGACGAGGCTAATCAATGGGCTATGGAGATGCCCATCAATTGATGTCAATGCAAGGAGTAGGGATTGCCATGCAACAAATGCACTAGAGCTATAAATGTATGAAAGCTCAACAAAAGAAACTAAGTGGGTGTGCATCCAACTTGCTTGCTCATGAAGACCTAGGGCATTTGAGGAAGCCCATTGTTGGAATATACAAGCCAACTGCTATAATGAAAAATTCCCACTAGTATATGAAAGTGACAAAACAAGAGACTCTCTATCATGAAGATCATGGTGCTACTTTGAAGCACAAGTGTGGAAAAAGAGGATAGTAGCATTGTCCCTTTTTATTTCTTTTTTCTTTTTTTGCTTTTTGGGCCTTTCTTTTTTTTATTTGGCCTTTTTGGGACAATGCTCTATTAATGATGATCATCACACTTCTATTTATTTACAACTCGATACTAGAACAAAATATGACTCTATATGAATGCCTCCTGCAGTGTACCGGGAAGGGCAATGAATCAAGAGTGACATGTATGATAAATTATGCATGGTGGCTTTGCCACAAATACGATGTCAACTACATGATCATGCAAAGCAATATGACAATGATGAAGCGTGTCATAAATGAAACGGTGGAAAGTTGCATGGCAATATATCTCGGAATGGCTATGGAAATGCCATAATAGATAGGTATGGTGGCTGTTTTGAGGAAGATATAAGGAGGCTTATGTGTGACAGAGTGTATCATATCACGGGGTTTGGATGCACCGGCGAAGTTTGCACCAACTCTCAAGGTGAGAAAGGGCAATGCACGGTACCGAAGAGGCTAGCAATGATGGAAGGTGAGAGTGCGTATAATCCATGGACTCAACATTAGTCATAAAGAACTCACATACTTATTGCAAAGATCTACAAGTCATCAAAAATCAAGCACTACGCACATGCTCCTAGGGGTATAGATTGGTAGGAAAAGGCCAACGCTTGTCCCCGACCGCCACTCATAAGGAGGACAATCAAATAACACCTCATGTTTCAAATTTGTTACACAAGGTTACCATACGTGCATGCTACGGGACTTGCAATCTTCAACACAAGTATTTCTCAAATTCACAACTAATCAACTAGCACACTCTAATATCACAATCTTTATATCTCAAAACAATTATCAAGTATCAAACTTCTCATAGTATTCAATGCACTTTCTATGATAGTTTTTATTATACCCATCTTGGATGCCTATCATATTAGGACTATTTTATAACCAAGGAAAATTACCATGCTGTTCTAAAGGACTCTAAAAATAATATAAGTGAAGCATGAGAGATCAATAATTTCTATAAAATAAAACTACCACCGTGCTCTAAAAGATATAAGTGAAGCACTAGAGCAAAATTATCTAGCTCAAAAGATATAAGTGAAGCACATAGAGTATTCTAATAAATTCCAATTCAAATGTGTCTCTTCCAAAAAGTGTGTACAGCAAGGATGATTGTGTTAGACTAAAAACCAAAGACTCAAATCATACAAGACGCTCCAAGCAAAACACATATCATGTGGTGAATAAAAATATAGCCTCAAGTAAAGTTACCGATAGAAGAAGATGAAAGAGGGGATGCCTTCCGGGGCATCCCCAAGCTTAGGCTTTTGGTTGTCCTTGAATTTTATCTTGGGGTGCATTGGGCATCCCCTAGCTTAGGCTCTTGCCACTCCTTATTCCATAATCCATCAAATCTTTACCCAAAACTTGAAAACTTCACAACACAAAACTTAAACAGAAAATCTCATGAGCTCCGTTAGTATAAGAAAACAAACCACCACTTAAGGTACTGTAATGAACTCAATCTTTATTTATTTTGGTTTTACACCTACTGTATTCCAACTTCTCTATGGTTCATAACCTCCGATACTAGCCATAGATTCATCAAAATAAGCAAACAACACACGAAAAACAGAATCTGTCAAAAACAGAATAGTCTGTAGTAATATGTAGGTTTCGAATACTTATGTAACCCCAAAAATTCAAAAATAAATTTCTGGACGTGAGTAATTTATCTATTAATCATCTGCAAAAATAATCAACCTAATCGCACTCTTCAGTAAAAAATGGCAGCAAATCTCGTGAGCGCTAAAGTTTCTGTTTTTTACAGCAAGATTGCAAAGACTTCCCCCAAGTCTTCCAAAGGTTCTACTTGGCACAAACACTAATTAAAAGCATAAAACCACATCTAAACAGAGGCTAGATGAATTATTTATTACTAAACAGGAACAAAAAGCAAGAAACAAAAATAAAATTGGGTTGCCTCCCAACATGCGCTATCGTTTAACGCCCCTAGCTAGGCATCTATAATTTTAACGATGCTCACATGAAAGATAGCAATTGAAACACAAAGAGAGCATCATAAAATACGTGACAAACACATCTAAGTCTAACATACTTCCTATGCATAGGCATCTTATAGGCAAACAAATTATCAAGGCAAGCAAAAACTAGCATATGTAAGGAAGCGGAAAGAAACAATAGCAATCTCAACATAACGAGAGGTAATTTAGTAACATGAAAATTTCTACAACCATATTTTCCTCTCTCATAATAATTACATGAAGGATCATGAGAAAATTTAACAATATAGCTATCACAAAACATATTCTTAACACGATCCACATGTATGCAAAGTTGACACTCTTCCAAAATAGTGGGATTAACGTTAACTAAAGTCATGACCTCTCCAAACCCACTTTTATCAAAAACTTCATAAGATTGAACATTCTCAAAATATGTGGGATCTAAAGTTGACACTCTTCCAAACCCAATTTCAATATTATTGCAAACATTATTATCAATCTCATATTCATCATGGGGCTTAAATAAATTTTCAAGATCAAAAGAAGAATCACCCCAATCATGGTCACTGCAACAAACAGTACTGAAAGGATCGATATAGTTGACTAGAGGGGGGGGTGAATAGGAAACTAACAATTTTTAGCCTTTTATTTATCAATTTAAAGTTTGCATCAAGGTAGGTTGTTTAGATATGCAACTAGGTGAGCAACCTATATGATGCAACAACAACAAGCACACAAGAAAAGAGATGCAACGCAATATAAGCTTGCACAAGTAAAGGTACGCCATAACCAAGAGTGGAGCCGGTGAAGACGAGGAGGTGTTATTGAAGTTTCTCCCCTTTAAGGGGAAGTACGTCTCTGTTGGAGCGGTGTGGAGGCACAATGCTCCCCAAGAAGCCACTAGGGCCACCATATTCTCCTCATGCCCTCACACAATGCGAGATGCCGTGATTCCACTATTGGTGCCCTTGGAGGCGGCGACCGAACCTTTACAAACAAGGTTGGGGCTATCTCCACAACATAATTGGAGGCTCCCAATGAAACCATGAAGCTTCACCACAATGGACCATGGCTCCGTGGTGACCTCAACCATCTAGGGTGCTCAAACACCCAAGAGTAACAAGATCCGCTAGGGATTAGTGGGGGAATCAAATTTATCTTGGTGGAAGTGTAGATCGGGGCCTTCTCAACCAATCCCGAGCAAATCAACAAGTTTGATTGGCTAGGGAGAGAGATCGGGCGAAAATGGAGCTTGGAGCAACAATGGAGCTTTTGGGGGAAGAGGTGAGTCAACTTTGGAGAAGAAGACCCCCTTTTAATGAGGGGGGGAACAATCCAACCATTAACCCCCAAAACAGCCCCACAGAGGGCGGTACTACCGCAGGGGGTAGCGGTACTACCGCTGGGACCAGCGGTACTACCGCTCCCCCTCGCGGTACTGTCGTGCAGTCTGGGAGGGCTAGCGTATGAGCAGGAGTCAGACCCAGTGTGGTACTGCCGCGGTGGTAGGGCGATACTACCGCTCTTGAGCGGTACTACCGCTTCTACTGCCGCTGCTTAGTGCCGCACAATCCGACACGAGAGGCGCCCCCCTTGAGTCGACGTGGTAGGAGCCCGGTACCGCAGCAGTACTACGGCTGAGGACCCACAGGCGGTACTACCGCTGGGCACCGCGGTACTACCGCTGGGACCAAATCATACTCATAAAAGGGGAATGAAACCTCCATCGAAGCGGGAAGGCTCAGAGGGTGTGAAAAGGATATGTACGTCTTGATTCCACCCTAGCCTTACCAAAGCGGACCCCCTCTTGATAGTACGGTGACTCCTACGAAACAAGTCCACCAAAACAGAAACGAAAGAGCTACACCGTCTTGATTAAAACTCCGAGGAGAACGAATCATCTTGTGCCAAAGGATGAATCTCTGAAACTCTCAAAGCACACGATTAGTCCGCAAGCATGTTGTCATCAATCACCAAAACTACATCGAGAGAGAGATGCCTTAACAATCTCCCCCCTTTTGGTGGATTGATGACAACCAGGGAATTGCACAAAGAAAGGACATGAAACTAAAGATACTTAGAACTACAAAATATAGACGAGCTCCCCCTGAATGTGGGCACCTAATTAGTAGTGCCTTTGGAATGCAAGGCACACACATTAGGATCAACACTCCCCCTATATCTTATAGTCCAACAACCTAAGCAGGTGGGTACGTGAAAGCAGGGTATATAACAAGATAAGCGTGCAACTCACAAATTACCAAAGAACTTGATAGACATAGATAATAAGGATAAGGTAGCATATGACTCACACCATATGACTGGAACTAGGTCTCACAGGCACAAAACCAAACAAAGCAAACGACGAGAGAAAGAAACGACACAACAAACCACAAGGACACACTCGCAACTCGGCAACGACATAAAACGGCAACGACAACATAAATCCCTAAACTCTCTCCCCCTTTGGCATCGAGACACCAAAAAGGCAAAGAGCGTTGCTACGGCTCCAGGTGATAGCCAACTGAGGATCTCGAACATCATATCCCAGCGGGATCGTCTGGACCGTCGTCATCGGTCGAAAACTGCTCGATGTCTGAATCGGTCCACGAACGGTGATGCTGAATCCACTCCTCCTCATCAGTGATCTTGCCCTCAGAACCGCTGGCAACGGTCGCACCCAACTGACGCATGAGCTCCTTGTGACGACTCTTGGCCTGCTTCTCAGCCACATGAGTCATGTACTGACCGTGAGACTCCATGCAGAAGAGTTTCTTCATCTTGCGCTTGAGCTTCTTTACCCAAGAGGGCTCTGCTCCAGATGGCTCATAGTCATCGTCATCATCTGCATCAGCCTCGGTCTCCAAGTCAGCAGCTCCAGGCAGAATGCCAGAACTCGAAGTTGTGGTGCCCTAGTTCTCCTTCTTCATCAGACGCTTGATCTCGTGAGAAACTAGATCCCAGTCTCTAGCACCACCCTAGGATACACACGCTCCCAGGCCTTCTCAATGAGCAACATGATAAACGGTCCATAGATAGGGCACTTGCGCTCAGAGATGGCGGAAACCAACTCAGACCACATGACATGAGAGATATCCGAAGAGTCTCCAGTGTTTTCTTCCTTCTCATGTTGACAAAAATAAGCATGTCCACAAGAAAAGAGTGTACCATATCCAAGTTGCTAATGCGAGGGAAGAGGGTCTCCCTGAAGATGCGATGGAGAATATCCAGAAATGCTGGCAGCTCATAGGTCTCCTTCTAAGTCACTGGGTTAATCTTCAAGGTACAGTATGGCCAGAGAGATTACTTGTGAGTGGAAGTTGCATTGCGGTGAGGACGAAAGCCAACTGGGTTAGCTAGACCTTGATCCTCAACTTCAAGAAGCTCCATGAAGGCCTTCCACTTGACAGTAAGCAACCTGCCATTTTTCATCCAAGTCAGAGTTCTGTCCTCATCTGTCCCAAGATGGACGGTGGCATAAAACTGAGCCACCAAGTCTGCATCAAAATCCTTGTTGAATTGCATGATCCTGAGGATGTTCAACTGAGAGCACATCTGAAGAGCCTCCCCAAAGTAGTCAGGATCCTTCTCCATAAAGGCAACGTCGATGGAGTGAACATCAACAAAAAGATTCTTCTTGGCTTTGATCACATTAAAGTAGATGGCATACTGAAAATGGTTCCAGAACGGGCAATTGACCAAAGCAGGTTCTTGAGCGACCTCATAGGGGTTGCACCGACGCTTCTCCCAGAATTCCTTGGCAGACATCTTTGTCACAAACGTGGCCCTTGGCTTGGGCTTGGACGCACTCATCTTCTTCATTTGAGGCGGAACACTTGGCGGAACACTTGATGAGGACGTTGTTGTCTCAGAGCTGCGGTAGCGCTTGGACGTTGCACGTCCGGGATTAACACGGCGGACTGGCTACTTAGGATGTTCATCACCTGGAACCAAACACACGAGCAGAAGAAACAACACAAAAGAAAGAGCATAAGCCTCCAAACAAGACAACATGGATTAAAAAGTGGTAGGAAATGATGGGATTGGGCATCCAGCGGTAGTACCGTGACCCAACCGCGGCAGTACCTCTCGAGCGATAGTACCGTGCAAGATGAGCGGTAGTACCGCTCTAGACAGGGAACGGCGGTTCCCTACTGCCGTGGACAGATCCGGCACTACCGGGGATGCCAAATTCAAAAATAAACCTACCAAACATCAATCCAAAAGGCCTAGATGCCATCTCCATCCTACTCAAGCCTCGACTTAGCCAAAAATCGAGAAAAGCAATGCCTATTGCCCCTAACAACTAGATGTTAGATCTAGGCAAAGAGAGAACGGGAACGGGGGCAATACCGGCATCCATGGCAAGAGGACGCGGTGGGGATCGACTCCACCAGAGGAACTGGAGAGGGACGGCACGAAGACGATGGCCGGCCGAAGCCCTCCTGCGGTGAGACGTCGCTGGAGCGATGAAGAAGATGAGCGATTGGAGCGAATGGGTATGGGGGAGAAAAGCAACTCCCCCGGCTCTCCAACATAACCCCCCATCGCCCGCCCCGTAGCGGTAGTACCGCTCAGCCGCAAAAAGACTGGCCAAAACGGCTTAGCTCAAGAAAAGAAGCCGACTAGAAAACGAGAGCAAACACACACGCAAAACCAACACAAAGAGGACAAGAAACACACACCTCTCCAAGAGAGGGCAGTGGCTGAGGCCACCTATGTTTGAATCCGGAGGTATGGCGCCACGAAGATTTTAACCTTGGGCCCATGACCAAAACTCATCTTTGAAGCACAAGAACCATCAAAAATGGCTAAAGTGAAATAGTTTGATTAGTTTATGCATAATGGGGGGAGGGAAGGTTCATTGAGAGAACAACACTCCCCTTATGTCCATGCCTTCATCTAAACTAGACATCAAGTTGGGTATGGTGGGGTGTGAAAGGTTCAAGCAACATTGCTCGAATCAATGATATTTAGCTCATGCCTTAACTCGCGAAATCTTGCTTCATCCAAGGGCTTCGTGAAGATATCTGCAAGGTTATCATGAGTGTTGACATAGTTGAGCTCGATCTCCCCTCGCCTAATGTGATCCCGGATGAAGTGATACCGAATCTCAATATGCTTCGTCTTGAAGTGTTGGACCGGGTTGAGAGAAATCTTGATGGCACTTTCATTGTCACACCAAAGAGGCACTTTGTCACAAATTACACCGTAATCCTTTAAAGTTTGCCTCATTCAAAGAAGTTGTGCACAACAACTACCGGCCGCCACATACTCCGCTTCGGTGGACGAGAGAGACACACAACTTTGTTTCTTGGAAGACCAACTCACCAAAGAGCAACCAAGAAACTGGCACCCTCCGGAAGTGGACTTCCTATCCACTTTGTCTCCCGCCCAATCGGAGTCCGAATATCCTACAAGCTTGAAGTTTTCTCCTCTTGGGTACCATAAGCCAAAGTTTGGGGTATGAGCCAAATATCGAAAGATTCGCTTGACCGCCACAAAGTGGCTTTCCTGAGGTGCGGCTTGAAACCATGCACAAATTCCCACACTCAACATGATATCCGGTCTAGATGCACAAAGGTAAAGCAAGGATCCAATCATGGAGCGATATACCTTTTGATCCACCGCTTTACTATTGGGATCAATGTCAAGTTGGCACTTGGTGGGCACGTGAGTGGAAGCCGGCTTGACATCACTTAGCTTGAATCTCTTGAGCATGTCTTGAGTGTATTTGGCTTGTTTGATGCATGTTCCTTCTCTTCTTTGTTTGACTTCGAAGCCAAGGAAGAACTTCAACTCCCCCATCGAAGACATCTTGAACTTAGAGGTCATGAGAGCGGCAAATTCCTCATTGAAAGCTTTGTTAGGGGAACCAAAGATAATATCATCAACATATAGTTGGCACACAAACAACTCCCCTTTTACCTGCTTAGTAAAAAGAGTGGGGTCGATTAGCCCAACTTCAAATCCACGGTCTTGTAACAACTCGGTAAGGTGGTCATACCACGCACGTGGGGCTTGTTTAAGGCCATAGAGTGACTTATCGAGTTGATACACATGATCGGGAAAGTAGGGATCCTCGAACCCGGGGGGTTGCTTGACGTATACCAACTCATTAATAGTACCATTAAGAAAAGCACTTTTCACATCCATTTGTTGCAATTTAAAGTTGTGATGAGAAGCATAAGCAATCAACAAACGAATGGATTCCAGGCGAGCAACGGGAGCAAAGGTTTCACCGTAGTCGATACCCTCGACTTGGGAGTAGCCTTGTGCCACCAATCTTGCCTTGTTGAGAATGATGGTCCCATGAGCATCTTGCTTGTTCTTAAATATCCACTTGGTTCCAATGACATTGTGGTTCCCCGTTGGCCTTGGCACCAATCTCCACACCTTGTTGTACTCGAAGTTGTTGAGTTCTTCATGCATGGCATTAAGCCAATTCGGATCTTCGAGCGCCTCATATACCTTTTGGGGTTCAACACAAGAGACAAATGTGTGATGTTCACAATAGTTTGCCAATTGTCTACAAGTGCTTACCCCCTTTTGAATGCTTCCAAGCACATTCTTCATGAGATGACCCTTGGTGGAGAGCTTGGAAGCAATCTTGGCGGCACGACGCTCCAATTCCTCCTCGGGGGTGAGTCGAGGAGCGGTCACTTGATCGTCTTGAGCGTCGTCTTGAGCTTGTTCTTGATCTCGGGGAACCTCTTGATCTTGAACTTGCTCGGAGGAGAGAACTTGACCTTGGGCATCACTTGATGTTTCAACACCATCTTGAGATTAACCTTGCCCTTGGTCTTGTTCTTGAGGTTCAGGGCCTTCACTTTGTTCTTCGGAAGCATGTGGGCCTTGGGTTGGTGATGGCTCCACTTGAGTGGATCATTGTCCTTCTGCTTCAGCCACAAGGGGTTCCTCAATGGGTAGGATAAAACCAACACCCATTCTTCTTATGGCTTGAGGAGGAATTTCATCACCTACATCACAAGTGCCACTTTGCTCCACTTGGGAGCCGTTATTCTCATCAAACTCCACATTACACATCTCCTCAATAAGCCCCGTGGACTTATTGAGGACACGGTAAACATGAGAGTTTGTAGCATAACCAACAAATATGCCCTCATAAGCTCTGGCCTCAAATTTAGACAAACGAACACCTTTCTTCAGAATGAAACACTTACACCCGAACACCCGGAAGTACTTGAGGTTGGGCTTGTTACCGGTGAGTATCTCATATGGAGTATTGTTCAAGCCTTTGCGGAGATAGATCCGATTTGATGCATGACACGTGATGTTGATGGCTTCGGCCCAAAAGTTGTATGGAGACTTGAACTCCGCCATCATGGTCCTTGCCTCATCCATCAACGTCCGGTTCTTCCTCTCCGCTACACCATTTTATTGAGGGGTGTATGGTGCAGAATATTGATGCTTGATCCCCTCATCACTAAGAAACTCATCCAAGGTGTAGTTCTTGAACTCGGTGCCATTTTCACTTCTTATAGTCAAGATCTTTGCATTGTGTTGACGTTGGGCTTCATTTGCAAAGTCAATGACGGTTTCTTGGGTCTCGCTCTTCCTCTTGAAGAAATATACCCAAGTGTATCTTGAATAATCATCCACAATCACCAAGCAATACTTTCTACCCCCAAGACTATCAAAGGATGGAGGCCCAAAGAGATCCATATGAAGGATCTCCAAAGGCCTCTTCGAGTAGATGATAGTCGTGGGAGGGTGAGCCTTCTCTTGTAGCTTTCCTTCGATGCAAGCACGATCTTTAGCAAAACTAACATTTGTTAGTCCACGGACATGGTCCCCTTTGAGAAGACCTTGCAAAGATCTCATATTGACATGGGCTAGACGGCGATGCCAAAGCCATCCCATGTCAACTTTAGCCATTAGGCATGGCGCGGTCTTAGTGGGTCGCTCCAAAAAGTTAATCACATAGAGACCGTTCTCGACATGCCCAACAAAGGCTACTTTAAGAGTCTTGATCCACAAGAGGTCCACGGTATCAATATCAAAGAAAGTAGCAAAGCCCATGAGTGCAAGTTGACTAACGGAAAGTAAATTGTATGCAAGGGACTCAACAAGCATGACCTTCTCAATCGTGAGATCATGAGAAATGACAACCTTTCCAAGCCCCAATACCTTGGAGGACGAGGCATCACCCCACTCGACATTGGTGGGCATAGATGGAATCTTGTGAACATCCACCACCAAATCCTTGCTTCCGGTCATATGATTAGTGGCTCCACTATCGAGCAACCATGATCCCCTACCGGAAGCAAACACCTACAAGAGATCAATGCTTGGTTTTAGGTACCCATTTAGTAATGAGTCCTTTGATGTTAGTAACGAGGGTCTTATGAACCCAAATAGACCATTCAATGTACTCATAAGGAGAGCCAACAAATTTGGCATAAACATGTCCATCACTAGCACGACACAACACATAAGAAGGGTTAAAGTCGCCGGCTTGGTTGGGAAGGGAAGTGTTGCCCTTCTTGGTATCACCACCCTTCCCGGTGTTCTTATTCTTATCCTTATAGCACCCTCTCCCTCCTTCACAAAGGTTTGCTTGAGAGGGGGAGGTCGTTTGGCCTTGTCATTCTTCTTCTTGTTCTTGGACTCGGGTGTGTACCCAATCCCTTCCTTGGCCACAACTCCCTTTTGATTGCTCAAAAGGTCGTTGAGATTTTTCTCGCCTTGTATGCAAGAAACAAGGCCTTTCTCAAGTAACTCCTTCAACTTAGCATTCTCCTCAACAAGATGCACATGCTCACAACATGGTTTAGTAGCATTTACATTATCAATTAACACCATATGAGGAAATGTGGCTTTCTCATTGGTTAGCTTTACTTGAAGTTGATCATGAGACTCTTTGAGGCTAGTATGAGTAACCTTCAAGACCTTGTGAGCCTTGTCAAGTAGGTCAAACTCCTCTTTGAGTCTAGCAAGAACAACCCCAAGCTTGGCCTTCTCGGAGTTTAGCACACGAGAAACAACAATAGCATGATCAAGATCTTTCTTTAACTTAGCGTGATCATCATTGTGTGACTCCTCAAGAGACAAATGAAGACCACGCTCTTTCTCAAGAGCATTGGAAAGATCCAAAATCTCATCGGCATAGTTACGACTATGCCCCTCCATCTTAGAGATGGTATCTTCGTGAGCTTCGATCATGTCATTGTCTTCACCAAGTTGTTCCAAGAGAGCAATGAAGTGCTTCTTCGATTTACCCTTGAGTTTGCCCAGAAAGGACTCAAACTCATTCTCCTCCACATTAGGTCCATCATGTTCATCAATGCAATCCGTCAAAGAAGGATTATTAATGATGGTAGTTTTGATGTTGGGGGTTACCTTGTTGGTGGCTTTAGCCATGAGGCACTTGGTAGCGATTCTCTCATTGGGTGAGTCAAAGAGTGACACTCGTGGAGTTGTCGCAATGGCAACGGAGGCCATGGCAACCAACTCATCCTCATCATCATCCTCCTCCTCATTGTACTCTTCTTGTACCACCAATGCTTTGGGAGGAGTCTTCTTGGTGAAGTTGCTCTTTTTTGGGAAAGACTTGGCTTTTTCATTTCGGATGAGCTTGCCACCATTGTCTTCCCTCTTCTCATACGGGCACTCCACAAAAAAATGGCTCACATTGCCACAATTATAGCAATTCCTCACACGTTGCTTGCCCTTCGTGCCACTTGAGTTGTTCTTGTTGAAGTTGGGCCTTGAGTTTTTCTTGCTCCAAAATTGCCTTGAAGCAAGAGCCATGCGTTCATGATAGGCATACTTTGTATCTTTGGGGTTTCTCTCCTATTCTTATTCTTCGTCCTCTTCTTCCATACTAACCTTGGCCTTTAATGCAAGGTTGGTCTTCTTTGCTCTTTGAGAACGTAGCACCGCATTGTCGGCGGTCTTGTCCAAGATGCTCATGGCCACAAACTCATCCAACACTTCACTTGAGGACAAAGTGTGGAAGTCCGGCCTTTGACGAATGACGGAGGACATGGCCTTGTGGTAAGGCATCATTGCCTTGAGGAATTTGCGCTTGATCCAATTGTCATCCGTGTCCTTGCTCCCATGATCTCGGAGTGAGGCCGCGAGTTGGTTACTCTTCGATAAAGCTCACGAGGTTCTTCATCTTCTTTCATTGCAAACTCATCGGCTTCATCTTGCACTACTTCATAGTTGGAGCATTGAATGCTTGCGCTTCCCCGGTAGAGGGAGACAACACAAAGCCATGCATCTTTGGCCAAGGCGAAGGGCCGAAGATGAGGAAGATCTTCGGGTGGAATTGCATCTTGGATGATGAAGAGAGCATTCTCATTGAATTGATTATCTGTGGCTTCTCTAGGGGTGAAGTTGCTTGGGTCATGCAGATAGAAACCTTATTCAATGATTCTTCAAATATTAGTATTCACATGATTTAAATGATGCTTAAAGTGATAAACCCAAGAATCAAAGTCCTCATTTTTCACAATCTTAGGGGGAGGACCGGCATGATTCAAATGAGTAGAGGGAATAGGTCCACCATAAACATGTGGAGGTTCCACATGGGCAAAGATGCCGATGCCATTCTTACCACTAGAATAAGGAGCTTTTTCACTAGTAGCACCCCCTTGTCGGAGTTAGCATCTGTCACCTTGTTAGTGGGATCACCCACTTTCAACGGTGCGGTGGATAGTTTAAGCCCTTCAATGAATTTATTAAACATGCTTTCAACCTCGATCATCATGGAGGTTTTCAATGTGTCCAAGGCCACATTGAATTCCTCACAAGAGAGCGAGGTTCCCCCGTCGCCCGTAGACGAGACCGGATTCGCACCGGAGTGCTCCTCCACACCATCTACGACGTCAACCATACTCTTTGGATGGTAAAGTCCTTAAAAAGAGACGAGGCTCTGATACCAATTGAAAGGATCGATATAGTTGACTAGAGGGGGGGGTGAATAGGCAACTAACAATTTTTAGCCTTTGCTTTATCAATTTAAAGTTTGCATCAAGGTAGGTTGTCTAGATATGCAACTAGGTGAGCAACCTATATGATGCAACAACAACAAGCACACAAGCAAGCAAGAGATGCAACGCAATATAAGCTTGCACAAGTAAAGGTATGAAATAACCAAGAGTGGAGCTGGTGAAGACGAGGATGTGTTACCGAAGTTCCTTCCCTTTGAGGGGAAGTACGTCTCCGTTGGAGCGGTGTGGAGGCACAATGCTCCCCAACAAGCCACTAGGGCCACCGTATTCTCCTCACGCCCTCACACAATGCGAGATGCCGTGATTCCACTATTGGTTCCTGTCGGTGTCAAAACCGGCGGATCTCGGGTAGGGGGTCCCGAACTGTTCGTCTAGGCCGGATGGTAACAGGAGGCAAGGGACACGAAGTTTTACCCAGGTTCGGGCCCTCTCGATGGAGGTAAAACCCTACGTCCTGCTTGATTAATATTGATGATATGGGTAGTACAAGAGTAGATCTACCACGAGATCAGAGAGGCTAAACCCTAGAAGCTAGCCTATGGTATGATTGTTGATGTGTATGTTGTCCTACGGACTAAAACCCTCCGGTTTATATAGACACCGGATAGGGTTAGGGTTACATAGAGTCGGTTACAATGGTAGGAGATCTTCATATCCGTATCGCCAAGCTTGCCTTCCATGCCAAGGAAAGTCCCTTCTGGACGCGGGACGGAGTCTTCAATCTTGTATCTTCATAGTCCGAGAGTCCGGCTGAAGGTATAGTTCGGGTATCCGAACACCCCCCTAATCCAGGACTCCCTCAGTAGCCCCTGAACCAGGCTTCAATGACGACGAGTCCGGCGCGCAGATTGTCTTCGGCATTGCAAGGCGGGTTCCTCCTCCAAGTACTTTATAGAAGATTTTAAATACAAAGATAGTGTCCGGCTCTGCAAAATAAGTTTTCCACATATTGCCATAGAGAGAATAATATTTACACAAATCTAATCTGCTGACGTATTCCGTAGTGCGACACACCACGGCCAAGCTTTTATCCGAGTCGTTTCATTATCCCACCTCAGCGCGTCATGCGAGGCGGTTTCCTTGGCACGTCTTGTCAAAGCAGAGATCGTGTCCCCTTATTTCGGGATTTTCATCAATACGGGCGTGGGTAACCCAACCGCGCCTTTGATTACGGCGCTTGGAGATAAGCGAGTTTTACCAGGCTGGTGGGGACATGTAGTTGCGTCCACCCATATAAGGGGATAAGGATCCACCTTTTCACCCACTCCTTCTTCCTCCTTTGCCTATCCATTCTTGCGCACTCGAGCTCCAGCGCCCAAGTCCGCACTACCACCTCAACCTTCTCCAGTCATGTCCGGAGCGGGAGGCAAGTGGATGGTCTCCTCCGTCACGGAGGGACACATCAAAAAGCTGAGGAAGGCCGGATATCTGGCTAGCGACATTGCGCACCGGCTTCCCAAAAAGGGGCAGCTCATCCCCACTCCTAGGCCCCATGAGAGGGTGGTATTCCTCCCCCATTTCTTCCGCGGACTGGGCTTCCCTCTACATCCATTTGTCCGGGGGCTCATGTTCTACTATGGCCTGGATTTCCACGATCTGGCCCCGAACTTCGTCCTCAACATCTCGGCGTTTATCGTTGTGTGCGAGGCGTTCCTCCGCATCCGCCCCCATTTCGGCCTATGGCTTAAGACTTTCAACGTCAAGCCAAAGGTGGTGCGCGGCAGCCAGGCGGAGTGCGGCGGTGCCATGGTTGGCAAGATGGCCAACGTCCTGTGGCTCGAGGGCTCCTTTGTGGAGACCCTGAAGGGGTGGCAATCATGGTGGTTTTACGTCACCGAGCCGCGCGACGCCGAATGGGTCGCACCCCCTGAGTTTCGATCCGGCCCCCCTACGCGGCTCACCTCCTGGAAGGAGACAGGCCTGTCTTGGGGTAAAAAAGGAGAGCTGACCGGACTCCAAACATGCATCCAAACCCTGGTGGACAAGAAGCTCAAGCTTGTCAACGTAGTCCAGGTTATGCTCATCCGCCTGATCCTCCCGTGTCAACGACGGGCCTTCAACCTGTGGGAGTTCGACCCGGCGCAGCATCGAACTCTAAACAGGCTCTCCGACACAACGTACGAAGATGCCTAGAGGATGCTTTTCAAAGGCGCCGAGGCTCCCGCATCCGCTACCAAGGATCGCAGATTCAGTACTCAGCATCACGCTCATGCGGTAAGCTGTTTTTGTCCTTTTACAGGGTATCAGTTTTTCATAGTTTGACTCTATGCGGGATCTAAGTTCCCTTATCTGTGATAGGATTGGGAGGTGACGTCCGGACAGATCAACTGTCCGGCTCCTTTGCCCGAAGGCCCAGCGGACGCTCGCTTGGCGAAGCTGCTGGTTCTGGCGCCCTATGTGGTGCCGGAGAAGAAGGCCACGAAAAGGGCCACGGGGACTCGAAAGAGTGCACGGCGCCAAGAGGTGTCGGATTCGTCATCGACGGTCCCGAAGCGCCTTCCTCTCGTGAAGACGAGGAGGAAGACGAAGAGACCTCTCCCCCTCCAGCGGGAGGAGAGAAGAAAAGGAAGGCCGCCCTCTCTGAGGAGGCCGGAGGGTCCAAGAAGGGGAAAACCCTTCCTCCGGACTACTCCAACGACGCCGACAACGGGGAAGAGGAGTGGCAGCCCAGGGCCAAGCCCCTGGCAAAATCGTAAGTATCCGGATACCGGAGTAATTCATAGTATTCGTTTATTGCACAACTTTCCCTTATGTCGAATATGCTTATGCAGCCCACCCAAAGACCAGCTCGACGCGTCGTCGAGCGGCTCACTGGACTCATCGGATGTGAACTCGCTTCCGACAGCTTCCTCCCCCCGCCCTATGGATGACACCGAGGTGTTGTCCCAACAGGTTCCAAGTAGGCAGGAGGTGGTCCCGGAGGCGCCGCAAGGTGACCTCCCGGACTCCATGAGTAAAGGGGATGAAACCCCCCAGGGCTCCAAGTCCGGCTCTAGGCCAGACACCGCTCCGGAACCTTCAAGGGTTCCGGAGTCCGGCGGGGGACCTCCTTCCAAGAGGAGCAAGTCCACCATGCCGGCGACCCCCGTCCACCCGGAGGCGCCGGAAAATATGTTGGAGGCGCTCCAAGGCGCCTCCATCGACGAGGAGCACCGCGCTATTATGAGTGCGGTGGTCCAGAAGGTTCAGTCCGCCAAGAGCGGACTGACTGAAGCTTGTACTAGCCTTTTGACAGGCTTTGAGGTAAGTAAATAATGTGTAAATGATATTACCGCATAGACAGTAGCCCCTGATGCTCTATTGGGTGTTCGGGAAGAAAAGCCGAATAGAGGATCAAAAAATTCGCAGGAGTCTAACAAAAGGAGTCAATATGCGTGTGCAGGCTTCTCTGCTGGCGTCCGCCGTACTCACTGCGGAAGTGGACACGCTGAAGCAGAGCCTCAAGAAGTCCGAGCAAGAGCTCGGGCGTGCCAAGAAGCAGCTCAAGGAGAAGGAAGGTAAGAAATACCTTGGTTGAATATGTATATAAAAAAGGTGCAATAGCAAGAAATGACAGGATTAACATGGCTATTGTAGGGGCCACATCAGAGGTGGCGACCCTTAAGCAAGCGCTGCTCGAGGCCGAGAAGAGTGCGGCCGCGGAGCGCACCGAGCGGGAGAGGTATGAGGCCGAGGTTGGCAAGGTGCGGCAAGAGCTCCAGGTTCTCATGAAGAAACATGAGAGTTTGGAGCTTGACTCGAAGACACGAGCGTCCGAGCTCGCGGCGGCTATTGAAAATGCCAAGTCTGCCAAGGCCAAGTCCCAGAAGACCCTCCAGGAGTTGGATGAGGTGAAGAAAATAGCGGCGGGTAAGGCATTCTTTATGCAAAGTAAACACATAAACGTGAGTTACTTGATACTTACCCGAATCCGGAGCTCTCCAGGGGCATTTTCAGATCTTCCTCGGAGTGTATCCGATGCCGCCGCATTCTATCGAGCCGAGGAGGGCAGCTCGACGGAGAAGGTGTTCTGGTCTCAGTATGCTGAGGCCGGACACCCCGTGCCCCTGAGCGACCAGCTGAAGCAACTGGTCGAGCTCCACAAGGCGGCCGAACAGGCCATGAAGGGCCTCCTAGTTCGGCTGTGGCCTGGAGAGGCTCTGCCTGGGAGCTATTTCGGGCTGGTGCGGCGACTGGTGGAGGCCTGTCCAAGGCTCGAAGTCATCAAGCGCTCCGTCTGTATTGAAGGTGCCCGTAGGGCCTTTGACCGTGCTAAGGTGCACTGGGGCAGGCTGGATGCAGAGAAGCTTGTGAAGGACGGGCCACCAGCGGGGAAAGAGCATCGCAAGCCCGAAAATTACTATAAGGATGTTCTGAAGGGTGCCCGCCTTGTGGCGGATGAATGTACTAGGGATGTAATTTTTGAGTAAAACTCGCTCGTTTTTGTCCTGTGCGCTGAAAACTTGTTCATATGCGCTGAGGAATGCTGCTTGAATTTAAAATATTACCTTTTGTGTGGCTGTTTATCAATACTGAGAGATGGCGAGTCGTCGGCTTCTGCCCCCTTGCCACTAGTGCTGGGGTGTTCGGGGATAAATCTGGGCGCTCTTTTTCCCACGTTTGGGTCCTTCAAGGGAGGCACTCAGCCCGACGAACGAGGCAATCGGACTATAATGCATGAACACTCTCACTTAGCCATAGAATTCTATAATTTTAAATTTCAGCGAATCCCCTAGTATTCGGAAGACCGAGTTCGGGGCGCTATCCACGCCTTGGCTGGACAGAGCCGACTCATCGCCCTAAGCGGCATAAGTCTTTAGGGACTCGAAAAAACCTCTCGAATAGTGACCAGCTCTCGCTTCATCATGACAGTCAGTTTTAGCTTTCTCCACTGAGGTGCTCGGCCCAGCTCAACTGGGGCACAATCGCAGTGGTTCTCCTAGTGCTACCTTAGCCGATATAGCGGAACGTAAGGCACCAAAACATAGGAGCCGGGCAAACCCAACTATTGACCCAAGACATGATTCGGAGCCGATGTATATAATGCTATAAGTTCGGGGTGCCGCACTTGTGGAAGTGTTCGGACTTCTCACATCATATTGAGGGATGCTAAAAGCCCCTGGCGTATTTTGGCCGTACCAAGTTGTACGGGTGCAACATGTCGTTAAGGAACATTTATTTATAAAAAGATAGTGCAAAAATAGACAAAAGCTATGCATTGTTTATTAGAAATAGCTGCGATCAAAGCAGAACGATACAAGTAATGCGATAAACGAAAAGTTGGACTGTTTAACATGTCTGCTCCAGGGGCAAGCTGTGGAATAGTATGCGAAACAGGTATACTGCTCGTGATAAAGACCACCTGGGATTTCCGTAATGCGGCATGGCTTGTCTGCGTCCCTGGTTCTTGCATCGTTTGTGCGGCAATTGAACTGCCGAACAGGCCTTCCGAAGAGTAGAGTCCTGGAAGTAAGAGAAAATTTAAAAATCGGCAACCCCTGGTGCGGTTTAAGCCGTGTTTTGGGCGTGCCATGATGGTGCCCCTCCCCCTATGCCCATGGTATTTCTAGAGCATAATTATGTACGCGAAGTATTGGCATCGCCTTTTTGCTAGGGTTGGGGTTGGGGCCGCATTGCTACGCCTGCTCGGAACGTGCCAGGCGGTCTTGTTGTAGGTTACTCCGGGCGCGCTTGACGGTGTTCGGACGTTTAATGGCCGGACTGGAGAACTGCCTGGAGAGGCTGCTTTGTACTTCCGCTGCAAGGGCCGCCATGTGCTCCTTCGTTCGGAGGGAGCGTTCGGTGTTTCCATTGACCGTAATTACTCCACGAGGGCCTGGCATCTTGAGCTTAAGGTATGCGTAGTGCGGTACCGCATTGAATTTGGCGAATGCGGTTCGTCCGAGCAGTGCATGATAGCCACTGCGGAATGGGACTATGTCGAAGACCAATTCCTCGCTTCGGAAATTATCCGGGGATCCGAAGACCACTTCAAGTGTGACTGAGCCTGTACAGTTGGCCCCTACACCTGGTATTACGCCTTTAAAGGTCGTTTTGGTGGGCTTAATCCTCGAGGGATCGATGCCCATTTTTCGCACTGTATCCTGGTAAAGCAGGTTCAGGCTGCTGCCGCCGTCCATGAGGACTCTAGTGAGATGAAATCCGTCAATAATTGGGTCTAGAACCAATGCGGCAAATCCTCCATGATGGATGCTAGTGGGATGGTCTCTTCGATCAAAGGTGATCGGGCAGGAGGACCATGGGTTGAACTTTGGGGCGACTGGCTCTACCACGTATACGTCCCTTAACGCGCGCTTTCGCTCCCTTTTTGGGATGTGGGTGGCGTATATCATGTTCACCGTCCGCACTTGTGGGGGGAAACCCTTTTGTCCATTGTTGTTCGGCGGCCGGGGCTCCTCGTCATCATCGCTATGCAGCCCCTTGTCTTCATTGTCGGTGCTTAACTTGCCTACCTGCTTGAACACCCAACAATCCCTGTTGGTGTGATTGGCCGGCTTTTCAGGGGTGCCATGTATTTGGCACAAGCGGTCGAGTATTCGGTCCAAGCTGGACGGGCCCCTAGGATTCCTTTTGAATGGCTTTTTCCGCTGACCGGATTTAGAGCCTCTGGATCCGGCATTAACTGCCGTATTCTCAGCATTGTCGCCGTTAATGCGGGGCTTCTGCTTGTTGCGACGCGACCTGCCACTAATGTCCTTGGTGTCCGAACTACTAGGGTTCTTGGTCATATTGTTGCTACGAGCAAGCCAGCTGTCTTCTCCCGCGCAAAAGCGGGTCATGAGTGTCGTGAGTGCTGCCATAGATTTCGGCTTTTCCTATCCAAGGTGCTGGGCCAGCCACTCGTCATGGATATTGTGCTTGAAGGCTGCTAGGGCCTCAGCGTCCGGACAGTCGACTATTTGATTTTTCTTTGTTAGGAACCGTGTCTAGAATTGCCTGGCCGATTCCTCTGGCTGCTGAATTACGTGACTTAGGTCATCGGCGTCTGGGGGTCGCACATAAGTGGCCTGGAAATTGTCGAGGAATGCGGCTTCCAGGTCCTCCCAACAACTGATTGATCCTGTTGGCAAGCTGTTGAGGCAATGCCGAGCTGGTCCTTTAAGCTTGAGTGGGAGGTATTTGATGGCGTGAAAATCGTCGCCGCGGGCCATGTGGATATGAAGGAGATAATCCTCGATCCATACCGCAGGGTCTGTTGTGCCATCATATGATTCGATGTTTACGAGTTTGAAACCCTCGGGGATTTGATGATCCATTATTTCGTCTCTAAAGCACAGTGGGTGTGCGGCGCCTCTCTACTGGGCGATATCATGACGTAGCTCCAATGAGTTTTGTCTACTGTGTTCGGCCCTGCCGAATTTGTGGCCGGCGTGACGGTTACCGTCTCGAGCCATGGGGTGCCCACGCGATCCGTAGATTGATCGTGTTTGCCTTGCCTTGTCCTCCAACATGTCTCGTAAGTCCGGCGCATATTCCCGTGCCTTGGTACGGGGTGCGGCTTGAGTGGAGGGCCGGGAGGCCTCTCTGTCGCGGCCATGAGGTGGCCGTTCGCCGCATCAAGTGCTTCCTCCTCTAATTGGGGTAGCAACCTGCGCTTTGGGTAACTCTTGGAGGGGCGTTCGAGTTTATGCTCTTCGACCGCAAGGACTTCGCTCCATCTGTCAACCAGCAAACCTTGATCAGCTCGGAGCTGTTGCTGTTTTTTCTTGAGGCTTCTTGCCGTGGCCATAAGCCTGTGTTGGAAACGCTTTTGCTCAATGGGATCCTCTGGCACGACGAATTCGTCATCGTCGAGGCTTGCCTCGTCTTCGGAGGGAGGCATATAATTATCGTCCTCGACCTCTCTGTCTGCCGCTCTCTCATGAGGGCTGGTTTCTCGATCCTCCTGTGCTAAACCTTGCTGGAGGGGGTTTTCTGCGGCACTCTCCGGAGTATTATTATCTCCCGTGCTGGAATCACCGTTTTTGTGTTGGCGTGATTTTGAGCGGTGCCGCTGACGCCAACGCTTGGGCTGTTTCTTGGAGGGGTCATCCTCCGCTGTTCCATTGCCCTCTCCCTCTTTTGGGGTGTCCACCATGTATATGTCATATGACGAGGTGGCTTTCCAGGGCCTGGTAGGCGCTGGTTCTTCATCATCTCCTTCATTGGCGTCCATATCGTCGATGTCTTCGGAGTCGAAGTCGAGCATGTCGGTTAAGTCGTCGACATTGGCTACAAAGTGGGTGGTGGGTGGGTTTTGAATTTCTTCATCGTCCGTACCCCAACCTTGCTGACCGTAGTCCAGCCAGGGCTCTCCTGATAAAGAGAGAGACTCCAGTGACTTCAGGATATCGCCAAAAGGCGAGTGCTGAAAGACGTCCACGGCCGTGAACTCCATGATTGGTGCCTAATCGGATTCGATCGGCAGGGGCGCGGAGGGTTCGGAGTCCGGAGAAGAATCCGGCTCCATGGAGTCACGAGTCTCGTAGAGTACGGGGCTGGTGTTCGGCTCAACCGCCGTTGGGATCACAGCCCCCGAGGTGGCGTCCAACCGCCCATCCTCGATCGGCGCGGTTGGCTCCGAACTAAGGGTTGGAGCCGATGCGGGTGCGGCCTCCAGGGCACTGTTCGGCGGCAGAGCTAGATCATGCTCGTCGTGATAGTGCGGGACGCTCGGCATTGGTTCGAGTCTGTCGAAGATCAAGTCCCCACGGATGCCAGCCGTGTAGTTTAAATTTCCTAATCTGACCTGACGGCCAGGGGCGTAGCTTTCGATCTGCTCTAGATGGCCAAGTGAATTGGCCCGCAGTGCGAAGCCGCCAAAGACGAAGATCTGTCCGGGGAGGAAGGTCTCACCCTGGACTGCATCGCCATTGATGATCGTAGGAGCCATCAGGCCTGACGGCGACTGCACAGAGGAACTCTCAATGAAAGCACCAATGTCGGTGTCAAAACCGGCGGATCTCGGGTAGGGGGTCCCGAACTGTGCGTCTAGGCCGGATAGTAACAGGAGGCAAGGGACACGAAGTTTTACCCAGGTTCAGGCCCTCTCGATGGAGGTAAAACCCTACATCCTGCTTGATTAATATTGATGATATGGGTAGTACAAGAGTAGATCTACCACGAGATCAAAGAGGCTAAACCCTAGAAGCTAGCCTATGGTATGATTGTTGATGTGTATGTTGTCCTACGGACTAAAACCCTCCGGTTTATATAGACACCGGATAGGGTTAGGGTTACATAGAGTCGGTTACAATGGTAGGAGATCTTCATATCCGTATCGCCAAGCATGCCTTCCACGCCAAGGAAAGTCCCTTCCGGACGCGGGACGGAGTCTTCAATCTTGTATCTTCATAGTCCGGGAGTCCGGCTGAAGGTATAGTTCGACTATCCGAACACCCCCTAATCCAGGACTCCCTCAGTGCCCTTGGAGGCGGCGACCGAACCTTTACAAACATGGTTGGGGCTATCTCCACAACATAATTGGAGGCTCCCAAACGACACCACGAAGCTTCACCACAATGGACTATGGCTCCATGGTGACCTCAACCGTCTAGGATGCTCAAACACCCAAGAGTAACAAGATCCGCTAGGGATTAGTGGGGGAATCAAATTTCTCTTGGTGGAAGTGTAGATCGGGGCATTCTCTACCAATCCCGAGCAAATCAACAAGTTTGATTGGCTAGGGAGAGAGATCGGGCGAAAATGGAGCTTGGAGCAACAATGGAGCTTTGGGGGGAAGAGGTGAGTCAACTTTGGAGAAGAAGACCCCCTTTTAAAGAGGGGGGAACAATCCAACCGTTATCCCCAAAACAGCCCCGCAGAGGGCGGTACTACCGCAGTGGGCAGCGGTACTACCGCTCCCCCTCGCGGTACTGTCGTGCAGTCCGGGAGGGCTAGCATATGAGCAGGAGTCAGACCCAGTACGGTACTACCGCGGTAGTAGGGCGATACTACCGCTCTCAAGCGGTACTACCGCTTCTACTGCCGCTGCTTAGTGCCGCACAATCCGACACGAGAGGCGACGCCCTCGAGTCGACGCGGTAGGAGCCCGGTACCGCAGCGATACTACGGCTGAGGACCCATGAGACGTACTACCGCTGGGCACCGCGGTACTACCGCTGGGACCAAATCATACTCATAAAAAGGGGAATGAAACCTCCATCGAAGCAGGAAGTCTCAGAGGGTGTGAAAAAGGATGTGTATGTGTTGATTCCACCCTAGCCTTACCAATGCGGACCCCCTCTTGATAGTACGGTTACTCCTACGAAACAAGTCCACCAAAACAGAAACGAAAGAGCTACACCGTCTTGATTAAAACTCCGAGGGGAACGAATCGTCTCGTGCCAAAGGATGAATCTCTGAAACGCTCAAAGCACACGATTAGTCCGGAAACATGTTGTCACAATCACCAAAACTACATCGAGAGATATATGCCTTAACAAGTAGTCATAGCAAAACTAGCATCCCCAAGCTTGAGGTTGCATATCATTAACACAATTGACATTAATAGAACTTATGATAACATTATTGCAATCATGCTTTTCATCGAAGGAACTATCAAGTATGGGTGCAATAGCTGTTGGGGAACGCACTAATTTCAAAAATTTCCTACGCACATGCAAGATCATGGTGATGCATAGCAACGAGAGGGGAGAGTGTTTTCTACGTACCCTCGTAGACCGTAAGCGGAAGCGTTATAACAACGTGGTTGATGTAGTCGTACGTCTTCACGATCAACCGATCCTTAGTACCGAACGTACGGCACCTCCGCGTTCAACACACATTCATCTCGGTGATGTCCCGCGAGCTCACGATCCAGTAGAGCTTCCGGGAAGAGCTTCGTCAGTACGACGGCATGGTGACAGTGATGATGATGCTACCGACGTAGGGTTTCTCCTAAGCACCGCTACGATATGACCGAGGTGGATTATGGTGGAGGGGGTGAGGGAGTCCTGGACTAAGGGGTCCTCGGGCATCCGGCCTGTTATCCATGGGCCGGACTGATGGGCTGTGAAGACATGAAGGCCGAAGACTATACCTGAGTCCGGATTGGACTCTCCTTGGCGTGGAAGGCAAGCTTGGCAACCGACTATGAAGATTTCTTCTTATGTAACCGACTCTATGTAAACCCTAGATCCCCTCGGTGTCTATATAAACCGGAGGGGATAGTCTGGAAAGGACACATTCATTACCATAGTCATATAGGCTAGGATTCTAGGGTTTAGCCATCACGATCTCGTGGTAGATCAACTCTTGTAACACCCATATTCATCAATATCAATCAAGCAGGACGTAGGGTATTACATCCATAGAGAGGGCCTGAACCTGGGTAAACATCGTGTCCCCTGTCTCCTGTTACCATCGATCCTTGACGCACAGTTCGGGACCCCCTACCCGAGATCTACCGGTTTTGACACCTACATTGGTGCTTTCATTGAGAGTTCCACTGTGCCGTCCACGAAAGGTTCGATGGCCCCTTCAATCATCTACAGCGATGCTGTCCAATGAGAAACCTTCCTCCCTGGACAGATTTTCGTGTTCGGCAGCTTCGTACTGCGGGCCAACTCGCTTGGCCATCTGGAGCAGATCGACAGCTACGCCCCTGGCCACCAGGTCGGGTTTGGAAGCCTGAACTACGTCGCGGATATCCGTGGAGACTTGATCTTCAATGGATTTGAGACCGCAGCGATCGCTCCCCCTCACTCCGATGAACATGACCTAAATCTGTCACTGGATCACATCCAGCGGATGGTCCCTACTGCTGCAACGGCCTTAGAACCGGAGGAAATCGTGCCATCCGAAGCCACAAAGTCCCCGGCGTTGGAGCCGCATACGGACTCTGTCACAGCCCTATATTTTGCTTGTAGCTAATTACCTGAGTGAGCATCATGCATCATGTCTAAATTCTGAAAGTTGAATTGAGATTAGTTGAAACCCTCATAAATCACTTCAAAAATAATCAACATTAAAATCTTTTCAAAGAAGTCCAAGAAAATGTTCCTCTTAGTCTTTGAAAATATTGGCAAGAGGTAAAACTTAAAACAATATTTTTGGAATCTCAGAGATATTTATTTTGGGCCTTTGAATTAAATCAATAACTATTTGCATTGGATATATATTTATTAATTAATTAATATATGTCCAATAATTCTGATCTTTGGTGAAGGGCTTTGGAATAATCCAACTAGTCCCTACAAGAATTATCAGAAGCAACAAAAATGATTTAGTGTCTAAAACTAAATCAAAAAATTACAGAAAATAGAAAACAGAAAGAATTAGAAGAGAGAGAGAGAGAGAGAAGAGCTCACCTAGCCACCTGGCGGCCCAACTGTGCAGCCCAGCCCAGCACCGCAGCCCCCTCTGTCGTCTGCCTCCTCACGCCAGTAGGCAGGGCGTGTGGTCGCCACGCGCGCCGGCTCCTTCTTCCACCGCGATGCCCCGGCTCTTCTGGATGTGCCACGGAGACGCCCAGCGCTCCCTCTCGCTTCCCCTCCTCTCCCTGGACCTCACTCCCCTCTCTTCTCTCTCTCTCTCTCTCTTTCTCGCGACCGAGCGGAGCTCGTCGCCGCCGATGTGCACCACCGCGGCCATCGCCTCTCCCTCGCTTCTCTGACCGGACCAGAGGCTCCGCCTCGACCCCCTCTTTATTCCACCCCGAGCCACGCCACCGCGGGAGCCCCACATCGCCGCCACGAGTCGTCTTCCCCGAGCACGGCCGCCGGACTCCATCGACGGATTCGCCGTCGCCAAGCCGTCTCCGAGCAAGCCGAGCCCCTCTTCGTGATTGTTGTGAGCTCCGCCACCGTTTCCCCCTCTCCCCCGCTCCGTTTGATCACCGTAGCCGCCGCCCCCTTGATGACCGAAGCACGCCGCCGCACGAGCTCGTCGCCGACGAGGCTCCGGTGGCCAATCGGTCCCGTTCTTATGCCCGTTAGCTTTGTGAGAGCCCGTAGAAACCTTAGGTGCTACCCATTGACCCTCCCGTGCACGATGTCGTCATTTTCATCGGCACCCGAACTCCGGCCACCGCCGCGAGCTCCGTTCTGGTGAGCTCTGGTGCCCCCACATCCACCCACCTGCTCCTCTGGATGCGGGCGAGCGAGGGCAACCCACTGGTGCCCTTAGCTTGACCCACGGCCACCTGTAGCGCCATCTCCGCCGTTGCCCGAGTTCCGGTCGCCGCAAAGCTCAACGCCGTCAGCGCTGTAGACCACCCCAGCAACTGCTGCTTGCTTCATTGGATGCGGATGAGCACCAGCTCCATGCAGAGCCCCTCCGCCACTCATTTGGTCGCCGGAGGAGCAAACCCGACGCCCTCCACCATCTCTGGCTCCACCGGCGACGAGCCGCGGGTCAACTCCGGCGAGTTGACCCATGTTTGACCCCCCAGGGTCACTAACGCGTGGGCCCGCCCTGTTAATTTTTAGTTAGGTTTAGTTTAGTGCTAATTAACTTAGATTAGTGCTTAATCTAACACTAACTAACTCTGTTAAGTTAGTGATGACACTGACACGCGGGACCCACAGGTCAGGTTTGACCTGGACCGCCTCCGTTGACCTGGTGACGTCACAGTGACGCTATGCCGACGCAATAAGTATTTTCTGGATTTATTTTTATATAGGAAATTCCAGAAAATGTTGCAAACTTCAAAAGTTCATAGAAATTAATCTGTAACTCCAAATGCAAAGATTTATATATGAAAAATGATCAGAAAAATCCAATCTATCCATCGGTACTGGTTTCATGCATGTTTAAACAAGTTAACTTGCTTTTTAGTGCAAAAACATGATAAGAACTATTTAAGATCACAAAAGTTTGAACTTTGAAGCTTTGGTTCAAAATAGCTCAAACCCATCTGGTTGTAGTTACATTAGCCCAACACACTCATTTTACCATGTCATGATCATGCATCATATTGTGCATTGCATTGATTGTGTTTATTTCTCTTGTTGCCGGTATTTGTCCCCTCTCGATAGACGCGGTTTCGATGATGAGTTCGATGACACCGATGAAGAGCTATAATATCTTCAGAAGTGCCAGGCAAGCAAAACCCCCTTGTTCATTCCGATACAATCCCACTCTCTCACTCCTGCTCTCTTTTACTGCATTAGGACAACAACGATTCAACTGTTACATGCTGCGTTAGTTGAACCCTTTTCCTCTGCATGACCTGTCATTGCCACAGTAAATAGATGAAACCCACTAGCATGAGTAGGAGTTGTTTGAGCCTTGATGTGCCTACTCATTCATATTTGTTTGTCATGCCTGCTACTGCTTAGAGTTGAGTCAGGTCTGATTAATCGGGGATGAATCGGAGGTGTGTAAACATGTCCTACTGTTGAGAGCTAAGTGTGTGAACATGATTTGGTAAAGGTAGCGGTGAGAGGCCATGTAGGAGTACATGGTGGGTTGTCTCATTGAAGCCGTCCTCAGGAACTGAGTTCTGTGTTTGTGATCCATGAAACAGTTACTACCACGCATTGGGCCCGAAACCAATGGACCCTCTCGGCTTCTTGATCACCCTTGTCCTCTGTCCAGGAGTTGCAACTAGTTTCTGGTGTTTATAGGATATGTGTTGGCGACCGTGCGTAGCGCTGACCCTAGGGGTGGGCTATGATGCGGTAGATACACCGTGGTCGGGCATGTCGGGCGCCCGTTTGGTGTCTCAGAACCCTGTACACATCGTCCGGGGCCATATGTGGAAACCTCGACCGGACCCCCTGCGGATGGAAACTGGATAGGCGATAAACCTGGACTAGAGACTTGAGTGTTTAGGTAGGCTGTGGCCGACACCCTCGTTGGGCTTCCGCTTGAAGGTTGCCGAGTACATGTCGTGTAAACGGTGGTAAGTGGTGAGAGCGTGTGTGAAGAAGTACACCCCTGCAGGGTTAACATCATCTATTCGAATAGCCGTGTCCGCGGTAATGGACTTCTGGGTTGCCTATAGCAGTTCATAGACAAGTGAAAGTGGATACTCTAAAACTCGCAAGATAAGTGTGAGTGCTATGGATGGCCTTCCCATAGGGAGACGGGAGCGGATCCATAGTGGTGTATTGAATGGTGAATATGTGGACTCGTGTGCGCCACCTCAAAAGAGTTGCTTGCAGTCGTAGTTTAGGTTAGCCACTGAGTCAAAGCTGGCTTGCTGCAGTCAAACTCCACCACCCCCTTTATTGATACCGATGCATATGTAGATAGTTCTGATGTAAGTCTTGTTGGGTACATTTGTACTCACGTTTGCCTATTTTATGTTTTGCAGAGAGACGTCAGTCTCGCTAGTAGTTCTGTGTGGACTTCGACGTTTAGCTTGATACCTCAGCTATGATCTTGTGCCCTCGGCAGGATCTGGTAGATAGTCAGGCTTCTTAGCCTTTTCCATTTGTAGATGTCTGTACTCAGACATGTTAAGCTTCCGCATGTGCTTTGAATTGTATGCTATGATTGTTGGGTCATGAGACCCATGTTTGTAATATCTCGCTCCTCGGAGCCTAATGAATAAATACTTGAGTTGTAGAGTTATGTTGTGATGCCATGTTGTGTTTACACATATCGAGCATATTGTGTGTATGATTGAAATGCTTGGTATGTGTGGGATCCGACAATCTAGTTGTTTATCCTTGGAAGCCTCTCTTATGGGGAAATGTAGTCTAGTGCTTCCATGAGCCATAAGTAGTCCGCTACAGCCCAGTTCACTGGAGTCCTGTTAGCCCAGCACTACTGCTCAGGACACTTGACTGGCCGGCACGTGTTTCACTTCATTCATGTGTCTGTCCCTTCGGGGAAATTTCACGTGGTGACATCCGGAGTCCTGCCTAGCCTGCTACAGCCCGGGTTCCCGGAGTCCTGTTAGCCCAGTGCTACAGCCCGGATTCACACGCTGCTGACCGACATGCTCGATGTGATTCATGTATGCCTGTCCCCATAGGTTAGTGCCGCTTTGGGTTCACGACTAGCCATGTCTGCCCGGGTTCTCTATCATATGGATGCTAGCGACACTATCATATACGTGAGCCAAAAGGTGCAAATGGTCCTGGGCCATGGTAAGGCGACACCCGTGGGAATACCGTGCGTAAGGCCGCAAAGTGATATGAGGTGTTACCAGCTAGATCGATGTGACTTGGAATCGGGGTCCTGAAAGACTCGGCACCCCGCGATGTCTACGTCAATGGAACTCTGGACTCGTCTTCGGCCATGAGTTCCAAATCGGGTACGCCTGTGGACACCGAGCTGGATCGGTTATCGATTTTCGAATTTAGCCACTGTCACGCTTGGGTGATGTGCTAAACTCTTTAAAGAATTTGTCCTTAGAGAAGGATTCACAGCCGAACCATGTTCGGTTCAAGCCAGAGGCTGATGATGGGAAATTCTGTTTCCCACCCGCCACCCACTGCATAGCCATTGTCGATGATTTAACCGACGTGCTCGATTACGGCTCCGAAGACATCGATGGTATGGGCGACGATGCTGACTAGGAGCAAGGCCAAAACCCGCCATTTACTGGACGTTGGACGGCCACCTCTTCGTACGATGTGTACATGGTCGACACACCTAAAAAAGCTAGCGACGATGATAAAGGAGATCCAGTTGCAAATAAACCTCCAGAGACACAGTCCAAGGGCCGGCGCCCTAAACGCCGCTCTAAGCCTCGTTGCTCAAACGGCGGGAATACTGGCACCGGAGAGAATAGCACTCCGGGCAACGCCGAAAATAACGAAGACCCTGTCGGGGCTGCATCCGAATAGGAGGAACAAGACAACGGGCAAGATAACACTGATAATCAGACCATGCCCAATGACCCAGACAATGACAGTTATCGTCCAGTCTCCGAGGATGATGAGAGCGTCGGCAATGAGGACTTCATCGTACCTGAGGCACCCCACGAACAGGAGCGCTTCAAGCATCAGCTAATAGCCACCGCAAGAAGCACGAAGAAGAAGAAGAAGAAGCAGCAGCTTCAGGCCGATCAAGACCTGCTCATCGACAGGTGGACTGATGTCCTGGCAGCCGAAGAATACGGCCTCAAGCGCCCAGCCAAGAGTTACCCAAAGCGTAGACTGCTACCTCAGTTCGATGAGGAGGCACTAAACCCCATACCTCCCTCACACAATGCGGACCGACCACCCCGCGGTCGGGATAAAGCGGCAACTCAGGCCCAACAACAGCCCGCCCCACCACCTCACAAAAACAGGGACAGAACAGCTCGGGACCTTGCTTACGACCTTCGGCAGGAGCTGGACAGGAGAGCAGAACACACCAGATTGATCTATGGATCGCGAGGATGCTTCCCAACTCAGGATGACGACTACCTATTCGGGCGTGACAAACCTAGTCACACCCGGGCCGATAACCGCAGACGCACTCCATCGGAGGTGCGCCGTGATGCGGCCCGATATAGAGGCGCCGCACACCCTATCTACTTCATAGACGAGGTGCTGGATCACGAATTCCTCGAGGGATTCAAGCCCGTCAATATTAAATCATACGATGGAACAACCGACCCCGCAGTATGGATTGAGGACTTTATTCTCCATATCCACATGGCCCGGGGAGACGACCTCCACGCCATCAAATACCTCCCACTGAAACTCAAAGGGCAACCTAGACACTGGTTGAATAGTCTGCCCAAGAATTCCATCAGCAGCTGGGAGGATCTGGAAGAAGCCTTGCTTGACAAATTCCAAGGTACATATGTCCGGCCACCCAATGCCGATGATTTAAGCCACATAGTTCAACAACCTGGAGAATCAGCTAGAAAATTCTGGACTAGGTTCCTAACCAAAAAGAACCAGATCGTTGACTGTCCAGATGCCGAGGCCCTAGCGGCCTTCAAACATAGCATCCGGGACGAATGGCTAGCATGCCACCTTGGCCAAGAGAAACCAAAGTCCATGGCAGCCCTTACAGCACTCATGACCCGCTTTTGCGCGGGAGAGGACAGTTGGCTGGCTCGTAGCAAAAACACAGCCAGCGAGACAGGCCCCTCCGAGGCCAAGAACAGCTCCGGAAAGATCCGGCGCAATAGACACAAACACGGAAGCAATGGCGACAACATCGATGACACCACCGTTAACGCCGAATTCAGCGGCTCCAAGTCCAGACAGCAAAAGAAGCCCTACAAACAGAACAGCGAGGGTCCATCCAGCCTGGATCGCATACTCGATTGCCCGTGCCAAATACATGGTACCCCAGACAAGCAAGCCAATCACACCAACAGAGACTGTTGGGTTTTCAAACAGGCTGGCAAGTTAAATGTCGAAAACAAAGAAAAGGGATCACAAAGTGAGGACAAGGACGAAGAGCCCCAGCAGCCGAACACCGGACGGCAGAAGAAATTCCCCCCTCAAGTCAAAACGGTGAACATGATATACGCTACACACATCCCCAAAAGGGAGCATAAGCGAGCACTTAGGGACGTCTACGCGGTAGAGCCAGTCGCCCCAAAATTCAATCCATGGTCGTCATTCGCGATCACCTTCAATCGTCGAGATCATCCAACTAGTATCCGGCATGGCGGCTCAGCCGCACTGGTCCTCGACCCAATCATCGACGGATTTCACCTAACACGAGTCCTAATGGACGGCGGTAGCAGCCTTAACCTGCTCTATCAGGATACAATGCGGAATATGGGCATTAATCCCTCACGAATCAAACCCACAAATACTACCTTTAAAGGAGTCATACCAGGCGTTGAGGCCCGCTGCATGGGCTCAATCATGCTGGAGGTGGTATTCGGTTCCCCGGACAACTTCCGAAGCGAAGAGTTAATCTTCGATATCGTCCCCTTCCGCAGTGGCTACCACGCATTACTCGGACGAACCGCATTTGCTAGATTCAACGTGGTACCACACTATGCCTATCTCAATATGAAGATGCCCGGTCCATGCGGCGTCATAACAGTCAACGGAAACATAGAACGCTCCGTCCGGACAGAGGAGCACACCGCCGCCCTAGCAGCAGAGGTACAAAGCGGCCTTCTCAAGCAGCAGCATAATTTGGCTGCCGAGCCCCTGGACATCATTAAGAGGGTCCGGACCACACTGCAACAGGACAACGCGGCTCGTCAAGAGCTCGATTAGCAATTCGGCCTCCGTCCCAATCCCGATGAGGTAGTGGCATTCATACCACGCGTCCATAACTACGCACTGAAAATTCCATGGGATCGACGGAGGCACAAGCTATCCCGGATCCACGGTTCGGCCAGACTAATCCCAGACACACATATAACTTTACTATCTATTTTTCCTTGTTTCAGGTTTCTCCTATGGGGGTCTCCTTCGACAGCCCGATTAACGACCCCGTCAAAGGACAAACTCACCGGATTGACACAGAGCACATGCGTACATGGGAAGCCCTAGAGGCTAACCATTTTCAGGACCCACGCGCAATCCGCCTTCAGGTATGGCATGTCAAATATTTGGTTTTTTTTTGCATTATCTTGTACCAATGTGCTTGGACGCATAAACCCAACTATAATGGAAACAGCTCATGAGCCAAGTTCAGGGGCTCCGGACCCTATCTCTATTCTCCCTCTGTTTTCCTTTGCATTTCTTATTTCCTAGCAGTCGTACACTCTGGTACGTGTCATATTTGCCAGGGGCTCCCCATCGCCCCACGATACGGCAACAAAGCCCGAACAATCCCTAAAGATAAGTTCGGCACCCCGAATTTAGCATTATATGCATTGGCTCCGAATCATGTCTTTGGTCAATAGTTGGGTTGCCGGGCTCCTGTGCTTGCTACCCTACGTTCCGCTAAATCGGCTAGGGTAGTAAAGGGATAACTACTACGATTGTGCCCTGGCCTTGACCAGATGAGCACCTCAGTAGAGAAAGCCGAAAACTGACTGTCATGATACGGCGAGAGCCGATCAGCTGATCGAGGGTCACAAATCATTGGAGATTTTTTCCGCATTATGCGAAAGATCCGCACTTCCCGATCAGATGCTGACAGCCCCCTGGTTCGAACCAGGGGTTGCACCTATGCTTTATTATAAAACTCATATGGCTAAGTGAGGGTGTTTAAGCCGTACAGTCTGATTGCCTTGTTCGTTGCACTAAACAACTCCTTCAAGGACCATACAATTGGATCAAGATTGTTTAGATTCCATCCCGAACACCTCCGTACTACTTACGTGAGGGCAGAAGCAGACGACTGGCCAACCCTCAGATTACATACAAAACGGCCGCACAGGAAGAAACAATTCAAAGCACAACAATATCGCATTACAAAACAGGCTTTGTTCCAGCAATATAAGGCAAAGGCAACACGCATACATTTACTCAAATACAATATCCTGCGAACATTGTGCCGCCGCAAGATGAGAACCCTCCAAGACATCCGCGAAATACCATTCGGGTGTGTGGTGTTCCTTGCCCTCCGATGGCCCTCTGGTCACTGATACATCTCCAACGTATCTACTTTTCCAAACACTTTTGCCCTTGTTTTGGACTCTAACTTGTATGATTTGAATGGAACTAACCTGGACTGACGCTGTTTTCAGCAGAATTGTCATGATGTTGTTTTATGTGCAGAAAACAAAAGTTCTCGGAATGACCTGAAACTCCACGGGATATCTTACAATAAATAATAAAAAATCCTCGCCAAAGATGAAGACCAGGGGGGACACACCCTTCTCACGACGGTGGGGGGCGCCCCCCCTAGGGCGCGCCCCCTACCTCGTGGGCCCCCTGGAGACCCCCCGACTCCAACTCCAACTCTATATAACTGCTTTCGGGGAGAAAAAATAAGAGAGAAGAAATCATCGCGTTTTACGATATGGAGCCGCCGCCAAGCCCTAAAACCTCTCGGGAGGGCTGATCTGGAGTCCATTCGGGGCTCCGGAGATGGGGATTCGTCGCCGTCGTCATCATCAACCATCCTCTATCACCAATTTCATGATGCTCACCGCCGTGCGTGAGTAATTCCATCGTAGGCTTGCTGGATGATGATGGGTTGGATGAGATTCACCATGTAATCGAGTTAGTTTTGTTAGGGTTTGATCCCTAGTATCCACTATGTTCTGAGATTGATGTTGCTATGACTTTGCTATGCTTAATGCTTGTCACTAGGGCCCGAGTGCCATGATTTCAGATCTGAACCCATTATGTTTTCATCAACATATGAGTGTTCTTGATCCTATCTTGCAAGTCTATAGTCACCCACTACGTGTTATGATCCGTTAACCCCGAAGTGACAATAATCGGGATACTTACCGGTGATGACCGTAGTTTGAGGAGTTCATGTATTCACTATGTGTTAATGCTTTGTTCCGGTTATTTATTAAAAGGAGGCCTTAATATCCCTTAGTTTCCATTAGGACCCCGCTGCCACGGGAGGGTAGGACAAAAGATGGCATGCAAGTTCTTTTCCATAATCATGTATGTGAAGGAAATATGCCCTAGAGGCAATAATAAAGTTATTATTTATTTCCTTATAATCATGATAAATGTTTATTATTCATGCTAGAATTGTATTAACCGGAAACATAATACATGTGTGAATACATAGACAAACAAAGTGTCACTAGTATGCCTCTACTTGACTAGCTCGTTAATCAAAGATGGTTATGTTTCCTAACCATGAACAATGAGTTGTTATTTGATTAACGAGGTCACATCATTAGTTGAATGATCTGATTGACATGACCCATTCCATTAGCTTAGCACCCGATCGTTTAGTATGTTGCTATTGCTTTCTTCATGACTTATACATGTTCCTATAACTATGATATTATGCAACTCCCGTTTACCGGAGGAACACTTTGGGTGCTACCAAACGTCACAACGTAACTGGGTGATTATAAAGGAGCATTACAGGTGTCTCCAAAGGTGGATGTTGGGTTGGCGTATTTCGAGATTAGGATTTGTCACTCCGATTGTCGGAGAGGTATCTCTGGGCCCTCTCGGTAATACACATCACATAAGCCTTGCAAGCATTACAACTAATATGTTAGTTGTGAGATGATGTATTACAGAACGAGTAAAGAGACTTGCCGGTAACGAGATTGAACTAGGTATTGGATACCGACGATCGAATCTCGGGCAAGTAACATACCGATGACAAAGGGAACAACGTATGTTGTTATGCGGTCTGACCGATAAAGATCTTCGTAGAATATGTAGGAGCCAATATGGGCATCCAGGTACCGCTATTGGTTATTGTCCGGAGACGTGTCTTGGTCATGTCTACATTGTTCTCGAACCCGTAGGGTCCGCACGCTTAAGGTTACGATGACAGTTATATTATGAGTTTATGCATTTTGATGTACCGAATGTTGTTCGGAGTCCCGGATGTGATCACGGACATGACGAGGAGTCTCGAAATGGTCGAGACGTAAAGATTGATATATTGGAAGCCTATGTTTGGATATCGGAAGTGTTCCGGGTGAAATCGGGATTTTACCGGAATACCGGGAGGGTTACCGGAACCCCCCGGGAGCTATATGGGCCATAGTGGGCCTTGGTGGAAAAGAGAAGGGGCTGCCCTAGATGGGCTGCGCGCCTCCCCCTTCCCCTAGTCCTATTAGGACTAGGAGAGGTGGCCGGCCCCCTCCTCCTCTTTTCCCCCTCCGCGAATCCTATTCCAACTAGGATTGGGGGGGGATCCTACTCCCAGAGGGAGTAGGACTCTCCTGCGCCTCCCTCCTTGGCCGGCCAGCCTCCCCCCTCTACTCCTTTATATACGGAGGCAGGGGACACCTCTAGACACACAAGTTGATCCACGTGATCTATTCCTTAGCCGTGTGCGGTGCCCCCTGCCACCATATTCCTCGATAATACTGTAGCGGAGTTTAGGCGAAGCCCTGCTGCTGTAATACATCAAGATCTTCACCACGCCGTCGTGCTGACGGAACTCTTCCCCGACACTTTGCTGGATCGGAGTCCGGGGATCGTCATCGAGCTGAACGTGTGCTCCAACTCGGAGGTGCCGTAGTTTCGGTGCTTGATCGGTTGGATCGTGAAGACGTACGACTACTTCCTCTACGTCGTGTCAGCGCTTCCGCAGTCAGTCTGCGTTGGGTACGTAGACAACACTCTCCCCCTCGTTGCTATGCATCACATGATCTTGCGTGTGCGTAGGAATTTTTTGAAATTACTACGAAACCCAACAGTGGCATCCGAGCCAGGTTATTTATGTTGATGTTATTTGCACGAGTAGAACACAAGTGAGTTTTGGACGATACAAGTCATACTGCCTACCAGCATGTCATACTTTGGTTCGGCGGTATTGTTGGATGAGACGACCCGGACCAACATTACGCGTACGCTTACGCGAGACCGGTTCTCCCGACGTGCTTTGCACACAGGTGGCTTGCGGGCGACTGTCTCTCCAACTTTAGTTGAACCAAGTATGGCTACGCCCGGTCCTTGCGAAGGTTAAAACGGAGTCTATTTGACAAACTATCGTTGTGGTTTTGATGCGTAGGTGAGATTGGTTCTTACTTAAGCCCGTAGCAGCCACGTAAAACTTGCAACAACAAAGTAGAGGACTTCTAACTTGTTTTTGCAGGGCATGTTGTGATGTGATATGGTCAAGGCATGATGCTGAATTTTATTGTATGAGATGATCATGTTTTGTAACCAAGTTATCGGCAACTGGCAGGAGCCATATGGTTGTCGCTTTATTGTATGCAATGCAATCGTGATGTAATGCTTTACTTTATTACTAAACGGTAGTGATAGTCGTGGAAGCATAAGATTGGCGAGACGACAACGATGCTACGATGGAGATCAAGGTGTCGCGCCGGTGACGATGGTGATCATGACGGTGCTTCGGAGATGGAGATCACAGGCACAAGATGATGATGGCCATATCATATCACTTATATTGATTGCATGTGATGTTTATCTTTTTATGCATCTTATCTTGCTTTGATTGACGGTAGCATTATAAGATGATCTCTCACTAAATTATCAAGAAGTGTTCTCCCTGAGTATACACCGTTGCGAAAGTTCTTCGTGCTGAGACACCACGTGATGATTGGGTGTGATAGGCTCTACGTTCAAATACAACGGGTGCAAAACAGTTGCGCACGCGGAATACTCAGGTTATACTTGACAAGCCAAGCATATACAGATATGGCCTCGGAACACGGAGACCGAAAGGTCGAGCGTGAATCATATAGTAGATATGATCAACATAATGATGTTCACCGATGAAACTACTCCATCTCACGTGATGATCGGACATGGTTTAGATGATTTGGATCACGTGATCACTTAGAGGATTAGAGGGATGTCTATCTAAGTGGGAGTTCTTAAGTAATATGATTAATTGAACTTAAATTTATCATGAACTTAGTACCTGATAGTATCTTGCTTGTTTATGTTGATTGTAGATAGATGGCTCGTGCTGTTGTTCCGTTGAATTTTAATGCGTTCCTTGAGAAAGCAAAGTTGAAAGATGATGGTAGCAATTACACGGACTGGGTCCGTAACTTGAGGATTATCCTCATTGCTGCACAGAAGAATTACGTCCTGGAAGCACCGCTGGGTGCCAGGCCTGCTGCTGGAGCAACACCAGATGTTATGAACGTCTGGCAGAGCAAAGCTGATGACTACTCGATAGTTCAGTGTGCCATGCTTTACGGCTTAGAATCGGGACTTCAACGACGTTTTGAACGTCATGGAGCATATGAGATGTTCCAGGAGTTGAAGTTGATATTTCAAGCAAATGCCCGGATTGAGAGATATGAAGTCTCCAATAAATTCTATAGCTGCAAGATGGAGGAGAACAGTTCTGTCAGTGAGCATATACTCAAAATGTCTGGGTATAATAATCACTTGATTCAATTGGGAGTTAATCTTCCAGATGATTGCGTCATTGACAGAATTCTCCAATCACTGCCACCAAGCTACAAGAGCTTCGTGATGAACTATAATATGCAAGGGATGAACAAGACTATTCCCGAGCTCTTCGCAATGCTGAAAGCTGCGGAGGTAGAAATCAAGAAAGAGCATCAAGTGTTGATGGTCAACAAGACCACTAGTTTCAAGAAAAAGGGCAAAGGAAAGAAGAAGGGGAACTTCAAGAAGAACGGCAAGCCAGTTGCTGCTCAAGAGAAGAAACCCAAGTCTGGACCTAAGCCTGAAACTGAGTCCTTCTACAGCAAGCAGACTGGTCACTGGAAGCGGAACTGCCCCAAGTATTTGGCGGATAAGAAGGATGGCAAGGTGAACAAAGGTATATGTGATATACATGTTATTGATGTGTACCTTACTAATGCTCGCAGTAGCACCTAGGTATTTGATACTGGTTCTGTTGCTAATATTTGCAACTCGAAACAGGGGCTACGGATTAAGCGAAGATTGGCTACGGACGAGGTGACGATGCGCGTGGGAAACGGTTCCAAAGTCGATGTGATCGCGGTCGGCACGCTACCTCTACATCTACCTTCAGGATTTATTTTAGACCTAAATAATTGTTATTTGGTGCCAGCGTTGAGCATGAACATTATATCTGGATCTTGTTTAATGCGAGACGGTTATTCATTTAAATCAGAGAATAATGGTTGTTCTATTTATATGAGTAATATCTTTTATGGTCATGCACCCTTGAAGAGTGGTCTATTCTTATTGAATCTCGATAGTAGTAATACACATATTCATAATGTTGAAGCCAAAAGATGCAGAGTTGATAATGAAAGTGCAACTTATTTGTGGCACTGTCGTTTAGGTCATATCGGTATAAAGCGCATGAAGAAACTCCATACTGATGGACTTTTGGAACCACTTGATTATGAATCACTTGGTACTTGCGAACCGTGCCTCATGGGCAAGATGACTAAAACACCGTTCTCCGGTACTATGGAGAGAGCAACAGATTTGTTGGAAATCATACATACCGATGTATGTGGTCCGATGAGTATTGAGGCTCGTGGCGGATATCGTTATTTTCTCACCTTCACAGATGATTTAAGCAGATATGGGTATATCTACTTAATGAAACATAAATCTGAAACATTTGAAAAGTTCAAAGAATTTCAGAGTGAAGTTGAAAATCATCGTAACAAGAAAATAAAGTTTTTACGATCTGATCGTGGAGGAGAATATTTGAGTTACGAGTTTGGTGTACATTTGAAAAACTGTGAAATAGTTTCGCAACTCACGCCACCCGGAACACCACAGCGTAATGGTGTGTCCGAACGTCGTAATCGTACTTTACTAGATATGGTGCGATCTATGATGTCTCTTACTGATTTACCGCTATCATTTTGGGGATACGCTCTAGAGACGGCCGCATTCACATTAAACAGGGCACCATCAAAATCCGTTGAGACGACGCCTTATGAACTGTGGTTTGGCAAGAAACCAAAGTTGTCGTTTCTGAAAGTTTGGGGCTGCGATGCTTATGTGAAAAAAGCTTCAACCTGATAAGCTCGAACCCAAATCGGAGAAATGTGTCTTCATAGGATATCCAAAGGAAACTATTGGATACACCTTCTATCACAGATCCGAAGGCAAGACTTTTGTTGCTAAATTCGGAAACTTTCTTGAGAAGGAGTTTCTCTCGAAAGAAGTGAGTGGGAGGAAAGTAGAACTTGACGAGGTAACTGTACCTGCTCCCTTGTTGGAAAGTAGTACATCACAGAAAACTGTTTTTGCGACACCTACACCAATAACTGAGGAAGTTAATGATAATGATCATGAAACTTCAGAACAAGATACTACTGAACCTCGTAGATCAACCAGAGTAAGATCCGCACCAGAGTGGTACGTAATCCAGTTCTGGAAGTCATGCTACCAGATCATGATGAACCTACGAACTATGAAGAAGCGATGGTGAGCCCAGATTCCCCAAAGTGGCTTGAAGCCATGAAATCTGAGATGGGATCCATGTATGAGAACAAAGTATGGACTTTGGTTGACTTGCCCGATGATCGGCAAGCAATTGAGAATAAATGGATCTTTAAGAAGAAGACTGACGCTGATGGTAATGTTACTGTCTATAAAGCTCGACTTGTCGCAAAAGGTTTTTGGCAAGTTCAAGGGATTGACTACGATGAGACTTTCTCACCCGTAGCGATGCTTAAGTCTGTCCGAATCATGTTAGCGATTGCCGCATTTTATGATTATGAAATTTGGCAGATGGATGTCAAAACTGCATTCCTGAATGGATTTCTGGAAGAAGAGTTGTATATGATGCAACCGGAAGGTTTTGTCGATCCAAAGGGAGCTAACAAAGTGTGCAAGCTCCAGCGATCCATTTATGGACTGGTGCAAGCCTCTCGGAGTTGGAATAAACGCTTTGATAGTGTGATCAAAGCATTTGGTTTTATACAGACTTTCGGAGAAGCTTGTATTTACAAGAAAGTGAGTGGGAGCTCTGTAGCATTTCTAATATTATATGTGGATGACATATTGCTGATTGGAAATGATATAGAATTTCTGGATAGCATAAAGGGATACTTGAATAAAAGTTTTTCAATGAAAGACCTCGGTGAAGCTGCTTACATATTAGGCATTAAGATCTATAGAGATAGATCAAGACGCTTAATTGGACTTTCACAAAGCACATACCTTGACAAGATTTTGAAGAAATTCAAAATGGATCAAGCAAAGAAAGGATTCTTGCCTGTGTTACAAGGTGTGAAGTTGAGTAAGACTCAATGCCCGACCACTGCAGAAGATAAAGAGAATATGAAAGATGTTCCCTATGCATCAGCCATAGGCTCTATCATGTATGCAATGCTGTGTACCAGACCTGATGTGTGCCTTGCTATAAGTTTAGCAGGGAGGTACCAAAGTAATCCAGGAGTGGATCACTGGACAGCGGTCAAGAACATCCTGAAATACCTGAAAAGGACTAAGGATATGTTTCTCGTATATGGAGGTGACAAAGAGCTCACCGTAAAAGGTTACGTTGATGCAAGCTTTGACACTGATCCGGACGATTCTAAATCGCAAACCGGATACGTGTTTACATTAAACGGTGGAGCTGTTCAGTTGGTGCAGTTCTAAACAAAGCGTTCGTGGCGGGATCTACATGTGAAGCGGAGTACATAGCTGCTTCGGAAGCAGCAAACGAAGGAGTCTGGATGAAGGAGTTCATATCGATCTAGGTGTCATACCTAGTGCATCGGGTCCAATGAAAATCTTTTGTGACAATACTGGTGCAATTGCCTTGGCAAAGGAATCCAGATTTCACAAGAGAACCAAGCACATCAAGAGACGCTTCAATTCCATCCGGGATCTAGTCCAGGTGGGAGACATAGAGATTTGCAAGATACATACAGATCTGAATGTAGCAGACCCGTTGACTAAGCCTCTTCCACAAGCAAAACATGATCAGCACCAAGGCTCCATGGGTGTTAGAATCATTACTGTGTAATCTAGATTATTGACTCTAGTGCAAGTGGGAGACTGAAGGAAATATGCCCTAGAGGCAATAATAAAGTTATTATTTATTTCCTTATATCATGATAAAAGTTTATTATTCATGCTAGAATTGTATTAACCGGAAACATAATACATGTGTGAATACATAGACAAATAGAGTGTCACTAGTATGCCTCTACTTGACTAGCTCGTTAATCAAAGATGGTTATGTTTCCTAACCATGGACAAAGAGTTGTATTTGATTAACGGGATCACATCATTAGTTGAATGATCTGATTGACATGACCCATTCCATTAGCTTAGCACCCGATCGTTTAGTATGTTGCTATTGCTTTCTTCATGACTTATACATGTTCCTATGACTATGAGATTATGCAACTCCCGTTTGCCGGAGGAACACTTTGTGTGCTACCAAACGTCACAACGTAACTGGGTGATTATAAAGGAGCTCTACAGGTGTCTTCAAAGGTACATGTTGGGTTGGCGTATTTCGAGATTAGGATTTGTCACTCCGATTGTCGGAGAGGTATCTCTGGGCCCTCTCGGTAATGCACATCACATAAGCCTTGCAAGCATTGCAACTAATGAGTTAGTTGCAAGATGATGTATTACAGAACGAGTAAAGAGACTTGCCGGTAACGAGATTGAACTAGGTATTGAGATACCGACGATCGAATCTCGGGCAAGTAACATACCGATGACAAAGGGAACAACGTATGTTGTTATGCGGTCTGACCGATAAAAGATCTTCGTAGAATATGTAGGAGCCAATATGAGCATCCAGGTTCCGCTATTGGTTATTGACCGGAGACGTGTCTCGTTCATGTCTACATTGTTCTCGAACCCGTAGGGTCCGCACGCTTAAGGTTACGATGACAGTTATATTATGAGTTTATGCATTTTGATGTACCGAAGTTTGTTCGGAGTCCCGGATGTGATCACGGACATGACGAGGAGTCTCGAAATGGTCGAGACATAAAGATTGATATATTGGAAGCCTATATTTGGATATCGGAAGCGTTCCGGGTGAAATCGGGATTTTACCGGATTACCGGGAGGTTACCGGAACCCCCCGGGAGGTATATGGGCCTTAGTGGGCCTTAGTGGAAGAGAGGAGAGGTGGCCAGAGATGGGCCGCGCACCCCTCCCCCCCTTTGGTCCGAATAGGACAAGGAGAGGGGGCCGGCCCCCCTTCCTCCTCTCTTTCCTCTTTTCCCCCCTCCGCGAATCCTATTCCAACTAGGAAAGGGGGGAGTCCTACTCCCGGAAGGAGTAGGACTCCTCCTGGCGCGCCACCTCTTGGCCGGCCAGCTCCCCCCCTTTATATACGGAGTCAAGGGGCACCCCTAGAGACACAAGTTGATCCACATGATCATATTCTTAGCCGTGTGCGGTGCCCCCTTCCACCATAGTCCTCGATAATATTGTAGCGGTGCTTAGGCAAAGCCCTGCGACGGTAGTACATCAAGATCGTCACCACGCCGTCGTGCTGACGGAACTCTTCCCCGACACTTTGCTGGATCGGAGTCCGAGGATCGTCATCGAGCTGAACGTGTGCTAGAACTCGGAGGTGCCGTAGTTTCGGTGCTTGATCGGTCAGGCCGTGGAGACGTACGACTACATCAACCAAGTTAACGCTTCCGTTGTCGATCTACAAGGGTACGTAGATCACACTCTCCCCCTCTCGTTGCTATGCATCACCATGATCCTTGCGTGTGCGTAGGAATTTTTTTTGAAATTACTAAGAAACCCAACACTCCCTCCCTCGGTGGCGTTGGCGGCACGCAAAGGGAAGTCACGGCCGCCTCCTATCCGCCTATGTACGATCCGCTCTTTCTGAGAGTTGGCGAGTTGCTAGATGCGATACTCGACAATATTTCAATATGTTAATATGTAATTATCTGCTTATACGAATGTGACTGTATTAAAAATAATATTCTTATATTTAGTAAACACTTATTAAGATCAGACTTAACCAAAGCCAAAGCCAAAAGCCCCTATTTAGGAGCTTTTTTGGCTTTTAGGCTAAAATGAAAACGTTGCGAAACCAGAAGCATAAACCCAAACAAATAGAGCCCTTTATTTGGGACGCTGATTTGGTGAACATGATTCCACGCGCATATCTTATGAATAGTAAATTGAAAAAAAATACTAGAAAAAAATCAAAAAAATCTGAATATTTTTTGTAACATGCTTAGTCAACCGATATACCAGCGTATGACAAAGAAATTACATCCTTATTATTCTGGCAAAAATGACAAAATCGAAGCTATATTAAGAAACACTATTTAATGAATAGTAAGGTTTCAATCATATTTTCTTCACTAAGAATATCACGGGTGTGAATACTTTATGAAACTTCACACGTGAGCAGAATGATCGGCCAAGTTTGTTACCCCAACACTTTAGATTTTTTTTCAATTTTCCTAGTAAATTTTTTGAATTTACTATTCACGTGGGTGCGCGTGGATCCATGTTCACCTTTGTATTTTCACCTTTTGTTTGGGCTTTTCTTGACTTTTCCACTTTGGTTTTTTTGGCTTATACCATCCCTGAACAATATTGAGTCATAATGCAGATCCACAAGTCATAAAGAAACTAAGACAGTAAAAAGTCTTCTTATAATAAAACAGACTAAGACAGTAAAGTTCAGCAATAATGCTAAACATTCTAAAGTTCAGTATCGTCTAAACAAGGGAAGTCGACTCCAAGTTTTCGTTTCTTTTCCTTCAGAGACCCGTTCGCAGTCCATCAAGCGGAAGCAGAGAGCACACTCTTGACAAACTCCCGGGGCCGACAGACAGCCGCCAACGGCGTCGCCATCGGCATTGACAGCCCAGCACCTTCGGCCATGTCGACGGTGTCACCTTCACCAACATCCCACTCAAAGCACTGCACGAGCGTTGCCAGAGTCAAGCCAACAAGGCGCATCGCGAGGCCCTCCCCGGGGCATCGCCTCCGGCCAAGCCCGAACGGCAGCATGGGCGTGGTGACCGTGTCTCTGCCCCAGAACCGCTCCGGCCTGAACTCTTCCGACGCGTCCCACACATTGGTATCCCTGTGGACCGCCCATGCGTTCACGAGGATCATCGTGCCGCGCCGGACACCGAAGCCACCCACGGTGCAGTCCTCCATGGCCTCGTGCGCCGGGATGATCGGGCCGACGGGGCAGATCCGAAGGGTCTCCTTGACAACACACTGCAGGTAAGGTAGGTTGGCTAGGTCCGACTCGTCGACCAGCCGGCCCATGCCGACAACGGCGTCTATCTCGGCCCTCGCCTTCGCCATCGCCGCCGGGTGCGTCATCAGTAGCGCCATCGCCCACTCGGTGGTCAGCGCCGATGTGTCGGTGCCGGCAGTGAGCAGTACCTGAATGTCAGTCAGCGTGGATATGACAATCATGTTGCTGTCACAGATCGCCAAAATGGCACGCATGCAGTTTGCAAAATATGCTAGCTACTCTACTCACCAAGACGATGCCTTTGACGACGGTGTCGCTGTAATACTCGGGATCGGTTTCTTGGTGCTCCAGGAGCACGTCGATGACGCCCTTCTTGTCTACGTCTTCTTGGCTACGTGCGTTGGACATTCGCCGTTGATCATCGATGAGGCCAGTGACGAACGCGTCGCGCCTTGCCTGCAGGCTTGCAAGCGCCGCCTCGACACCGCGGAGACGGTCGACCCAGCGAAGCGCCGGGAAGAAGTCCCCGAAGCTGGGAGCGCCGGTCGCCGCAAACGTCTCCTCGATGATCTCCTGGATCCTGCCCACGTCGCCGGCATGCCGGCGCGCGGTGAGCGCGCGCAGCATCACGTTAAGCACCAGCTCAAAGAGCCGGGGCCGGAGCGTGATGGTCCTTGCCCCACCCCCGGCGCTGGCGGTGGCGTCGTGGAGCAGGTTCTTGACGAGGGACGCGACCTCGGCGTGGCGGTCGGTGGCGAGAGCGGCGACGCGGGAAGCCGAGAAGAGCTCGACGGCAAGGAACCGGCGCAGGCCGCGCCAGTGGGCCCCGTGGGAGGCCCAGACAATTGTGGTGCGCCCGTAGCCGAGAATCTCCCCGGCGAGCATCCGCGGCCGGCCTGCCAGCGCCGCGTCGTGCGCCGTGAAGCACTCCTCGGCCGCCGCGTGCGTGGACACGACCAGCGCCCTTGTCGCGCCAAGCCGCAGCGACAGGAGCGGCGCCGGCCCGGCGAGCGCGGCCAGCGAGCGGTGCAGCGGCTTCTTGAGCAGGTGCAGGTGGCCGAGCAGCGGCAGCGACGGCGGGCTCGGCGCGCTGCTGCTCCCGTCCCCCCGCCGTCGCCCCAGCCGAACATAGACGGCGAAGACACCGGCGACGAGGAGGAGTAGGAGCACGAAGACGCCGCCGCTGGCCGTTCCGTCCGTGCCCGTGGCGGCGTCCATGGCTCGTGTCGTGGCGGCTATAGAATCCGAGACACCTTTCCCACGTTGTAGTGCTATAGATATAGAATCAGATATCAGATCCTCCTCTGTTTCACTTTCACAGGCAAAGGTCTCTTTCTCGGGTGTAATGCGTTGTAGAATCTCCATTTTCGTTTCTTCGGAGATGCCGTAGAATCTTGCTTTCGGCGTTGCTTCTTGGATTCATCATCTTTATTAGATTAGCACATCTAGATGTGCTATAGGTATTGCACATCTAAGTCCTATGTCATTGATCTTATGTTGAGATTTGTATGAATATTTTCTTTTTCTTTTTTTTCCTCTTTATACTTGATTCACTCACTTAAATGTGCAATAAATAGAGCACATCTAGATGTGCCCTAAACACACCCTTATAGATTATATACAAAAACAGTTTTGCTAAAGCACATCTAGATGTGCTATAAGTATTGCACATCTAAGTCCTATGTCATTGATCTTACGTTGAGATTTGTATGCATATTTTTTTTTCTTTTTCTTTTTTTCTTTATGCTTGATTCACTTATTTAGATGTGCAATAAATAAAGCACATCTAGATGTGCCCTAGACACACTCTTATAGATTATATATAAAAATGTCTAATTGGATTGACTGGTGATGAGGTCAAAAACAAAGGATTGGATCGAATTGCTAGAGTTAACCTCCGTCGGAGGACCGAAGGCTTGCTAGCTATCCTAGGTTGACCCAAGCAAGATGTACGTCACCTAGTGCGCAATAAGAACATAGAGTTTGATGGGTTAGGCACCTAGCAGATGGAATAAACATTTCAACGACGTTTGAATGCATGCACATAGTAATATGTTGAACAAATCAGATTTATTGTTGATTAAACCACAATTACATAGGGCTGGACCTAATAGCTTCAAATTTGCCTATAGATTTTTTTTCTCTTCGAATAGTTCCTCCCGCAGTTGTCTCAAGCATGGTTTTTGTCATGGGAGTAAGAGCATCATAAAACATATGAAGAATTAACAATTCTTTCATCCTGTGATTGGGGCAGTTTCTTGTAGCCTTCTTCATGCGATCCCGCGCAAGCACTACTGGCTCACGATCTTCTTGCTTAAAACAAGTTATCTGATAGCGTAATTGCATAATTTTTGCACTACACAAAACTTAAAAATTTGCTACAGCAAGCAGTCCATGAAATTATAGTGCATCTAGGCAAAGCAGCACGCAAGGTTTTACCTCTTCGAGAGGGTCCGAACCTGGGTAAACATCGTCACCCTTTGTTTCCAATTAACATTGTTCCTACACCAGCAGTTCGGGACCCCCTACCCAAAATCCGCCGGTTTTAGCACCGACACATGGCGATTGGATTGTAGGATGAACTCACTGAAAAAGACATAATTTTGAATGTTTTATTGATAATATGTCTTATAATAAGTGATGGATGTGATACACGATTATAGGTATGGCTAACTTGAAGAGGGATTGTCGCGGTGATGATGGTGGCTGCGGCTATGTAGATGAGATGGGAAATGACGGTGGCTAGGGTTAGAAGATGGTTATCGTGTTCTATATCGCAAATGGTGCTCTCCCTGCTGGGATTCTGATGTTGGACCCTTTATAAAGGTTGGTTGGTTGGACCTCTTGGAGCCGTGGGCGTTTGGTACGAGCCCTTGCGCTCATACTAAAGGTAGTCTTGTGTTTTGGCTTTTCTGGTACACCTCCAATTCCTTCCTCGCTCCGACTAATTTTTTTGTTTCGTCCGTAGTGATGATTCCTTTCCATGTTTAGGCCCTCTTCCAACGGAGCCATATTAAACAAATGATTTTGTGATCTCTCACATTCATTATTCTTAGTACACACTAAATAAAGAATACCGAAGTGATTTTCTTGAAAATTCCGGGATTATCCGGTTTAAACAATAGTGATGAGCACAAAAATATCACTCATCAATCAACCACAGGCAATTTCGGCTAGCGGCCAGACCATGCCGGCACCCCAGCCCAACCAGGCTAGATCTGGGTCCGGGTCCGGGCAAACCCCAACCGAGCCACCAGCCCCTGGTAGGGAATGACGCAAGCCCCAACAAGTTAGGTGTGAGAGGGCTAGATCTGGCTTCTGCCCGTTGGATCCGTGAAGGTGTGATGTCCAAGGTGGCGTCGGAGGCAGTAAAGGGCGTCAACGGAGATCCACGCACCAGGAGGAGGTGAGGACCGCGTGAGGAGGGAGAAGAAGGAATGGAGCAGGCCCCACAGACGCCTACTATCGCCAGGGAGGGCTTTCCCCATCGACGTCGACACCAACGGTGGAGACAGAAAGAAGGCATGAGCGGAGGCCTGACGGCGACAGCGGGACACCACCCATGTCGCCCTAGGTAGACGACACTCGCCGGAGGCGGGAGGATATTTTTCACAGCTTCTCACTAGCGGTATGTTCTAACTGGATTTGGAGTATTATGGATCATAAAGTAAACTAAGCCAATATTTCAATCAATCATATTCCAAAAAAAAATCAATCAATCAAGTACTCTAAAACACAATTTCCCATGATTGTGGTCTGGTTAGCGCGTTTTCTAGTTTTTCTTTGTGAGAATATATTTTTGTGAAGATATTTTTGTATGCAAAAGCTCCACGATTGATTTCAACACGTGTCCTCCCATGGTTGGCTGGTTACCGTGTTTTCTATTTTTATTTTCACCACGATTGAGAAACAAACAATTTTCTGCAGAGATAGATAAACATGTGTTGCCCTATTATTTGTTTGTGAGGGTTTGCACGTCGGGTGAAAAAACTGACAGCGTATATATAACTATCTCTTCACAGGTACGTGCCCTTCGATCGTCGGTTCCGCGTAGTGCTGGATAATTCGCTGGACAAGCCATGGATCACGTACCCATCGAAGACTCCTTGGAATCGCTCCGGATCGACTCCTCGCCGCCGCGTGATGCGTCGGCGCCGGAGCCGGCGCTCGACGAGCCCACGGCCCCCCTGTTCCAGATCCAGGGAAGACAGCAGCGCCAACCCGTCGCCGCCCGCACGGGACCCTGGCCCGTAGCTCTTCCGTCCGCTTTCATGGCGCCGGCCGCCCACGACGGCCATGGTGACGATGCCCACGTCGTCGGTCAGGGTCAGTCCGGACACGGCGATTCGGCGGCGCGGCAGCAAATCCGGTGGGAGCCGGAGGCGAAGGCGTGCGCCCAGTGCCACAGGACGGAGAGAGATCCAGTGACTTCACTTGGTGAAGTTACGTTGCAACTTTAGGCTCTTCATCTCCATCCAAAACAGATCCAATGGTCCATATCACATAAAGCAAAAGCCCTCAGCACTTGGTTAGTTTTGCAGCCCAGCAGCGACAGAAAACTTATCGTAGGATTCAGTTAAAACAGATTACATGCCAACTATCTAATCTTCATTTCTGAATATATAAACTATAGGTCTATAGCCGTTTCAACATACATGAAGCAAGGTTATCATTTGGCTGTACCTTCCACTTAGCTGAACTAAAAAGATCATACATGCACATACATATTTTTGACTGACAATACTCATGAAACAGATATAGAGTGGCATTTGACATTGAAAGGCTGCATCATAGAACATCCAAATGCTACAGCAAAAAATGCTAATGTCGAGTAATCATTCAAGTACACAAAAGCAGGCCATTTCACTTGTACACTTAGGCCAAAAAAGACTGGTCAATCCCCAAAATACTGTAGTTAACCCTGTCCAAAATACTACCTAGCAACTTTGAAGATACTAGATCAGATCATCATGAAGATATCATCGTCAACTCGTGAAGTTGTCAAAAGCTTGGTAAAGCTGTCGATTGCATCGTATTCTTGACGCTTCTCACTTTCTCCCATGGGACTCCCTCCTTTGTTTGTGCCATCATTCTCCATTTGCACTTGAGGCTGCACACTGTCTTTTTTCGTTTATTGTTGTTGCTGTCCATGTAAATGAAAAATCATTTTGTTAGTTTAGGAATGAATAAGAACAGATAGTACATACTGCAGCTGACCTTTGCTTCTTTTTTTGTTGTTGCCACTGATTTAGGTTGCTTTCGCCCCTTACGTAACTTATCAAACCAAGTTTGCTTTCTTCTTAAATTTTTAGATGAAACCTCCTTTTTCTTCAGTTTTGCAGAACTAAGAAAGTCATTGGCTTGCTGCACATTTGGATCATTTTAGCATCAGCCCAGAATATGTTGGTTATATCCTCCTCACAATCCAACTGTAGTGCATATTGGAATGATGGATTGTCAGCAGTTTTGTCATGAAAATATTTCAACATACTTCTAGCTTGTCCAAAAGCCAACTCCCTTTGTCGCTTGGTTCGCAAATGATTTTTTTGGTCACGGCAAGTATATCCAAGGTTAATCGGTCCACCAACTTGATGAGAAGCAAACTCATGTGCAGCTTGTGGCATAATGCCGGAATCATCGGCGGTTTCAATTTCAAAAGCTTATCTTTCTGAAATCTTTCTTTGGGATATCATCAAGTGGCGAGTTTGTGGCAATGGCAACAAGTGGTTGTGTTCCAGCACAACCTCGGTTACTTCATAATTTCCGGCCTCTCGATCCAATTGAAAAGACATACGAACTTGGTGGTTCTTGTTTCAGCTCTAAAACGCTTTGTTGCATGATCGGTTTGCCCTTTTCTTCGATGACCCTCGTTGGAACAAACAAATCTACATGAACCAACCTGACCATCAAGTCTGCTTTTGTTTGCATATCTCCTTCTCACACCAAAGCCTGTGTGACCCCCATATGCAACCCAAAATGCCCAAGCCTCATCCACATTTCTGAATCTCATACCAACTTGAGGTATTCCCTTGCCAATTTCTGCCATCTTACAATAGTCAATTGTGAAGCACAACACTGAATTCTGTCAAATAGCACAATAGAGAGCACTCAATTTCAGAAATTCCAAATGAAAGTCTAAAATCAGAGGACAAAATTTCATCAGAGTGTACGTGCAAACTATTCCAAGCAATTTGTATTGTACATGCATCATGAGTAATCAAACTGACTATCATTCTGCACCCAAGCAACTCAAACTGAACCTGTACAAGAACTGCTCTGTACATACCTAACTCTTACTATATCTGTATGAATCGGGGACACATTACCTCGACTGGATGCGGGATGGCAGAGGTCCGACGGCGACGGCGGCACGCGTGGCCTTCCCACTCCTCCGGCGGCAGCCCGCTCCTCCCTCTCCTCCAGCGACGGTGCGGCCGCGCGGCTCCTTTTCCTCTTCAATGCAGCGGCCGGCGCGGCCACGCGGCTCCTCTCCAATGCGGCGGCCGGCGCGAATCCCTTGCTCTCTCTCCCAGATGTTGCGGTGTGGTGCGATTCCCCTTCCTCTCCGATGCGGCGGAGCAGCGCCGTCTCCCTGTCCGAGACGCCGGCGCGGCGCGGGAGAGCGGAGCAAATTCCCACGAACTCTTTTCTTCAGCTGCACTCGTCCAAAACTGCTAAGTGCTAAGGGCTTTTACTTTTGTGTGATATGAACCATTAGATCTGTTTTGGATGGAGATGAAGAGCCTAAAGTTGCAACGTGACTTCACCAAGTGAAGTCACTGGATCTCAGTCCCACAGGACGGACACGCCGCAGTGGCGGACCGGGCCGGACGGGCCGGGCACGCTGTGCAACGCGTGCGGCATCCGGTACAGGATGAGCAGGGAGAAAGCTTGGGCGCAGCTGGCGTCCAGCGCCGGCGAAGTTCCCCGACCATGAACCTGCGCAGCTAGCTAGCTAGCTGTGCATGCCATGTGTGACACGCGTTTGCTCAAGTTGTTTGCAACAATCAGGAGGAGTATCAATTAGCAATTAGCGAGGTCAATTGATTAGTGTATTATTATACTAGAAGGTATCTTTTCTTCGTTCTAAGCATGTTTAATGTTTGGGCCATGGGCAGTGATAGGCGCCGGCAGTCCGGCCGAACGGTCGGGCCGGACTAGCCCCAGCCGCCCGATCCAGCCATTACGAGTCGTTCAATCCCCGCGTTGACTTCCCCTCTCCCTAGTCCTCTTCACAAAGCCCCCTCGTCTGGACATCCTTCAGCCGCAGGCCTTCACCCCCTCACCTGGACCTTCTCTCTCCGCCGCCCCCGTGCTGTTGGATGCCGCACTCGCCGTCGTCTTCTCATGTTTCTCGCCAGGATCCATGCATGCAGCAAAAACTTCGCCAACAAAAAAAAGTTGTCAAAAAAATAGCTATATGTTGCCGTCCCCTGTTGAATCATTTTGAAAACCCGGTTCCAGCAAAATTGAAGCTATGGCTGTAGCAAAAAATTGTTGGTACAAAAAAACTCTGGTAGTAGCAAATGATATCTCTGGTAGTGGCAAAACTCTGAGGCGGTTGCAGCAAAAGATAGCCATCACTGCTGTCGACCAACACCGTCGTGGGTGGATGTAGCAAAAATTGGGTGTGGTTCCCGCAAAATCAAAACATGGATGTAGCAAAAAAATGTCTCCGGTTCCAGCAAAATCAAAATATGGTTGTAGCAAAAAACTTGACCGGAAAACTACAGGAGATGTAGCATCTCGTGAAAGAATGAATGTACTAGCAAACGTCAACACCTGTGGTAACAAAAAGTGACAAAGGTTGTATCAAAAACACAGTCACCGGTCTCGTATGTCATGGAGATGGATGTAACAAAAAGATGACACACACCAGTAATAACAGAAAAATAGAACGATTGTAGCAAAAATCGATCGCCGGTTCCAGCAAAAACACCATGAAAGCAGATTTCAGGCAAGGGTGGGTGGCAGCAAAAACATGGGCCGGTTCCAGCAAACCAAACCATGGTTGTAGCGAAAACTCGCCATCGACGAGGTCGATTGCAGCTCGGCCATGGTGACTAGTGCATCCGGCTGCGCAGGCCATGGAGAGCGGCACACCCAGTTGCGGGCGTAGCTGCGCACTCCTCCCAGCTGCTGAATCTCATGGAGGGATTTCTCTCGCTGGAGAAAAAGAGAGAGAGATGGAGGGGATGGGAGTGACAGAGGAAGAGGATAAGGGAGGGAGATGGAGAAGAAGATAAGACAGAAAAAAATGAGAGGATGGAAGCAGCGAGACGTGTGCTACAATCTGGTGGCATCGAGCGTTGCGCCTGCGACCGGTCGAACGTTTCGGCCGGCGCACTGGCGTAAAACGTTTACCTTGGGCCAATGCTAATTTACGTTCGATAAATTTTTAGCACTGCAAGTTAAATACTACCTCCGTCATAGTTTAGAAGGCACAGTTAAATTTGCGTGCATTTCCACAATAGACAAGGCACAGTTAAAACTAAATTTGCGTGGATTATGAGGTTTTAGTTGGATTTAATTAGGTGATTGGGATCTTGACGATCTAGTAAAAGATGTTTGGTTGATTATGTGAATTTAGGTCTAGTAGGTAAGCATGCTGGTTATTATGTTCATGGATAAATAATTTTTTAATGAACTTGAAAAGTTTTGAATTTAGTTCGGCGATTGTGATCTTGAACCAAATTTTATGGTGGATTATGAGATTTTTGATGGATTAGTTAGTTGATTGTGATTTTAAGGAGTAGTAGTCAATGATGATCGGTGTACTAATTAATTTTGAACAATTAGGCTTAGTTAGGTGATTGTGATATTGAACCAAATTTTTGTGTGATTTATGAGATTTTAGTCGGGTTTAGTTAGGTGATTGTGTCTTGAGATGATAATCAAAGATGTTTAGTGGATTATGAGATTTAGGTCTAGTAGATGAGCATGATGATTACTATATTGGTGAATAAACAGATATGTAATTTAGTTTGGGACAATTTGGATTTAGTTAGGTGATTGGGATCTTGATGAGGAAGTCAAAGATGTTTGGTATATTAATTAATCTTGAACAATTTGGATTTAGTTAGGTGATTGTGATATTGAACCAAATTCCTATGTGATTTATGAGATTCTAGTTGGATTTAGTTAGGTGGTTGTGTCTTGAGAAGATAATCAAAGATGTTTGGTGGATTATGAGGTCTTAGGTCTAATAGATGAGCATGGTGATTATTATATTGATGGATAAACAAATATTTAATTTAGTTTGCAAATTAGATTTAGTTAGGTATTGTGATCTTTTAACCTTATTTTACGGTGGTTTATAAGGTTTTTGTTGGATTTAGTTAGGTGATTGTGATTTTGGAGAGCTAGTATAAATGTTCGGTAGATTATCTGTATTTAGGTGTAGTAGATGGGCATCTTGATTATTATATTGGTGAATAAATGGATGGTTAGTAAACATGGAGCAATTTGGATTTAGTTAGGTGATTGTGATCTTGAGGAGATAGTCAAAGATGTTCGATGGATTATTTTTTCTTGAACAATTTGGATTTAGTTAGGTGGTTGTGACATTGAACCAAATTTCTCTGTGATTCATGAGATTTTAGTTGGATTTGGTTAGCTGATTATGTCTTGAGATGATAATCAAAGATGATTGGTGGATTATAAGAGTTTAGGTCTAGTAGACGAGCAGGGTGATTACTATGTTGGTGAATAAACAGATATTTAATTTAGTTTGGAACAATTTGGATTTTGTTAGGTGATTGTGATCTTCTGACCAATTTTAGGTTTAATAGATGAGCATGGTGATTATTATATTGGTGGATAAATGAATCTTTAATAAATTTAGAACAACTTGAATTTAATTATACGACTTTGATCTTGAGGAGGAGATAGTTAAAGATGTTTGGTGTATCAATTAATCTTGAATAATTTGGATTTAGCTAGGTGATTGTGATGTTGAACCAAATTTCTGTGTCATTTGTGAAATTTTAGTTGGAATTAGTTAGGTGATTGTGTCTTGAGAAGATAATCAAAGATATTGCGTGGATTATGAGATTTTAGGTCTAGTAGATGAGCATGGTGATTATTATATTAGTGGATAAACAAATATTTAATTTACTTTTGAACAATTTGGATTTAGTTAGGTGATTGTGTTCTTTTGACCTAATTTTACGGTGGATTATAAGGATTTGGGTGGATTTAGTTAGTTTATTATGATTTTGACAAGCTAGTAAAAGATGTTCGGTGGATTATGTGGATTTAGGTCTAGTAGGTGAGCATGTTGATTATTATATTGATGGATAAATGAATCTTTAATAAATTTGGAACAATTTGGATTTTTAGTTAGGCAATTGTGATTTTGAACCAAATTTTATGGTGGATTGAGATTTTTTATGGATTAGTTAGTTGATTGTGATCTCGAGGGGACAGTCAAAGATGTTTGGTGGACTAACTATTCTTGAACAATTTGGATTTAGTTGGGTGGTTGTGATACTGAACCAAATTTCACGCTGGGTTATGAGATTTTAGGTGGATTTAGTTAAGTGATTGTCTTGAGAATATAGTCAAAGATATTTGCTGGACTATGAGATTTTAGGTTTTATTGATGAGAATAGTGATTATTTTATTGGGGGATAAACAAATCTTCAATTTAGTTTGGAACAATTTTGATTTAGTTAGGCGATTGTTATTTTTCAAGGGATTTATGGTGGATTTGAGGCTTTTTTGGATTTAGTTAGGTGGATGTGATCTTGAAGAGATATTCAAAGATGTTTGATGAATGATGTTTATATAGGTCTAGTAAATGAGCATGGTGGTTTATTATATTGGTGGATAAATGGATCTTTAATGAACATGATGCAATTTGGATGTAGTTAGGCGATTGTGATCTTCAACAAATTTCACGGTGGATTATAAGATTTTCAATAGATTTAGTCAGTAGATTGTGATCTCGAGGAGATAGTCAAATATGTTCGGTGGATTAATTAATTTTGAGCAATTTGGATTTAGTTAGGTGATTGTGATATTGAACCAAATTTCTCTATGGTTTATGAGATTTTCGTTGGATTTAGTTATGTGATTCTGTCTAGAGATGATAATCAAAGATGATTGGCGGATTATGAGATTTAGGTCTAGTAGATGTGCATGGTGATTACTATATTGGTTAATAAACAAATATTTAATTTAGTTTGGTGATTGTGACCTTTTGACAAATTTTTACGGTGGATTATGAGGTTTTAGTTGGATTTACTTTGGTGATTGGGATCTTGACGTGCTAGTAAAAGATGTTTGGTTGATTATGTGAATTTAGGTCTAGTAGGTACATGTTGGTTATTATGTTGATGGATAAATAATTTTTTAATGAACTTGGAAAATTTTGAATTTAGTTCGGCGATTGTGATCTTCAAACCAAATTTTATGGTGGATTATGAGATTTTTGATGGATTAGTTAGTTGATTGTGATTTTAAGGAGTAGTAGTCAAAGATGTTCGGTGTATTAATTAATCTTGAACAATTAGGCTTTAGTTAGGTGATTGTTATTGAACCAAATTTTTGTGTGATTTATGAGATTTTAGTCGGGTTTAGTTAGGTGATTGTGTCTTGAGATGATAATCAAATATGTTTAGTGGATTATGAGATTTAGGTCTAGTAGATGAGCATGTTGATTACTATATTGGTGAATAAACAGATATGTAATTTAGTTTGGGACAATTTGGATTTAGTTAGGTGATTGGGACCTTGATGAGGAAGTCAAGGATGTTTGGTATATTAATTAATCTTGAACAATGTGGATTTAGTTAGGTGATTGTGATATCGAACCAAATTTCTATGTGATTTATGAGATTCTAGTTGGATTTAGTTAGGTGGTTGTGTCTTGAGAAGATAGTCAAAGATGTTTGGTGGATTATGAGATCTTAGGTCTAATAGATGAGCATGGTGATTATTATATTGATGGATAAAGAAGTATTTAATTTAGTTTGCAAATTAGATTTAGTTAGGTATTGTGATCTTTTAACCTTATTTCACAGTGGTTTATAAGGTTTTCGTTGGATTTAGTTAGGTGATTGTGATTTTGGAGAGCTAGTATAAGATGTTCGGTGGATTATGTGTATTTAGGTGTAGTAGATGAGCATCTTGATTATTATATTGGTGAATAAATGGATGTTTAGTAAACATGGAGCAATTTGGATTTAGTTAGGTGATTGTGATCTTGAGGAGATAGTCAAAGATGTTCGGTGGATTAATTTTTCTTGAACAATTTGGATTTAGTTAGGTGGTTGTGACATTGAACCAAATTTCTCTGCGATTTATGAGATTTTAGTTTGATTTGGTTAGCTGATTATGTCTTGAGATGATAATCAAAGATGATTGGTGGATTATAAGATTTCAGGTCTAGTAGACGAGCAGGGTGATTACTATGTTGGTGAATAAACAAATATTTAATTTAGTTTGGAACAATTTGGATTTTGTTAGGTGATTGTGATCTTCTGACCAATTTTAGGTTTAATAGATGAGCATGGTGATTATTATATTGGTTGATAAATGAATCTTTAATAAATTTAGAACAATTTGAATTTAGTTATACGACTGTGATCTTGAGGAGGAGATAGTTAAAGATGTTTGGTGTATCAATTAATCTTGAATAATTTGTATTTAGCTTGGTAATTGTGATGTTGAACCAAATTTCTGTGTGATTTATGAAATTTTAGTTGAAATTAGTTAGGTGATTGTGTCTTGAGAAGATAATCAAAGCTATTTCGTGGATTATGAGATTTTAGGTCTAGTAGATGAGCATGGTGATTATTATATTAGTGGATAAACAAATATTTAATATAGTTTTGAACAATTTGGATTTAGTTAGGTGATTGTGATCTTTTGACCTAATTTTACTGTTGATTATAAGGATTTGGGTGGATTTAGTTAGTTTATTGTGATTTTGACAAGCTAGTAAAAGATGTTCAGTGGATTATGTGGATTTAGGTCTAGTAGGTGAGCATGTTGATTATTATATTGATGGATAAATGAATCTTTAATAAATTTGGAACAATTTGGATTTAGTTAGGCGATTGTGATTTTGAACCAAATTTTATGGTGGATTGAGATTTTTTATGGATTAGATAGTTGATTGTGATCTCGAGGGGACAGTCAAAGATGTTTGGTGGACTAACTATTCTTGAACAATTTGGATTTAGTTGGGTGGTTGTGATACTGAACCAAATTTCACGTTGGGTTATGAGATTTTAGGTGGATTTAGTTAAGTGATTGTCTTGAGAATATAGTCAAAGATATTTGGTGGACTATGCGATTTTAGGTTTTATTGATGAGAATAGTGATTATTGTATTGGTGGATAAACAAATCTTTAATTTAGTTTGGAATAATTTTGATTTAGTTAGGTGATTGTTATTTTTCAACAGATTTTTGGTGGATTTGAGGCTTTTTTGGATTTAGTTAGGTGGATGTGATCTTGACAAGATAGTCAAAGATGTTTGATGAATGATGTTAATCTAGGTCTAGTAAATTAGCATGGTGGTTTATTATATTGGTGGATAAATGGATCTTTAATGAACATGAAGCAATTTGGATGTAGTTAGGCGATTGTGATCTTCAACAAATTTCACGGTGGATTATAAGATTTTCAATAGATTTGTCAGTAGATTGTGATCTTGAGGAGATAGTCAAATATGTTCGGTGGATTAATTAATTTTGAGCAATTTGGATTTAGTTAGGTGATTGTGATATTGAACCAAATTTCTCTATGGTTTATGAGATTTTCGTTGGATTTAGTTAGGTGATTTTGTCTAGAGATGATAATCAAAGATGTTAGGTGGATTATGAGATTTAGGTCTAGTAGATGTGCATGGTGATTACTAAATTGGTGAATAAACAAATATTTAATTTAGTTTGGTGATTGTGACCTTTTGACAAATTTTTACGGTGGATTATGAGGTTTTAGTTGGATTTATTTAGGTGATTGGGATCTTGACGAGCTAGTAAAAGATGTTTGGTTGATTATGTGAATTTAGGTCTAGTAGGTAAGCATGTTGGTTATTATGTTGATGGATAAATAATTTTTTAATGAACTTGGAAAATTTGGAATTTAGTTTGGCGATTGTGATCTTCAAACCAAATTTTATGGTGGATTATGAGATTTTTGATGGATTAGTTAGTTGATTGTGATTTTAAGGAGTAGTAGTCAAAGATGTTCGGTGTATTAATTAATCTTGAACAATTAGGCTTTAATTAGGTGATTGTTATTGAACCAAATTTTTGTGTGATTTATGAGATTTTAGTCGGGGTTAGTTAGGTGATTGTGTCTTGAGATGATAATCAAATATGTTTAGTGGATTATGAGATTTAGGTCTAGTAGATGAGCATGATGATTACTATATTGGTGAATAAACAGATATGTAATTTAGTTTGGGACAATTTGGATTTAGTTAGGTGATTGGGATCTTGATGAGGAAGTCAAAGATGTTTGGTATATTAATTAATCTTGCACAATTTGGATTTAGTTAGGTGATTGTGATATTGAACCAAATTCCTATGTGATTTATGAGATTCTAGTTGGATTTAGTTAGGTGATTGTGTCTTGAGAAGATAGTCAAAGATGTTTGGTGGATTATGAGATCTTAGGTCTAATAGATGAGCATGGTGATTATTATATTGATGGATAAACAAATATTTAATTTAGTTTGCAAATTAGATTTAGTATTGTGATCTTTTAACCTTATTTTACGGTGGTTTATAAGGTTTTTGTTGGATTTAGTTAGGTGATTGTGATTTTGGAGACCTAGTATAAATGTTTGGTGGAATATGTGTATTTAGGTGTAGTAGATGGGCATCTTGATTATTATATTGGTGAATAAATGGATGGTTAGTAAACATGAAGCAATTTGGATTTAGTTAGGTGATTGTGATCTTGAGGAGATAGTCAAAGATGTTCGATGGATTATTTTTTCTTAAACAATTTGGATTTAGTTAGGTGGTTGTGACATTGAACCAAATTTCTCTGTGATTTATGAGATTTTAGTTGGATTTGGTTAGCTGATTATGTCTTGAGATGATATTCAAAGATGATTGGTGGAATATAAGATTTTAGGTCTAGTAGACGAGCAGGATGATTACTATGTTGGTGAATAAACAGATATTTAATTTAGTTTGGAACAATTTGGATTTTTTTTAGGTGATTGTGATCTTCTGACCAATTTTAGGTTTAATAGATGAGCATGGTGATTATTATATTGGTGGATACATGAATCTTTAATAAATTTAGAACAATTTGAATTTAGTTATACGACTATGATCTTGAGGAGGAGATAGTTAAAGATGTTTGGTGTATCAATTAATCTTGAATAATTTGGATTTAGCTAGGTGATTGTGATGTTGAACCAAATTTCTGTGTGCTTTATGAAATTTTAGTTGGAATTAGTTAGGTGATTGTGTCTTGAGAAGATAATCAAAGATATTTCGTGGATTATGAGATTTTAGGTCTAGTAGATGAGCATGGTGATTATTATATTGGTGGATAAACAAATATTTAATTTTGTTTTGAACAATTTGGATTTAGTTAGGTGATTGTGATCTTTTGACCTAATTTTACTGTGGATTATAAGGATTTGGGTGGATTTAGTTAGTTTATTGTGATTTTGACAAGCTAGTAAAAGATGTTCGGTGGATTATGTGGATTTAGGTCTAGTAGGTGAACATGTTGATTATTATATTGATGGATAAATGAATCTTTGATAAATTTGGATTTAGTTAGGCGAATGTGATTTTGAACCAAATTTTATGGTGGATTGAGATTTTTTATGGATTAGATAGTTGATTGTGATCTCGAGGGGATAGTCAAAGATGTTTGGTGGACTAACTATTCTTGAACAATTTGGATTTAGTTGGGTGGTTGTGATACTGAACCAAATTTCACGCTGGGTTATGAGATTTTAGGTGGATTTAGTTAAGTGATGGTCTTGAGAATATAGTCAAAGATATTTGGTGGACTATGAGGTTTTAGGTTTTATAGATGAGAATAGTGATTATTTTATTGGTGGATAAACAAATCTTTAAATTAGTTTGGAACAATTTTGGTTTAGTTAGGTGATTGTTATTTTTCAACAGATTTATGGTGGATTTGAGGCTTTTTTGGATTTAGTTAGGTGGATGTGACCTTGACGAGATAGTCAAAGATGTTTGATGAATGATGTTAATCTAGGTCTAGTAAATGAGCATGGTGGTTTATTATATTGGTGGATAAATGGATTTTCAATAAACATGAAGCAATTTGGATGTAGTTAGGCGATTGTGATCTTGAACAAATTTCACGGTGGATTATAAGATTTTCAATAGATTTAGTAAGTAGATTGTGATCTTGAGGAGATAGTCAAAAATGTTCGGTGGATTAGTTAATTTTGAACAATTTGGATTTAGTTAGGTGATTGTGATATTGAACCATGTGCCAGAGCCATGAGTTGGTTGCGAGATCTTATGGGTTTCACCTCTAGCCTACCCCAACTTGTTTGGGACTAAAGGCTTTGTTGTTGTTGTTGTTGTATTGTGATATTGAACCAAATTTCTCTATGGTTTATGAGATTTTCGTTGGATTTAGTTAGGTGATTCTGTCTTGAGATGATAATCAAAGATGTTTGGTGGATTATGAGATTTAGGTCTAGTAGATGTGCATGGTGATTACTATATTGGTGAATAAACAAATATTTAATTTAGTTTGGTGATTGTGACCTTTTGATAATTTTTTACAGTGGATTATGAGGTTTTAGTTGGATTTACTTAGGTGATTGGGATCTTGACGAGCTAGTAAAAGATGTTTGGTTGATTATGTGAATTTAGGTCTAGTAGGTAAGCATGTTGGTTATTATGTTCATGGATAAATAATTTTTTAATGAACTTGGAAAATTTTGAATTTAGTTCGGCGATTGTGATCTTGAACCAAATTTTATGGTGGATTATGAGATTTTTGATGGATTAGTTAGTTGATTGTGATTTTAAGGAGTAGTAGTCAAAGATGTTCGGTGTTTTAATTAATCTTGAACAATTAGGCTTTAGTTAGGTGATTGTGATATTGAACCATATTTTTGTGTGATTTATGAGATTTTAGTCGGGTTTAGTTAGGTGATTGTGTCTTGAGATGATAATCAAAGATGTTTAGTAGATTATGAGATTTAGGTCTAGTAGATGAGTATGATGATTACTATATTGGTGAATAAACAGATATGTAATTTAGTTTGGGACAATTTGGATTTAGTTAGGTGATTGGGATCTTGATGAGGAAGTCAAAGATGTTTGGTATATTAATTAATCTTGAACAATTTGGATTTAGTTAGGTGATTGTGATATTGAACCAAATTTCTATGTGATTTATGAGATTCTAGTTGGATTTAGTTAGGTGGTTGTGTCTTGAGAAGATAGTCAAAGATGTTTGGTGGATTATGAGATCTTAGGTCTAATAGATGAGCATGGTGATTATTATATTGATGGATAAACAAATATTTAATTTAGTTTGCAAATTAGATTTAGTTAGGTATTGTGATCTTTTAACCTTATTTCACAGTGGTTTATAAGGTTTTCGTTGGATTTAGTTAGGTGATTGTGATTTTGGAGAGCTAGTATAAGATGTTCGGTGGATTATGTGTATTTAAGTGTAGTAAATGAGCATCTTGATTATTATATTGGTGAATAAATGAATGTTTAGTAAACATGGAGCAATTTGGATTTAGTTAGGTGATTGTGATCTTGAGGAGATAGTCAAAGATGTTCGGTGGATTAATTTTTCTTGAACAATTTGGATTTAGTTAGGTGGTTGTGACATTGAACCAAATTTCTCTGTGATTTATGAGATTTTAGTTGGATTTGGTTAGCTGATTATGTCTTGAGATGATAATCAAAGATGATTGGTGGATTATAAGATTTTAGGTCTAGTAGATGAGCATGGTGATTACTATGTTGGTGAATAAATAGATATTTAATTCAGTTTGGAACAATTTGGATTTAGTTAGGTGATTGTGATCTTCTGACCAATTTTAGGTTTAATAGATGAGCATGGTGATTATTATATTGGTGGATAAATGAATCTTTAATAAATTTGGAACAATTTGAATTTAGTTATATGACTGTGATCTTGATCCAAATTTTATGGTGGATTATGAGATTTAATTCGCCTGCCCTCTGCCTCTTCGTCGAGGAGCATGCATTGTGCGGTGGTGCAGCGGCTCGTGCGGCGTGCGGTGGCCTCAGAAGGTGGGCGCCGACATGTGCAGCTTGTGCACAATGGCGACTCCACGCATCTCCTGCGCCCTGCAACCATATATTTTAAATTGGTAGGTATTCCAGGTAGTTAGCTTATTATGGACTATACCTACTTTTGATGTTTGAACTCCGATACTAATTTATGTTATTGTTGCATAGGTGAATGGTGCTTTAGCTTCAATGACCAATTTTATTGCTAATATTTTTCCCACTGGAAGTATCAAAGAATATACAACTTGGTATGGAGAAGTTTCCTTATGGGGAAATAAAGATTCTTGTATGCAGAACTATTTGGGCTCTCGCAGCTGTATTAGTTGGTTTTAGTTCTCAGATTTTTACTTTGCCTTTTTTGGCAAAAAATTGGATGGTATATGAATCTGAGATCTGGACCTCAAGTTCACTGCTTTCCTTTTCATCTACAGTCGCAAGGAAGAGTAGGAAGATCAGGCAGAGAGGGTTTCACATACCTCTTCTACACTGACAAGTCTTTGCTTTCCAGGATTGCCATGGTGAGCTGCTGCTGTAATGCTTTAATTTTCTTTTGTTTTGATGGCTAGATGAGATTTGTGGTGAAAAGTCTCCTTTATTTTGTTTACTTACAGATCTTGAATGAGCGATTGATAATTTTGCTGGATAGGTTAGAAATCTAAATAATAGACATTTTAAAGGATGTAGTTGTTAAACATGGAAACCCAAGAAAAATATATAGCTTACTTACAGTGTTGTTTGATCCATCGCTCTGCGGCAGGCTCACTGATGGACTTGAAATATGCCTAATCTTGGACTGCAGTTCTTGCATGTTGTTGGTGAGTTTCTTTTATTCTATATTTAGGGGGCTCTAAGCTACTGAATTAGGAAGTATACAGTTATGTTGGCTATTGCAGGGAGCTTTGGATGGTGGTCTTGATATTCTGCACAGTGACAAGAGATTTGCTGGCTTCAAGAAGGATAAGAAGCAGCTGGGCGCTGAGATTCACCGGATACATCTATGAAGGTCATGTTGCTGACTACATGAAGGTGAGTTGGACTACATGAAGGTGAGTTGGATCCATTGCCTTCGTGGTATTATAATGCCATTTCTTCACTCCCTAGGGCTATTGTTGTTGTATACATGAATTCTTTCTGGAAGATATATCTGGGCCTGATTCACCCATATAAAGTATCCTAAAGCAGTGTACTTTGTTCTTATTTCTGAAGCAACTTATCGAATTTCGTTTTAACTTCTGCCCTACCTTCTCCTCTCTCCTTTTCCCCACCCTCCCATCACTACTTGTCAATCCCTTCTTCCAGATCTCTCTTCTTCTCTCTCATGTACCCCCCTGCTGGTGAACAGAGAGGGATGAATCCGGCCACCAGGGCAAAAGATCAGGGTGGATCCAAGCCATCACCGCCTCTCCTTTACTGCCTTGGACGATGGCCGCCTCCCAGGTGCAGTCAATGTGGAGGCCAAAATCGAAATTGCGAAAGAGAAGTGATGCCTCCTCCTCTGAGCTGCTGCATCACCGTGCCCCTCTGGTGGCTTGCCTGCTTTCAGAACGAAGAGGTGGTGGCAGGCGGAGGAGGGAGCATGACCCTGGGATGGACGCAGTGGAGCACAACCAGGTGATAATTGGGTGGGAGCAAAAAGGGGAGCAGGCAATGACCCTTTTTAAATTTGGCTTCGGTAAGGAGAGCAGGCAATAACCCTCTTTCACTTTCATGTCGGTAAGGCCAGAATGACAGGCCTAAGCTCCTGGTGATATCCTACTCCACTCAGTTTTTTCTTCTTCCATGCCTACACGGATCTATTTTTTTTAGTTTAAACCTGTCTAAATTTCTGTCATATCAAATCTTTTGAAACAATGTGCTACTATTATTATTACTGAACTGTGTCAATCTGTTTGTTTTTTGAAGTGGGAAGGGATGAATTGAACAAGAATGAAGGACGACGTGTTTGTTCTTCAACCATTTCCCTCTGAAACCTAGGTTAGGACTGTCCCCTGTTAAGTGTGTGGTTTTACCTGCTACTATATTAGTCATGCAGACATGTTCAATGTTCGACTGTTTCTTGCCTCTGAAACCCAAGTTAGGATTGTCCGTTGTTAAGTGTGTGCTTGTACCTGCCGCTAAATTAATCATGCACTTTCATTTTGGTTGCAGAAAATTGGGGGAAATCATGGCTAGAGCATATGTGAACTTGGCCTCCGGTCATTTAGTCAGGTTTCTGGTTCTGCTTGGGAGAGTATCAAGTGTTTCCCGTTTGTTTATTTAAATAATTTGTATCTAATTCTTGTGAAGTAGATCGTGCTTGGGAGAGTAGCATGTGTTTCCCAGCAAGCATGTTGCTTGCTGGTTTTAGATTATTGATTTAGTTACATGCATAGAACCTTTTGGACGGTTGGCTTGGCTGTTCGGATCTATTTTTATACAGGGAAAACCGTATTCCAATCATAAAACTGATACAACGGGCACACTAATATGACTGCTGTACTTTGATATCGACCATTTGATTATTCAGGAGATATGTATCAAAAGAAGAAAAAAAAGGTGTGAACCATTTGATCGCTGGGTAGATGTGTGTTAAGGAAATAAAACAGACAACATGTTTGTTCCTTTGGATATATGTTGTCAAACAGAAAATTCTTTTTATTTATCGGGGCAAAAGAATTGTTGTTTGAGTTATAAGTCTTGGCTACCTCCGCTTGCTTTTCGATGTTCAGTTCACTAATTCCCTGCTCTTTCCTTAATTTCTCCCTTCTAGATTATGCTTCACTGTCAACTATCCGCAAGAATGAGAGCTCTCCGGGATGAGGATGTCATCCTGCCAGCTTGCCGCCGACGACAACAAACCAGATAGGTTGGCCAAGCTGCTAGGACAAATATGAAGACGAACTGGTGAGTAGTGTAAGTGAACATTATTTGCTGTTTTTCTTTCCGGCGTGGGTTTACTAAACTTTCTATATATGAATTTCCCCTCATATTTTCTTCCTGGGTTGATAAGAACTGAACAATATAATTTGGTCTCTCGTGTCCAATACTCGCTTCAATGTAGGACGACTACATTGTCAAGGATAGTTCTAACAACTGAATCTTATTTATCGAACTTTCTTTATGGTGGCCGTGCTTGAATTTCAGCAATGAAAACCTCTGTAGTTGAACCATTCAAGAAAATGGGCACTGTTACCATGATAGGTGCCAGTGGGAAATTGCAATGCCTAGGTAGCAATATGGCAGTGCTATTGAATCATTTTAATTACCAACTTGACCATTCTTTTTAGCGCTTTATTGCTGTTTCTAACCCCCTAATGTTTATTTGTGATTTTTTATTGTACATGATGTGTTGTTTGTTAGTTATTGCACAGTTTTCTTGCTGGTTGTGAGGTTGATAATTATTGTCTTCAGCGAGTTCATTGATTTTTTATCAGTGGTAGGATTTCGGGAAAGTTGTTGAATGGTCTGCGAAGCTCATCATGTGATGTGAATGCAATATGAAGCTCATCAGTCCAGTAGTACAAGTTAGCATCATTTCTCATCGTTCTTAGGACTAACAAGGAGACCTACCTTCATGTTGCTCTTTCAACATTCCTAATCCATTTAGCCATCCTTGGGAAATGCTTGACAGTTAGACATGATAACTGTACTTCTATTTTTGCTTCTCTGGTTATTTTGCTAAATTTATTCTGGGTTTGGCTGTTTGCAACCAGAATGCTAATGTTCAGATGTGTCACTCGAAAATTAGTATACGGCTCATGCAATTAAGTCGTATTGTATCTTGTGAAGGTTACCGAACGGCAGAACATTTTAAAAAGAGTTGCTTTATTTGTAGTTAAAAAAGGGATCGAGTTGCTTAGCACTATTGCCAAAATTCAGAAGGGATTCACATATTTGAAGAAGGCTGACCGCAATGAACCATCAATACTTAGCACGCCTATGGAAACGCTGAGGGTTCGTATGTATAAATGTGTATATAGCTTAACTGGAGTGATTGCAGATTTGCAACACCCTCTTAACGTTAAGAAGAACAACCGTATAATGCTGAACTTTCAATTATTCCTGTAACTAATGAAAACAATATTACTCTGGTGTTTGCTTGCTATGAAAAATGAGGTCTGGTACTAATCTGTTTATAAGCAGAATATTATTCCAGATTGAGTATTATTCTGTTTATAAGCAGAATATTATTCCAGATTGAGTATATTTTGGGACAGAGGAAGTATATCATAATATCCAACAAATTAAATGTGAATATAGGGTGAGCGTGTCCGTGTTTGATCCAACTTCCTTAGTGATCCTTCCGTCCAAGTTAACCGATCAGAGAAGAATTGATCCGACCCACTCTCTGAATGAAGTGCAAAGCTAGAAAAGAAAAACTTCACCCAAGCCATGTTTCTAAAAGTCACCTGAAAGAAGCTTTTTGAGTTTGGACTTTGCACTTCTGTTTTTGTCCCTCCAATTTTCTCATGTACATTACTGCATATTCAAACTTGTAGTCCAAGAAAAGCTTTCTACCCAGGCACCACTAGAACAGTACTCATCTGTAAAATAGAAGCAACTTATAGGAGTTATACAGATTACATAGAATATATTAAGTTCCAAAAATAAATGGAATGATACAACGTATATGTCCAAAGGAATTGAGCATAAATTGCATCCGTGTTTGCTTTGACCTGCAGCTGTCCAAGAAATTACTAAGGAACTGATATATAGACATGGTTGAAAGGCCCTTGGTCTATTTGCTCGCACTTTCACTATGTCACCTTACAAGACACACACGCACGATGTCATCTTTGACAAAGTTGTACAACCTGAACTTGTGTTTCACCATCCAGAGTGTTTTTTTTTGCTGCGCCCCCCCTCCACACTACTGGACATTACAGCACCCATGTCAGTCGTGTGGCCAGTGTCTTCGTCCTCTCGCCGAACTCGAAGATTTTGGTGATGCAAAACCTCCCAGCTCCCAGCTACACAAAGCTACAGTCTAGCATCACCAAGGATGCCGCCGTTGGAAGGGTCGCTGTACCTGATGGTGGAAATGTTGGTATGGGGAGGCGGTGCCAGTGCGGCAGTGCCAACCTTCCAGCTTGCCGCCGCTGGAAGGGTCGCTGTACTTGAGTTGAGGGCCTCGAAGTTGCAGGGATTGCGGCTTGCAGGGTAGTTGCACATAACGTAGAGGACGGACATGACCACGGCCGTTGTCGGAGGCGTCGGGGTCGGCGGTGGAGAAGCGGATGGGCTTGTTTCCTTTGGGACTGCTGAGGCATGGGATCGGCTGGATGAAGGCGGCGTCAATGTCGTACAGGACGGTGTGCCCCGCCTCGTCCGCCGCCTCGTCGATGGAAGGGAAGGAAATCGAGCATGTTGTCGTCTGAGTCCGAGATGGATCGTCGAATCTGAGCCTGGGCGGAGGCACCCGCGAGATGCTCTCCATCCATGGCGGCAGCACGGCCGACGTCGACGGCAACACCGTATTCAGCTCGGATGGCGGTGATACTGCGGCTGCTTGGGCTTCCGCCGTGGATCCGTAGAACAGCTGCTCGATGAACGCGTGCTGTCGATCGACTTTCGCACGTTGTAGTGTCGATCGACTTCTTAACCCAGCACGTACGTCTCGGCCGCGTAGGAGAGGACTTATTAAACACGTGAAAAGTTTCCAGAAAAAAAACGAGACTTAAGCACGTCTCTCGTGCATGACGGCAATAATTAAGCTCCACGCATGCATGACGTCACGGCCGATGGTGCACGCGTTGTCTTCGTGCATCCATGCATCATGCAGGACGGCGAGGCTGCACCTGTACCGGCCGCGACCTTTTTTTTAACACAGTACAGACGCAAGCACTCATATAAATGCGCATACACTCATCCCTATGAACGCACATACGCACACCCTATCCTTATGAGCACCTCCGAAAGACTGAGCCGGCATATTATCTTGAGATTTTACGAAGTTACTGTAGGCGCCTCGTAGTCGACGGGAACGTCTCCTCCCACTGAAAGCGTATCGCCGAAATTTCTGAAATAAATCCAAGATAAATGCAAGCACTAGGATTTGAACCCTGGTGGGTTGGGGATACCACTGTTCACCTAACCATCTCAACCAGAGGTTGGTTCGCCCTGCCGCGACCCTTGGTTGAGGCAGATACATACGGAAAAAATCCATTTCAAACCCTGAACTTGTAGACGTTTGGCGAAACGAACCCTCAAGTCAAAATCCCGGTCGCCTCGTAGTCGACGGAAACGTCTCCTCCCACTGAAAGCGTATCGCCGGAATTCCTGAAATAAATCCAAGATAAATGCGAGCACTAGGATTTAAACCCTGGTGGGTTGGGGATACCACTGTCCACCTAACCATCTCAACCAGAGGTTGGTTCGCCCTGCCGCGACCCTTGGTTGAGGCAGATACATACGAAAAAAATCCATTTCAAACCCTGAACATGTAGACGTTTGGCGAAACGAACCCTCAAGTCAAAATCCCGGTCGATTGCACTCTCAACTATGCAATCCCGGTCTAAATCAAACCTTCAAGTCGTTTGGATGGCTGGGATTTCGCTGAGGGCACACAGCCACACACCTGCACCCCGCTGGGCCGGCCCGATTTAGTTTTTTTCTGTTAAGAAATAAAAATTCACAAAGGGCTTCTGCTGGCCTGGCCCGCTTTTGTTTATTGTTAAAAAAAGTGCATGGTGTGCCTTGAACACGCGACCCAGTGCTGGTGCTGTTTCTTTTTGCTTTCTGTTACCTTGTTCGATTCTTTTTTTTTTCTGTTTACAAATATTTGTTGTAAATAAAAATTCACAAAGGGCTTCTGCTGGCCTGGCCCGCTTTTGTTTATTGTTAAAAAAGTGCATGGTGTGCCTTGAACACGCGACCCAGTGCTGGTGCTGTTTCTTTTTGCTTTCTGTTACCTTGTTCGATTCTTTTTTTTTCTGTTTACAAATATTTGTTGTAAATAAAAACATAGAACTGACTGCAAAAAAACATTTTCTTACAAAGAAGTTCAAGCGGTGAGCAAAAATTCTGAAACAATAGAAGCGCTGAAGCGGAATCGAAGCTGCAACCTCTTACTTAATTCTAGCAAGACTAGCCAGACGGGCTAGCGACCTCAATGGAAATTGTAGCAGCGCCACTCTTAAAGTAGAAACGACAACGGCAACTCTTTAAAAACATTCAACATTTTTATAATATAAGTTGAACAAATTTTAAAATACAGTAAAAGTTTTTGTAAAATAATACTGAAAAAATTTAAAACATACAAATGAACATTTTATACTATACGTTGAAAAATTTCTTAATATACAATGAACAAAATTTAAATACACAGTGAGCATTTTCTAATATATTTTGAACAATTTAATAATATATACTGAACATTTTCGTAATATATGACGATCTTTTTATAAAGCAAGGTGAACTATTTCATAATATACGACGAACATTTCCTTAATATGATGAAGTTCTTATAATATGCAGTGAATTTTTTTTGTAATACGCAATAAAGAGAAGAATAACAGAAACAGAAAATAAAAAAGAAAACGTAGAAGAAAAAATGAAAGGAGAAAAGAAACCAAAACAAAAAAAACGAAACAAAACAACTGGAAACCGGCCAAAAGAGTGGAAAACCTCGAAGCCAAAAACCATTGAAGAAAATTGAAAAAAAAAGGAAGAAACAAGGAAACAACAGCGACCAAATCCGTAGGTGGGCCCGTGCAAGTTGTGAGTCTCTTCAGCGAAGGCTCATCCTTTTGACGGCTGCGGGCGTCAAATAGGATCCGGCGCAAAGAGCTACAGAAAAATAAAAAATATTTTTTGAGCAAACAAAAATATAAAATGGGCTGGCCTAGCGTGGAAGACGGGTGCTCCTTGGCCCACCAGCTAGACAAATCCCGGTTGACATTTCTCAGGGTTTGATTTAGACCGGGATTGCATAGTTCAGGGTGCAATCGACCGGGATTTCGACTTGGGGGTTCGTTTCGCCGAACGTCTACGAGTTCAGGGTTTGAAATGGACTTTTTCCGATACATGCCTACAACTGGATCGAAGGCATGTCACGACTGACAAGGCGGGCTAGGAAGCACCACAGGCTGGGCCCAGCGGTCAGAGGCTGCATGAGGGGGAAAAGGTGTAAACCGCGTGCAGTGTGGACCTGGTCGCTGCTGGTAGCGAGTGTGGGATGTGTGTGGGTTCTTTTTGAAAGAAAGTTCGAGCTTTAGAGAAACTCCAATGGGCCGACCCAAACGGACGGTACAATTGTCCGCTTTTTATCCATTTGGATCGGCCGCTTGCCCGGCGTCCGCCCAATTTTGCATTTGGGTCGGCAGTGCGCCCAACGCGCCGACCCATTTCATGTCCGCACTCAATTTTTTAAAAAGGCCCGCGGCCACAGATCATGCCAGCGGCCATAGATCATGCCGACACCATGCCAGCGCCGGTATACATTGCCGGCTTCAAAAAATATCACAGCAGTTCATGATGGCGCACTCGCTAGCGGCCGACACACATGCCAGCGCACAAAAGGGGGGTAGGACTTGAGTTCGACCACGCCATCGTGGCCTCGTGGTCATGCCAGCACACAAGCCGACATACAAAAAAGGAAGGCGCTCACGACCACAAGATCACTCGTCGATGAACTTGAGCATGTCGGCCAGCATCTTCTCGAACCACGACCTCTTCCTTGGTGACGGCGGCGTTGAGGAGGCTGTGCTGGCTACGGTTTAACCCTAGCATGTAGGCGCCTCCCTCGCTGCTGCTGTGACGTGGGCCGTGGTGACCTCCTGCTGCGTGGCGGCGGTGATGGCGGCAGCGGCGACGGCTTCATCCCTCGCGTCCACGGCGTGCCTCCGGCCCTTCCTCTTGGCCGACTCCCTTGCCCGTTGTTCGGGCGTCAGAGCCTTCTTTGGCTTGGGCGCGGCGGCGGTCTTACATGGGGCACGAGGCTTGCCCTTGCCAGAGGGGGCGATCGTCTTGCCGGACGAGGCGAGGGAGGCGAGGCCAGCGGCGGCGTCGAGCTCGAGATCGTCGTCCATGGCGGGTGTGGGACGGGAGCGCGCGCGAGGGCATGAGGGTTTTTTTTGGGGGGGGGGGATGGTGGTGGCTGCCACCGCCCGGCGGGCCCAGGGAGAGGAGTAGGCGCGCGCGCGTCTGTCTCGTGTCTGCGCCGACGCAAATCCGGCTCAAAATTAGGTTGGGAATGGGTCGCCATGCGGACGCCAAGCGGATGCGCGTCCGTTTGGGTCGGCGTGTTGGGCCGCCTTTTCTGTCCGCGCTGACCCAAACGGACGCCAGCGGATGAAATGGGTCGCCCCATTGGAGTTGCTCTTATTCATTAGAAATAATCACTTACATCGTTTATGAGGATTGGTATGATTGCATTATGTGGTTCCTCGAGCCAATCAGAAATGAAGGAAAATCTAGTCAACTTGGCAAGTTCATGAGCAACTTTATTTGCTTCTCTATTACATTGCTCGAATCTAGAAATAGGAAAATCGCAAGCTAAGTGAAAACAGTCATAAAAAATTGCAGCTGCTGCCCCCGGCGATCGTCCTCCTTCGTTCATGGTCTCGATCACCTCCATATTATCCGAGTTAATAATTATGCGATTACAACCCGTCCTTTGCGCAAGCGATAGGCCGTATTTTAACTCCAAAGCTTCAGCCATCAACACATCTGCACACCAGTCAATCTTACCATTTCCCCCACCGATGAACCTACCTTTGTCATCTCTTAAGACCGCCCTGATCATACCCATGAGAAGGTCGTGGTCAAAAAAACCATCAACGTTAAATTTAATAAATCCCGTCGGGGGGCTAGACCATCCTCCTCTTTTCATGGAAGCCTTCGGAGAGGAGGCATTAACAAAATTGGCAGTGAGAGCATGTATCCCCATGGATATCTGTTGCGCATTTTGAGTAGTCTCATTGTGTACCACTTTGCACCTTTCCCACCACAAGTACCAGGCTGATATGGCAATCATGTCACGCACATTTCGAGTGACCATAATATATAGTTCCTGATCTGGTAATGAAAGTAAATATTCCAAGACTACCTCACCCGCATAGTCTA